>NC_046157.1:20870452-21170452 GCF_011064425.1 Rattus rattus
AGAGAGGCTGTTCACCAAGTCTCCATCAGAATTCACCCACCATCTGTGAAAACCCACCCCAGCCTATTCAGAAGACCCAGGCCCAGCCAAGGGTTACCACTCAAGGGTTTTTACACAATAAAAACAAAGTGAATTGAAAGAACCCGGGAGAGCTTGAAAGCCATGGGTGAAATTCAGGATTAGTTTGAAGAAACACAAACTGGACACAGCTGTGGATTTATTGTCACCAGTAAATTTGACATTGCAGAAAAAGACACCAGACATATCTGTCTGGACACACGTTATCTGGTGAGAATAGTACTAATTCTGTGATTTTGAGACATGACAGTCAATGAGTGTTTATGCCAGCACTGACATCGGTACCAAGAATCATATGAAGCCTATAGATGAAAGAACACACACACACACAGGTTATCGTAAAGCAGAGAGGAAAGAGAGAAAGAGAGAGAGAGAGGAAGAGGGGAGAGAGGAAATGGAGGAAGAACAGAAGAGAGGAAGAGCAGAAGAAGAGAGTGAGAGTCTCCTGTAGCTTTATTTCACCACTTGAGGATCCAAGTCTCCAGGTAGAAAATATCTGGGGAAGCACAGTGGAAACCGTGGGTCTGGACTACCTGGCTCGTGACTTCAAATAAAAGACCCACTAGAGACCTGAATTCAATTAGGGAGAAACCGAAGACCAGCCTTAAAGCCTGGCGACAAAGGCTGAGAAGCCAAAAGGGTGAAGTAAATTGACCCCACCACCCAGGGTGTGGTCCAGGTGTGTCGGGTTCCACATGCATCAGCCGGGCTCAGTAGGCCTGCAGGAGACACCGGTGTTTACTACTTGGTCTTTTTCTTCCCAGCTGTAAATACATGGGAGAGGCCTCTGTCCAACAATCCCATGACTTATGTGGCAGTAATCTTAACTGTGGCCATACAGTTACAAAGCAGCCAGGCCCAAATCCAATATGGTTACCACACGAAAGATCAGTTTCTACTTTCCTTCCTTCCTTCCCATCCTCTCCCTGTTACAAGGGGCCTTGCTCAGGGCTGGCTGGCCTGAAACCCATTATAGACCAAGCTAGCCTGAGCCTGAGATCCGGCGGACCCTGCCTCCCTAGTACTGATTAAATAGAGTGTGGCATCAGAACAGACCCCAGATCAACGAGTGTCACCGAATCTTGGAGCAGCTACAAGAAAGAGAAAAAGATAGTTGTAGCACTTCACAAAAAAATTCTAAATATTAGGTCATTGCTTTATAGCAAAATGAGTCATTCTAATACGGTTCTTTTGGTGATGATGCATTTAAGTCACTGACAGATGATAAAAATTCAAAAATAGTTGGATATGCGACGTGAGAATCAATTTACTTTTATTATGCAAATATCATTGACTTAGTAGAAAGATTTCCTAAAATCTTCCGCGCAGGAAGGATGTTAATGTGTTTCAGCTGTTATAGCCACAATGTCCACATCACCAAAAGGTTGGCCCAAGAAAGCGTACCTCAAGGAGGCACAGGCAGTTGGACTGTGAAGGACCCGTATTGAGCAGTTGGTACCTGTTCCAGTAACCCATCGACTCATCCAATGGTATCGAAGACATCCAAGCACACAGCCCCTGTTATTAATTTTGCCAGTTAGCTTCCTGAGGACCAGACTCCATGAAATGCAACGGGCAACAGCGATTGTGAAGTAATCTTGAGTACAAGGTGAAAAAGGAGACAGAAGGATTAGGTAAAAGAAGCCAAGGCACCAGGGACCACAGCCCTAAAGTGATCACTAGGAAGCCATACAAAAACGGCTCACCAGAGCTACAACAATGATTGAGACATTACTTCAGTCTCATTGTTGACATTGAGATAAGGTCTCATGTAGCCCACGAAGCCCAGCTGCGACTGATATCACCACCATGCCTGTGGAGCGAGCTTCAGGATCCCACCAGAATCTGCTCACTAGATCAGGGTTGCCCCAGGAAGGGCATGACCTTGAGCAAAGGGTTCCTGCATCTGAGGCAATTTCTAGCTGAGCAGAATCATATTTCCCATGTTGAGGCCAAGACTTTCCTGGGGTGTCGCTTCCTGCATGGGCAGGTAGCCATCCTGGAGCTAAGTGTCAAAGTTATCAAGGAAGCTTGTGGCTGATTATGCCATCCATTTGTCTTGGAGGAATGTCTTTACTTTAGGTGACAATGAGGATGACCAGTTTCCAGAGCTAATTTGAGAAAAGGGACTCAATAAAATGACAGACTGCTGGGTTGGTTCCCCCCACGCTTCTAGCAGCTATCCAAGATTAAGAGATGAATAACATTATTGTCTCCCTGTCAGCAGATGATGGATTTCAGCATTAAAATCCATTTGAGACCTTTTATGCTTCCCTTTCTGCTTTTTTAATTAAAAAGTTTGTTTCACACAATATAATTTCATCGTGTTTTTTTTTCCTTCCCAGCTCCTCCAAGATTCTCCCACCTCCCCCACCCACTCAACTTTATTCTCTCTCTCAAAACAAGAATCAAGAAACAGACAAAAAGAAAATAAAAAACAAAAAAGCAAAACATACTCAGTGTCAAACGGGCAAGACCATTCCGAAACTAGAATACCATGGGGTGGGGGCTTAACCCCCAGCAGTAACTTCTCAAAAAATTTTTTTTCTTATAAAGACAGCATTTGATTAGGGAATAGCTTACAGGCTCTAGAGTGTCTGGTCCCAGACATCAAGGCGTGGTGCAGGGCAGCATCATTTGAAGGTCAAGTAGACTCCATTCAGACAGCTAGGGAGTAGGGTCTAGTGCTCACTTCACAGGCACATTCATTTCCAAGAAGGCCAGACTCTGATAGCACCTCAAGAGCCACGTTTGACTCCTCTGGCCCCATAGGCTTTATGGGGCCATTCCAAACACAATATATGCAAAATACATTTAGTCCAATCTCAAAAGCTCATGGTCTATAGCAGTTCCAACAGTGTTAAAAGTCCAAAGTTCAAAGCCCTTCGAGATCCACATCCACCAGTTAATCTGTAATCCCTCAAAGCAAGAAGAGGAAACCAGCTGGGCAAACTCCAAACTCTGCCTCCATGTCTGATGTCAAAGCAGTCTTCAGACTCCAAACCCTTTTCATCTTTAGACACAGAAATTTCTTCCTTCAGTCTTGTTCCACTCTGTTAGCAGCTTCCTCAGCAGACAGCCCACGGCTCTGACATTCCCAGGCCACACCTAGGGCCCTCCATGCACCTATGAATGTCAGCTTGTTTCAAAGTCTGGGGGATCCCACATTATCATCTGGGATTCTCCAAAGGGTTGCCACTTCTCCAGCCTCCCTGCCTCCCAGAGACCCCAGCCTGCATGACCTACTCCACTGCTGCTGCTGCTCTTGGTGAGATCATCCTGTACTGAGCATTCCCACACTGGGGTCTTGCTGCTAGGGCTTCACCAATAGCCTCTCATAGGTTCTCTGCGTGGTGCCAAGACTTCACTCCCTGTATGGACCCATTCAGTCCCAAGAAGTAACCATAATTGCTCTCCCACGCCCTTTCCATATTCTCACAAAGCCAGCCTCAACTTTGCTATTCATGACCACTCCATACCATCAAAATCAGTACCACCTGGGTGACTCTTACACATTACTGCTAAGTACAGTTGCAGCATGAGGTACAATCCTTGGCTATTCCTGGAACACAGCTTTGCGTTTCCTCAGAAAATAATTTCCCAGGAAGATTTCCACCAGTGATGCTATTCTTTCCACCTCACTACTTAGTTCCAACTAACCAGAAACAACCTCTTATTCCTATGTTCAGAGTTACATGGCCAAAATCGATAGAGTTCTGCTGGGCCAAATAAAAAGTTCCTCACCCTATTACATTATCACCAGTTTTCTGTTTTCCAATCCTATTCACGGGCTGTTTTCATTGTCCTGAACTTGCTCAGACTGACTTGAATTCAGAGATCTGCATGCCTGTTCCTAAGTATATCTGATTAAAGGTGGCCCACCAAGCCTGGATTTAAAAGTTTTTTTCGACTAGAGCTTTGTCGAAGGGCATTGAACCAAGAGATCTTGCTTGTCTTTTCTCCTGTGGTTTAAAGGTTTGTGCTAAATTCTGGAGCCAAACTCACAGTGGGATCTTGCTTAAGGTCGTTACTCCTAAATTCAATTCCATATCTCAAGATCACAAAAAATTCAGCTCCATTTCACTCCTAGTGTCCTTATTAATTAAAACCATATAGTTTGTATTTCTTCAACTTTAAGTTCCTTTTCATTAAAATGTTTCTTTAAGAGTGAGCTTTTAATAACCAATAATAAATAAAGTTTGCTGTTTTGAGACTTCCTATTTCAGCAATTAATTTAAATCTTTTCACCTTAGCCTCATAAGATTCTAGAAAAATGGCAAAAAGTAGCCCATTTCTGCCTCCCACTCCATCCCTAAATGCCAAAACAAAACAAACAAAACTAAAAACAAAACAAAAACCCAAAAAACAAGTCTCTAGTCCATACTGAAATTTTCTGACCATCTTGGGCCAGGTCTGAACAGAACCAAATTTCAATAGAAAGTCTGCCCTCCACTGATGGCTCCATTAAGACCCATTTAAAGCATTCTCCCACTGCTTCAAACCAAAGTCTATTCCTCCAAAATAGCACGATCAAGCCTATCACAGCAATACCACAGTCCATGATACCTACTTGTCTTGTTATGTTTTACTGCTAGTGAATAGACACTATGACCAAGGCAAGCCTTACAAGGACAACATTTAATTAGGGTTGGCTTACTTGGTTCAGTTCAGAATCATCAAGGTGAGCGCAATAGGCAGGCATGGTGCAGGCAGACCAGATTTCTTTTTTTTTTTTTTTTTTTTTTCGAGCTGGGACCGAACCTAGGGCCTCACGTGCTTGCTAGGCAAGCGCTCTACCACTGAGCCAAATCCCCAACCCCAGAGCTGAGATTTCTATATCTTCACCTGAAGGCTGCCAGTGAAAGACTCAAACTTCATTTCAAAGGCTCTAGGAAGTTCCTACTGGTAGCTGCAGTGTAGTTAAGCAAGGATTCTGTCTCATGCTTGCACTATATTATTGGTTGCAGAGTCTTTTGTCTTAATTTGGTGGCCTTGATCTTCTGGATCTGCTGCTGCTATCTGGAGTTCTGCGAGGACCGGGGTAATGGTTTCCTAGACCCCTTCCTTCATGCTGTGCTGTTTGTTGAAAGGAAGGAACTGAAACTGAGAGATGGGTACGTTGCCTGGGGACATACATACACTCAACAATCGACACACCTGTGTGAGGTCTACACGCCTCGCACCCCGAGAGAGGGTATTGCAGGAAGTCCTTTTGCCTGGGTCTGCTCAGGCTGGTTGTTAGTCACTGTTAATATGCAGAGAGACCTGAACGGACCTCTATAGCTAAGTTCTTCACAAAATGAAGATACGCTTAACAACTGATGAAGTAGGCTACAAGATGACTTGCAGGTAAAGGGAGCTTGCTACCATAAGATCGCAGGAAATTTGTCTTTGAGAGAGGGGAGAATGGTCTCTCTGACTTACACAATATGTTCTGACTTACACTTGCATGTGCATGTGAGCACAGATACCACACATATAGATATAGATATATGCCTCAATTCTTATATAGTCCCACACATCCAATCTGGTTGACTCCATAGCTTAGCTATTTTTGAATAGTGCTTGCAATCATCTGTGTAGAAATATCTTCATACAGCCTTCACTTATGAAAAATCCTTTGCAGGTTGCATTATGAAGAAAAGATATATATAAATCTATCAGATAAGACTGGAAACATCACCAACCCAAATGGGCCAACAGCAAGCTTATTCAAGGTATGTGTCTGTTCCCCAAGACAGGCTTCAGGAGATCAGCCTGACATATGATAAGTCCACAGTTTGTATTGAGCCCAGTGGTGGGCTGTGACAAATAAGCAGAAGCTAGAAACAGGACAAGCATATGGTATCATAGCAACCTCCTGAAACAAAGGGTATGGCTGCTGCTGTTTCCTGGAACAGCAGGGCAGAATACTTGTAGCTAAGATTACAGGTGGGACATAGCTAATCTTTTGAAAAACAGAAATGAATCTGGGCTTTATCATAGAGGAATTTTAATCCAAAGAACATGGCTGCGCTGTGGCAAGGATCACATCCAAAGACCTTTCTGGGTCTGTGTGATCAGGCTGAATGACATACCCTTAATCCTCTCAAAGGCCACAGGCCACAGACATGACTTTAAGAACATGCTTAGCCCCAGGCACGAAGGTAAAGCATTTGTAGAAGGGGCACGGTTGGTGACCACTGGGAGGCAGACTCCAAGGGACTAATCAGGGAAAGATTTGACGGAATGAATCAGAGATAGGATACACCCAGCTCTCAGAGGGACAGGAAAAGGAAAGTGCTTGAGAGGAAAGGGAGAAACACCATTCTAAGTTCAGGGTAGCTACAGGACGTTTAAAGAGTTCCTCAGAGTGGACAGCGCAGAATCAGTGCAGTTCAGTTCCTATGAGCCCGAGGCAAGCCTCCCAGGATGGAGCACCCAGCCAGAGGCCAAGAGAAGCACATTTGAAACAGTCAGCTTGGGAGAGGAGTTTCGAGTCAGGATAGCTGCTGAGTTGAATGCTTGCCAGAGTTCAGAAAGAAATCAGAGGCAAGAGCTTTTTCAGCAAAGTGAGCCTCCAAGATGGCAATTTCAACATCTGCGAATAAGTTACTTTCCATCTCAGATTCCTGAGAAGATGGTTGAACCAAGATGAGTTGAAGTCTCTCAGAGAGGGGTAGGATCAAGGGCCAGCTCTTCCTCCCCTCTCTCTCTCTCTGGTTTTTCAAGACATGGTTTCTGTATAGCCCTGGTTCTCCTGGAATTAACTCTGTAGATCAACTACCTTAATTCAGAGGTCCATCCACCTGGTGGTTTGTTTTTTCTTTTTTCTTTTTTTTCTGACAAATCCTCAACACTTCCTCCTGGTGGTTTTAATGTGTGAGCCTCCTGCTGATTTCTATAGAGGTGAGAGTACTTTTCACCCCTGCCTCCAGTGTCTTAGAGTTTTCTTCTCTGCACTCTCCCTCAGCTTTTGTCTGCCCCTTCTGACTACTGCGTCCTGAGGGTGAGGTGGATCTCAGTCCATTTTAATTACACTTCTCTGATGGCTAATAATGTATAAATCCTTTCCCATGGTCACTGCATTGCTTGTAGCTCATTCCTTTTGAAAACTGTCTATATGCTTCCAGAAGCTAGTTAGTAAAGACGCTTCCCATGATGCAGCTTTTGAACTTGCTTTTAACTGTTTCCTTTAAGTGTGAGGAGAGATTTTATTTTACGTGTCCCAGATTCATTGTTGACATTATTTTGAACAGTTAGATTCTTTTCAGAAAGTTTTTCCTGCCTTTGGCTGACTTATGAGAAATATCTTCTCATTTTTTTTTTTTTCTCTAACAGTGTTAGAGTTTCAGGTCTTATATTAGGTCTTTGGTCCATTTGGAATTGGTTTTGATGTGACTGAGTAACGGAGTTTGATTTCCATTCTCTTACGTCCAGATTCCTAGTCTCTCCAGCACTATTTGTTGAAAGTGCTTATCTTTTCCAAAATATGGGGTGGAACTGGAGGTTAGTGCACATACAGTACATGTAGCCTGGCCACTGCAAGTGCTGGGACTACCGAACCTCCGGGATTTCTGCATGAATAGTTTTAACCACTGGAGCCATCTCCAGCCCTGTGCCTGTCTACCTTTAATAACCAAGTCATCCACTCTGTTCTACTGATCTGGGTCCACTGGATCTATTTTTTCTTTTTGAGCTGGGGACCCAACCTGGGCCTTATGCTCAGTGCCACTGACTGAGCCAACTCAACGCTTGGACCATTTTGCACTGTGTTTGTTACTATGGCTACAGGTTTGCAGTGTTCCCTTTATTCTTAGTTTCTTCGTGGGATTTTCTCACAAAGTGATGCTGATTTTATCAAACGCCTTTTCTCAGCATCTGTTGAAACGTACTAGTCCTTGGATATATTTGATATCAGGTATGGCATTTTGATTGTTTGACATATATTGAAAAACTCTTTTCTGAAATGAGTGTGAACTTGATCGATGTGATTAATGACACGTTTCTTGCTTCGTATGTAAGCGTATCATATTGAATTTTGTCATCTATACCTGTCAGGGACATTGGGTTTGCGGCTTTCCTCCATCTTTCTTGATGCACCAGGGAATGCTGATTTTGTAGAGGTGGTCAGTGATGCTTTTCTCCTTTCTATTGGAGGAGCGCTTTTAAAGATTCAGCAGTGGGTCAGTTCAGCTCCTGGCTCCCCTTCTCCTTCACAGATAATCTGAACACGTCACTGGTGACTCCATTTCCTGTGTATTAGCCGTTATCTCCAAATCTACAGTTCCACTCTCTGATAAAGCACACTCTAGTTCTTTAGTCGTGCCCTGACTCACAAGCAAATGCCTTCAAAAAGACACTTGAAAGGGCAATTATGTATCATCTGACGACAAATGCAAAAGACACTCGATGGATAAAGGTGGCCTCATGGGCCTGAGAGATGACTAAGGATTAAGCTCCTTTATATTGTTTTAGCAGAGGACACAGGTCTAGTCCTCAGCACCCACATGGTAGTGCTCATCTGTAACTCACTCTCACCCAGGATCCTGCATGAACGAATTACATAAAACTGAAGTACACAAGGATGTTACATCCACTTTAGAAATAAAAATTGATAGAACCGAGCATCACACAATAAATTCTCACAAATATTTAAGTTTATCTGCGCTTGTTAAAACTCTTTTGTCTCCTTTTGTGTTTTCAAGACAGGTGTCTTTAGTGCAGCATTATCTGAAACTAACTCTCACAGACCAGGGTTAAGCTTCAAAACACACAGCAATCTTGTTTGCTTCTGTCTCCCGAAAAGTGCTGAGTGCTAAAGACACTTTTACCCACCATTATGTCTGAATTGGCTATTACAATTTCTTAACTGATCTAAAAAGCCTGAGTTTTGTCATTCAACCACAAAGGTTACACAACAGCCTCTGGTTTGTGCTTCTTTAGTCTGTGATTTTGCCCATCTCTTCAGAGCTTGAGGACTGAAATCCCAGAAGGTGCGCTTAGCAGCTGCAAGCCTCACCCATCGAGCTAAAACTCAACCCCTGCCCATCCCTTTGGCACACATTCTATTTTTAAACTATATACACTTTATCATTATTTTTGTGTGTGGCGAATGTGTGTAGGGCATGGCACATGCCACAGTAGGTGCGTGGAGGCTGCAGAGGAGAACTTTGGGAGTCTGCCTTCTCCTGCAACCATTTTTTGGCTCTGGGCATCGAACTCCAGTTGTCAGGCATGGGAATTAGAACCTTTATGTGCTCGTCTGTCTGTTTCATTTTTTTAATGTCATGAGTCACTTTAAATTCTTGCTGAGTGAGACCCTGTGGCACACAACTTTAAACCCAGTATTCAGGAGGCAGAGGCAGGTGGATCTCTGAGTTTGAGGTCAGTTTGGTCTACATAGTACTTTAGGCTAGCTAGAGCTTCATAGAGAGATCCTGCCCCAAAAACCAAATAAGTAAAATAAAATAATAGTAAAGGCAGAGAGTGCTTGAATTCATTGAATCTTCCTTTAATCTCTACCAATAACAATTCACCTGCCTTTTACATGTTTAAAGAAAACAGTTACCTACAAAGACCTAGAGAAAGACATGTTAATATCAACACCCGGACTGCACAGCAAGCATGTGTCAGCCTTCAGTTGTCTGGAATCCTTTCCCCTTCTTCTATTAAAAGCACCCTGGATTTTCTTCCAACACAATCCAATCATCTGTAACAAAGTGTGGAGCATGGGACCTGGCTTAGCCATCAGCTCGTGGAGAATTTCCTCCGGGTTGCAATATAAAGACCTAAGCTTTTCTAATCCTAGCAACTCCTGGAGCACTTCTCTGAGCACCTTGTTCTTAGGTATCACGGTCTCGATGATTAATACGTACTACAATGTGTATTCTTGCCTGAAATTAGCCTGGAGCTGATAGCAGCTGTCACTCACCATGGGACAGTCAAAGGTAAAAGGGAACACCACTGAATAATCAAGAAAATCAGAGTCTAGAGCAGTGGTTCTCAGCTTTCCACACTGTGACCCTTTAATACAGTTCCTCATATGGTGAACCACATCCATAAAATTATTTTCGGTGCTACCTCATAATTGTAATTTTGATACTCTTATGAATTGTAATGTAAATATCTGTGTCTTCTAACAGCCTTAGGTGACCTCTATGAAAGAGTCATTCAACACCCCCAAAAGGGGTCATGACCCACAGGTTGGTCTAAATAGTACCATTTTATCTCCCAGATCGAGCCATACCTGAAGCCAGATGTCTGGACTGTATAGTTATGAGTCAATACATTCCAGTTTTTGCAAAAAACACTAGTATAGTTTGTATTTTATGTTACTGCAAAACCCTTGACAGGTGAAGTTGTTTTCATGGTTATTAACTGTGCATTCGTAGCTCTCCAATCTGCTGTGTGTTATGGCACACGGAGAGGAGTGGGTGTCCGATGAGAGTGGGAAAGGAAGCCTCCACCATCAGCAATGGGCAGAAATGCTGACTAAGCGAGTCTACCGACTCCTCATCACCAGCAAAGCTCATGGTGCTTCATCCTCAGGCAGGTGCTCCAGATGTTCAACAGCCACCCAGCTGCCAGTCTCCAGTCCTTACAGTAGAGCAAAGAAGCTACCACACAGAGGAAGAAAATGTCGGGGGTGAACACGGACCAAACCTAGGAAAGGAAGGCTACGCGTAAGGGCACAGACGTAGACATTCCACATAGAACGCCGCAACTAAATCACAGACCAAGGACATCTCGGATTGCTTAGACCCTGGTAATGTCTCTTTTTGAGAGGTCCTGAGTTTTAAACTGATGGGTGAAATATTTTGCCTCCAGTATATCCCCCAGCTTCTTGCATTCTGCTCTCTCTTATCCACTACAATGTGGGACTGGACTATTCTGTACATGAACAGTGAGCCACTTGCCTCGCTTTTTTCCCAAATTCAATGCAGGGTCCCAACCCTCTGAAAGATGCAGAACAAAGTAGGTCCTTCCCTTTTGTTGCTGTCACAGTTTCGGTCCCATTAGTGCTAAAGTAACCAATCCACTTGTTAGAGAGGACTGATCAGTCCAGCATTGATTTGCTAGTCTACAGCTACAAAGACACGGAGGATTCATAACCAACAAAGAAAACAATGAGACAATTGGCTAAGACTTCCAGCTCCCTCTCCCTATCCTAATTCTACTTTTTCTATTCACTTTCTGGGTCCATGTGCTGGTGCTGTTTCCCAGGCATGAATTTATGTTTTGGAAAAAAAACTGGGGATGTTATGAAGTATGTTCTGTGATTGTTTTCCACGGCATGTCATGTGGGTGTTGTTTTTAAAGTCCTGAAACGTAGGGAAAATGAGTCTATACTAAGATCAAAATATATAAATGATACTAGACAGCCACACGATTTTCAAATGAATGTTATTTTCAGTCTGAGACTGTGACTGAGAGGCAGGAACTGTCACGGAGATGGCCATTTTATTCACACTGTCAGAGAATATATTTAGCAGCTCATATTGAAAGATGTCAGCTTAACTGTTTTAAATGCTGAAGAGGAAATGTTTCCAGTCAGTTCTATTACAGTGCTGTTCACCTTACAAGCAACGATGAGTGAGGACTTTTAACAGCATTTCCTAAGAGCAAGGCATTTTCTCTATGATTGATATATATATATATATATATATATATATATATATATCAGCTGGTCTTGATATGTGATATGCTTTGGCACAAGCTCTTTTGGGGATCCCCAAACCAGGCTGCATGTGTCTGAGCCTACTAGCTGTGATGGCTTGAAGGAGAATACCCCCTATTGGCTCATATATATGAATGCTTGGTCTTCAGTTAGTAGAACTATTTGGGAAGGATGAGGAGGTGTGGCCAAGTTGGAGGAGGTGTGTCACTGGAGATGAGCTTTGAGGTTTCAAAAGCCCACACCAGTTCCAGTGTCTCTCTATAATCATCTCAGCTACAGCTTCAGTTCCACAAATGCCGGCCTGTTGCCACGCTCCTCACCATCAGTCAGGGACTCTAACCCTCTGGAACCCTAAGCCCCATATCAATTGCTTTCCTTTATGAGTTTCTTTAGTCATGGTGTTTTGTAATGGCAATAGAACATTAGTTAAGACACTCGCTATCCAAACTTCTCCTTAATTACTTCATTACCCAAGTTCCTCATCTTCAAAAGGGGGAAACGAGAATCGAGTCAGGTCACAAACAGGACTCGAGAACGTTGCAGCTACGGTGGCCAATTTTGGTTGTCAGCTTGATGTGCCTGGGATACTGTCTTAGTGAGGATTTCTACTGCTGTGAAGAGACACTGCGACAACCCTTGACAAGGAAAACATTTCACTGAGGCTGGGTTTCAGAGGTTTAGTCCCTTGTCATTGTGGCAGGAAGCGTGGTGAGACACAGGCAGACGTGGTGCTGGAGGGGTAGCTGAGAGGTCTACATCTACAGCAGAAGAGACAATGAACCACTAGGCCTTGCTTGAACTTCTGAAACCTCAGTCCCACCCCTGGTGACACCACGCCTACCCCGATAAGACCATATTCTGTAGTGAGAATTTTGGTTTCTTTAAAAACCCAGTTGCGTTAATATTTTTTTTGTTTGTTTTTTTTGTTTTTTTGTTTTAATCCCAGTTGTGGGATATGGGGCAGTTTCATTTTGTCCACAGCCATTTACTATGATTGTCTCGTGGACTAGGAGGGGCACGATCTTTGTCAGCTGCAGATAGTTTAATTCTGGGAACTCTGGAAAGGGGGTAAGTGGGAGAGAGGCTAGAAGACCCATGGCAGCTTGCTGCCCCCACTGCTGCCGGTCCCTGCTTCTGCTTTTGTTAATGCTGGATTGCTGGTTGGAGATATCCTGACAATGGAGATTGGATTTACCTCAAAGACCCTGACACCTCTAATCAGCAGGAAGAAGTGTAAAGGGATCTGTGCCCCCTTTCCCCTTTAACCTTTCTCCCCTCCATAGTGTTGGTGGTTGGAAGGGTGTTAGATAATAGGACCCAACAAAGGAGCCCCCTCCCCCAATATACAGGAACACAACTCTTAATAGTGCCACTCCCTATGGGCCTATGGGGGCCATTTTCATTCAAATTACCACAGAAGTGAAACCTCCACCCATCAGATTGGCCTGTGGGCATGTCTGTGGGATGTTTCATTGATTGCTAATCAGTAGGGCCTAGCCCACAGTGTGGCATTGTTGATTGCAAGGTCTGGGTGTGCAAAGAGATGAGAGTGGCAGGCCAGGCCCCAGCAGCATTGGGACACTACCAAAGGAGGAAGTGAAATAGGGGAAGCAAACATCCTGGAGGAAATCTGGATCTGAAGTGTCCTTTCGAGGCCCACATGCTAAAGGTCCAGCCTCTGGCTAAGTGCTACTGAGAGGGAGCAGAAGACCCTTTTAGAGGCTGAGCCAAGGGGAAGTCATTGTGGGGTACAGTCTCAACGCTGGGAACCTTGTCTCTTCTCTCTGCCCTTCCTGGTTAGTGAGGAGCAGGCTTGCTCCATTACACGCTCAGCTAGACGTGCTGACTCACAGGCCCAAAGCCATGAGGCCAATTAATTATGGGTTGGAATCTCCAAGCTAGGCACACACAAAATACTCTTTTCCCTTTATAAGACAATTTGGTCTCAGGTATTTTTGTTCCAGTAACGAAGATGATTATCCTAAGATTGAACATGTAAAGACACTAAGAAAAAAGGAAATGGAGGAGAGAGGTAGACAAAAGACACCTGGGTTTCTGTCACTCGGTACCAGCTGCTACACTGACTTCACTAAGAGTTAGAGCAAGTCCTAGAGAAGGTAGCTTTTTCAAGACATTCAAGTCACAAAGCTGCAGCCCTCTTCCAGTTGTTATCAGGGAAACAGAGGTGCACATCTGATTCTGGAACACTGGGAACTGGTTTCCTGACATTATTTTCTACGACATCCATATTATTATTTTGTATTCTCCAAAAAGGGACCAAACTGAAGCTTATTTTTGAATAAAACTTCCTTGAATAGGGGATCAAAATGAAAGTTGAAGTCTCTAAGACCTCTCTGAGGGGCTGACATCCTGTTGGCGGAGAGAGACATGTATGCAGGTAATCAGAAAGACCCTCAGACAGAGGAGACTCGCCCAGTCCTGGAGGACACTCACCACCCCACTTAACACACGGGACTCAGTCTTGATGTAAAAACAAGAGGTTTACTTGGGGATACCAATGCACTGGAGCTCGACACGGTCCTCACGCAGGAGGGATGTGAAGAGCCTCGAACAACAGAAATGTACAGCTTAAGTAGTCATTTAAGATTACACAGTTTCATTAGCTCAGCTATTTCGGTGCCAAGGATAACTATGCTGATGTTTTCATCCTGGAATTCCTGGATAAGGCGCAACCACATCAATGCAGCTATTTAGTACCAAGGACGCCTGACTTGATATATGTTTTTCTTATCCTGGGGTTCCAGGACAAGGACCAAGTTGATATCTGTCTGCCCAGAAAGTGCTTTCTTGAGTTCCTAGGACAAGGCTATAGCTATGTCAGCACAGCTGCATTCAGTACCAAGGACATCTCACTTCTATAGTGGTCAGTTAGCTTCCCGGAGATGTTTCCTGCCCTATGCATTGCCCTGCAGTAAATATGTTCTATACCATCTGTTCTTATGGTCCGGCAGCTTCCTAGAGAGGGTGGAAATGTGCTTTCTGTACTTTCTGGACTATTGTCTAACATCTAGGGGCTAAGCAAGGGCCAGCTTAAAAGATTCTCATTCTTAAGAAATGGCTGCACTAATATCAACAGGGATCTTTCTAACTGGCATCCTAGTTGGTGTTGAGACATAAATGCTAAGAGAGCTTCCCTGTCAACAGTTGAACAACTTAACTAATGGGAACAGGATAAGTGTACTACAAAGACATGTTCCTAAGGAAATCCCCCTATCCCTCAAATCCCGATTGGTGGGAAAAATGTAACTATAACTTAAGCATAGATATTTGTGGTTTTGCAAACTCAAAAAGGTCTGCACATTGTAGCCCCTCCGGGTCATAGTTCAGCTCCTGAGTGTTCTGCAAACTGTGACTGATCAGTAGCAGTTCGATTACAATGAAGTTTTGTCATCTGCATTGACCTGGTGTTTGAGCTCATGTCTGACTCTAAACAGATCCCATAAGAACTTAATTCACCTCATACACTCTGTTTCCTCCTATCTGTATCTGTGCAGAAAAGAAGAAGAAGAAGAAGAAGAAGAAGAAGAAGAAGAAGAAGAAGAAGAAGAAGAAGAGGAATAAGAAGAAAAAGGGAACTAATTGCTAAAAGTGTTGCACTTTGATTTCTGAGAAATGAAAACAGCTGACTGCTCCTGGAGGCCCCTCCCTCTCTCCCATTTCACTTCGTGACCATTTTATCTTTCGGTTAGAATTGTTTTCATTATGGGCGGGGGGCGTTGGGGGGGGAGATAAGGAACTTATTTAGGTTACTTACAGGTGCTTGAGTGAAGGTTTCTTACTCAAAACCAAATGTATCACATAAAAGTACCACCTCCCCATGAGTGAAGAGTCCTCAAAAGCTGCACGACGCCCCTCAATCCAGTCTATAACTCAGTAAATATATTATCAAGACCGGGCATTGGTAGTGTGTGTCTTTTGTCCCAGCAATTGGGAGGTGGAGGCAGGCAGATTTTCATGAGGGCTCGGCCAGTTTTGTCTACAGAGAGGTTCAGGATAGCCAGGCCTCAGAGAAACTCTGTCTCAAAAACAAAATAAAACAAAATAAAAATACCCACCCAAATATTGTCTATGTTGTTGAATATTTGCTATTTAGAGGTATTATCCGTCTAATCCATTCAGTCCTTGAAACAAAACTGAGTGCTGCACTCAGCTCCAATGGAGCCTGTCCCACACGTAAACACTCATGGTCAGCAGGTCAGAGATATGTGTCTCGGACTTCTGGTCTACTGGAGACGCTAGCTACTTCCTCCTCGACTTCTGCCTCAGCTGATTTGAATAGATAAGATCGGGAGTTACATATTTGCGCTTTTTGTTTCTCTCTACTAACAGGAACATGGAGACCTGATTTGGTCTTTTTACGGACCATGCCTCTTTGGAGCACTAGCAAAAACTAAGTAGAATCAGAATGAAACTCTAAGAGATGTGATTAATAACTTATAACAGGAAGAATTAACTGTGAAAATCCAGACTCCTAGATAGTAGAATTAACGCGTAGCTATTAGAGGGAAAACCCCTGCAATCATATATAAAATCCAAACATTTAGGAATTCCTGTCAAGTAGTTACATGGAAGAAAACATTATTTAATCAGAGAAAGGTAGGGCCCTCCTTTAGGTACAACATGAGTAGATCCAGACCACTGCAGAGAATTGCCCCACCCAGGACATATGCTGAAGAAGGTGACAGATGGGTTAATATTGATGGAAAGAGAGTACAATATTATTCTTTAAATTTTATAGAATGCTTGGCCAGGTCATGTCCCTCAGAGCTTTGCTCTATTATCAAAAAGGAACTATTCTATCTTTAAAAAGACAATTACACGAATTTTGGGTAAGAGAGAGTAAAAGACTAAAGATTCCTTACAGCTGGCTGTCCTGTTGTTATCTGAAGAGATGATATTTGTGGTTTGAGGTAAATGATATTTGGTGATCACCGTCTGGCACCCGTCCGGTTCTCAGAAAATTTATTTCAGTCTGTCTGTCTGTACTTCATGTAAAACTGTTAAACTTTTTTCTTGGTTATTTGAGTGTCCCTTGGCAAGGGGTCAAAAATTAGCCCTGTCTGGGCATTGTATATAGCCACAGCAGATTTTTGGTAAAATCACAGCAGATTCAAACTTCCTTGGAGGGTGGGGTAGTCTAATCTGTTTTGCGCCAAAACCTGTGCCTTCTCAGTACCAGAGTCCTGCTTCTCCCACGGTGTCCCTCCGTCTGAGTGGGTCTGTGGGCAGATGTAGATTCCATTTCACGGGAAGTCTGGGGGAGGGAGGTGCCCAGGCATCCCATGGGTGTTTGAACTTCTACCTGGCTCTAGAGCACCTTAGTCACTGTCCCATTGTCCCAGATGAGCAGTGTCTGTGCTCGTCCACCTTAATTTTCAGGAGGGTAAAGGCAGCAGCCTTCCTCCAGGAGGCTGGGCAGCAGTCCAATCACGGCTCTGGAAGCGGTGCCCAGGGGTCAAGCTGGAGTCTTCTGCCAGAACAGAAATAGTTTTGCCAACCTGAAGTGGTTTTTTTTTATTATTATATTAAAAGAGAATAAAAATGTGTAAATACTATATGTCAATGAAAAAACTTAAAGCAAATGCCGGATTTTCAGAGCCTGCTCCCTATTCATCCTGGCAATGTTAAGTAATTATTGAATAAAAAGAGGCATGTGTTAGAAGGTAGTTATAAAGCTGTCAAAAATATTTTTACAAACTGAAAAAAATAGAAGAAGGTCAAAGTTCAGGGTGCTAACAAGGAAATTAGCCATTCCTCCCACACTCAGGTAACTAGGCAAATAATTAGCTGGCTTCAGTACAGTGAATGTTCTAGTCAAGGGTGCTGGCTGCACCACGGTCATAATGCAATGACAGCTGGTTGGTGCATGAAAACAAGGGCTTTGCACTTTGACATCCTGGCTTGAATTGTCTCCCTCTAGTTTTCTTCCAGTGTGTGAGTCCTCAGTTCCCTCACACATTGTTGACAGAGTGCTTGTGCCAGGATATTTGACCAACAGAGAGGGCTGAAGGAAGTTGGCACAAAAGCTTTCAAACAATGAAAACTATGAAAGACACGCAACACATGTATGTGCATGTGTATGTGCATATGTATATATATTCAACATATATGTGCATGTGTATGTGCATATGTATATGTATCTTCAACATGGATGCATCTCCCCGCCCATCCAGAAACTCACTTATGTAGACCAGATTGGCCTAACTCACAGAAACCCACTGCCTCTGCTTGCTGGAGTGTTGGGATTAGATGTGCACCGCCACAACCAGGAAAAATATAGATCTTCGAGCTTCGTCTCTCCAGGCCCCGGGGCTCTACATCTGGTTCTGTTTCTGCAGGGACTAACAACCTGCCTTAAGGGCAAGAGCTTGCTGTATAGGCTAGAGGGGGCATTTAGGCTAATGTTGCTGACACAGGACATCATCCAACTTCTTCATCTTTATATCGGGTCTCCTGGTCTCCCAGTCCCTTGCTGACTTTATGAATTTAGTGGCCCCATTCTCTGTACTGGTTTTCCAACCCATGTCTTTTACCCTGGCTATCTGGTTCCATCTTGTAAAATATGTTATCTTTTGTTGATCGTTATTTCCTTCCAGCTCCCCTTTTTCCTTTACTTGCAGCCTTTATGATAATTTCAGAAGGGACAGGAATAAGTGTTTGTGTTAATCTTCCATTTCACATCTACCTTTTTGAGGGTTGGTAAAATTGATAGACTCACTTCAGAGTTCCACAGCATTTTTTAAATCAATCAAATATTAAAACGCCTGCTTTCTCTGACCTTTAACTTAAAACTCAATGTTTTATAATACACAGTATATTAGTATAGACAATTGATACAGGTACCGAGCTCAAAAAAGCGCTTTTATCAATAGGTGTAGTCAAACATGTTAGGGGGAAAAAATCAAGAAAAGAGATTGACTTCATTTCTGTTCAGTATCATGAACAGAAGAGCTAAAAGAGATGAAATGTAATATAAAAATTGTTAGATTTACTTTGACCATCTAGTGAATTTATTTTTAAAATACCTAGAACTGAAAGCAGTAAGTGGCACATTATTGTTGAAATATTAGTTCAATTCCTCAACTATCTTGCAAAAGTAACTTTTATTCTAGATGTAATTATCATCGTGGAAGCTACTGCTAAAAGAAACTCCCCCCTTTTTTTTAAGCTCTTTTCAACCCAGATGGTTGGTGTAATCAGCTGTTCTGACCCAAACTCCTCTCTTCAAGCTGACTGATTCAGTTGGATTCTTTCACTCCCTTCTGACTTAATTGCTCTTCTTGGCCTTAAACCAACTCTGGCAATCTGTTCTATCTTCTTGTTTTTCTCATTCTCTGGCTTGTCTGTCATCACTTCACAACCTTAGTAAAACTGCCTTCTCTATCTCTTCCTCTGCACTGCCTTCTTAAGCAGCCCTTCCTGTGCTGTTCCTGTGAGAGTTGTGTGTATCCTATCTTGGACTCATTCTATCAAATCTTCTCTGATTTGTCATTTATCTTCCACTCAATGAGACATCACTTAAATATGGTTGCTTTCTTCTACAAACTTTATCTCTTTGTCTGAGATAAAGGTGTTTACTAAGGAATGCCTATAGTCCAGCCAGAGGGGATTAGTGGGCCATTCTGGCTGGATCACATAGACCTAGCAAGTCTTTGGATCCCTTGCCAGAGCAGCCATGTTGCTGGATTAAAATTCCTCTATACTCACCAATAATAACAATAATCTTCCAAGGTTCTGTTTCAGAGACCTACCCAAAGGATCACACAGCTCAATCCAAAAATGCTTCCATGAACCTTTTTTTTTTTTTTTTTTGAGTTGGACCAAACCCTGGGCCTTGAAGTTTATATAGGCAAGCGCCTACCACTGAGCTAAATCCCAACCCCTTCCTCCTTGAATCTCAATGCTGAGACTTAATTTCTTTTGTAGGTATAGTTCATGGAAGCTTGGTAGAGAGTTAAAAAGCCCTTCAGCCAATTGTTGTTGCAAAATATAAAGAATAAATCAGTCTTTTATCTCTCTCTGAGCCTCAACAATCTCTACCCACCCAGTTCCCAAGACAGGCTGACACCATGGCAGAAATATACATCCTAATTCCATGGTGGCTTAATGTCCCAGCCGCCATATGCTCTCTTAAACTTAAATCGCCACAAGAAAGAACACACAACCCAATAACTTCTGATCCAATTGATAAGATATAATTGCCCACCTAAACACACAAAGCCCTGTACACATCCATCCCTTAAGAACATTCATAACAACCTGTAAAGGTGCAGCCTGGAATCTTAACATCAGCCTCCATGTTCTCTCTCTCTCTCAGTGGCTACCTGCCATCTCCTCCCTCTGTTCTCGCCCTCCTCTTCCGGCCAAACGTTTCTCTCACCCATCCTTCCTTTTTCCTCATCCAATGACAGGCCTCATTCTATCTTGTGCCTGCCTCACCTGGACATCATCCCACAGTCAACAAATGTGGGAGAGCCAGAAACCTAAAGACCCATTTTCACGTTAGCATCATGAATTTATGCTGCCTTATTATCCTGGCAGTGAGGAAAACCAAATACTTCTTTGTGACTATGGTTAGCATATCCCTCATCTTTTGGTCCTAGATAGCTATGGTCCCCTCTGTCAGGTGTGCTGAGGAGAGTGGGTTTGTAGCTAGGTAAGGGAGGTAAAAAACTACCTTCAGCCTACTTGGATGGTAGACATTGTGGTGATTTGAATGAAAATGGCCCCCATAGGCCCATAGAGAGTGGTACTATTAGGAGATGAGGCCTTGTTGGAATAGGTAGTGGCCTTGTTAGAGGAAGTGTGTCAATGAGGGTTGGACTTTGAGGTTTCAGAAGCTGAAGAAAAAAATTTATGGGCTGGGGATTTAGCTCAGTGAGCTGCCATTTAGGAAGCTAAGGCCCCAAGTTCTGTCCCCAGCCCAAAAAAAAAAAAAAAAAAAAAAAAAAAATTTATGGTCCACATGGATATGGAGGCATATGCCTTTAATCTCAGCACTTAGAAGGCAGAGGCAGGTAGGTCTCTATAAAGTTCTAAGCCAGCCAAGACTACATGGTGAGACCAAAGAGCAACACCAAAATCAGTAGAGCACGAAACTCTTAATCTCAGGGTCATGAGTTTGTGTACCACGTTGGGGGCTAATATGTTGTTGTAACTCTATTAGTTCTTATTAGTTCTTATTAGGACCTGGCCAGGCTTCCCCAGTAATCAAGACAGAGGCCTACCAATTTATTTAACTGCTTTAGCACAATTATTGTAGCCAAGACCTTTAGGGGTCTTTCCCGTCATATTCGATCCATATCAGCCTGAAGGGGTCCAAAGCCTTTTCTTCTTTTCCTATTAGCAAAATATATTCTTTTTATGAAAATAGCATGTTCTGGTCCAGCAAACTTGAAATCAAAAAGTATAGATTAGTAGTCTTGTCTTTTTAGCCTGTTTATTTTTAATTTTCCCAGAGGATTTTAATATCATAATCAAAAATGTATAAATTACACACATATTTTGATAATTAAAGTCAATTTAAAGCAATAAAAGCAATTTAAACAATTATTATTATCCACCAAGACATTGTTCCTTTTTACATCCCTTTGTCTTGTTCTTTTTCAATTATTAATTTTAATAGTGAAACAAGGCCCAAATTTCTTATGTCTATGTATGTATACTTAAGTTTCCCTTTGTGAAGATTAATATCTTTAGGCATATATATCCCCTTTCTTTATATAACTTGAATTAACATCCTTCCTTATATTTAATCTTTAATTAAATTCCCTTCTATATTTCTATATGAGCCTCTTCTAGGCTATTAATTTGTCAGTATCAACCAAGTAATCCCTAGTTCTTGTGGAGCCTTAATGCTCAAAGAATCCAGCCATCTGCCTCGACATGGATCTTTTCAAATTTCTTAAAAGCATTTTCCTTTCTATCCTTAAAAACAATTAAATCAATTTCCATTCATCTCATTTTTATTTTCTGATTGTGGGGTACAAGCAGCCACTACCATCTGCTCTCTGCCTTCTGAGAAGCCTGATTTTTTAAACAACAGGTTCCCAGCGCCTCAAGCTCAAACTCTCTGAGGCAGCTTAAAGGCCTTTTATGAGCCCTGGGGTAATTCCCATCACCCAGCTTTGTCCTAGTTGGCTTGTACTGTACTGGCTAGTTTAGGTGTCAACTTGGATAAAGCTGGAGTTATGACAGAAAAAGGACCCTCAGCAACGTAAAAAGTGTTTTAATAAACCCTTCCTCCCTAACTGTTTCTTGGTCATGATGTTTGTGCAGAAATAAAACTGAAGACAAACCTGGTATGGGGGTGGGGCGCCTCAGACAACTTGATCATGTTTTGGGGGAGGACTGTGAAGAACTTTTGAACTTTGAGCCAGGAAGAACCATTGGGATGCTAAGAACATCTCTGGTGGAATGTTCTGTAGAACTTGGAAAGATAACAAGTTTGAGAACAGTGCAGAAGATGGATGCCCTGACTTGTGAAATTTCATAAGGAAGATTAAAGACTTGTCAGGCTGTTGTTATTTTGATTGTGACAATTTGGGTTTCGGTTAGCTGGGGCTAAAGAATCAGCTTGAGGGGTTGGGGATTAGCCTCAGTGGTAGAGCGCTGCCTAGCAAGCACAAGGCCTGGGTTCGTCCCAGCCAAAAAAAAAAAAAAAGAAAAAAAAAGAATCAGTCAGGATTAACAAGATACTACTAGAACTACATTAAAGCAAACCTTTGTATTACTGGGACTATTGGATGCTGGTCAGCTAGAGCTAAGAAATTAGGTGGGGATTAAAAAGAGACCAGCGGGGTTGGGGGATTTATTGGCAGAGCCGCTTGCCCAGGAAGTTTAAGGCCCGGGTTCATCCCAGTCCGAAAAAAGAACCAAAAAAAAAAAAAAAGAGACCAGCGACTGGCTGATCCCAGCCCAGCACACTGCTCCCAAACCCTTGGGAGAGAGAGCTGACTGCCCAGACAGGTGGGCACTCCTGGAGACTGCAGGAGCGGGAGAGACCACCACACCCACCCTGCCCACATCCCTGGCCCAAGAGGAAACTATATAGGGTCTCCCGGGGAACCAGAAGATAGGGGGCATTGAACCTAGGTCCCCTGGTCCAGACACCACCCAAACTGAAGGACCCAGTCAACAGTTTTCACCCAAATCATGGGAGGGAGAACTAAACCTTCAGGAGGGGCAGACACGCCTGGGGTCGAAGAGACTACACTCTGCCCACATTTCTGACTCCAGGAGGAAAAAACACCGCCCAATGCCATCTGGAACCCTGGCACAGGGGCTCCAGGAAAAGGCAGCACAGGCCTCCTGGTTGCTGCCCTCATGGAGAGTCCAAAAGCAGCCCCCCCACAAGCAACTTTCTGAGCTCGGGACTACAGGTAAGACCAATTCGTTTCTGTGCCTGGTGAGTCAGACACAGGCACAGGAACAGCTGAGACCAGTAGACAGAGTACCATCCCAGTTCAGAACACTGTTCTAACAATTGGCTGAAAGAAACAGGAAAACAGGTTTACAGCACTCCTGACACACAGGCCCATAGGATGGTTCAGGGAAAATGGAACAGCAACACAAGAGACAATCTGATGGCAGCCCCAGGAAACCTAAGCAACAGAAACTAAGATCCATTCGGAGCCTAATTCCACCAAAGCAAACACTGGATATCCAAACACACCAGAAAAAAGAGATGTAGATTTAAAATACATTTGGTCATGATGTTGGAGGACTTTCCTAGAGAAGAACCCTTAGAAAAGAAACGGAGGAAAAACATAAATAAACAAGTAGCCTAGTGAGAAGAATCGCCAAAACTCCTGAAAGAATTCAGAAAAGACAATCAACAGGTGAAGAATTAAAATGGAAACAGAAGTAATAAAGAAAGCACAAAGGGAAACAACCCTGATATAAAAACCAAAGGAAGAGACAAGGAGCCATAGATAAGCATCACCAACAGAGTACAAGAGATAGAAGAGAGAATTCAGGAGAGAAGATTCCATAGAAATCATCAAATAATGGTCAAAAAGATAATGTAAAATGGAAAAATACTGGTCCAAAACATACAGGAAATCCAGGACTAATAAGAAGATCAAACCTAAGGATAAAGGTATAGAAGAGAGTGAAGACTCACAGCCTAAAGGCCAAAATATTTCAACAAAATCAGAAGAAAACTTCCTAACCTAAAGAAAGATGCCCATAAACATACAAGAAGCCTACAGAACTCAAATAGATTGACCAGAAAAGAAAATCTCACATACAACAGTCAAAAACACCAAATGCACAAAACAAAGAAAGAATATTAAAAGGTAAGGAAAAAGGTCAAGCAACATATAAAGGCAGACCTATCAGAATCACACCAGACTTCTGCCAGAGACTATGAAAGCCGGATCCTGGACAGATGCTACAGACCCTAAGAGAACACAAATGCCAGCCCAGGTTACTGTATCCAGCAAAACCTCAATTAATATAGATGGAGAAACCAAGATATTCCATGAAAACCAAATTTACATAATATCTTTCCTACAAATCCAGCCCTATAAAGGATAATAAAATGGTAAAGCCTAAATATAAGAAGGCAAGCTACAATTCTCAGAAAAAGAAGAAACTAATTGTCTTGGCAACAAAACAAAGAGAAGAAAAGCACACAAACAAACCTCACATCCAAATAAGAGTATAACAGGAAGCAATAATCACTATTCCTTAATATCTCCTCAACATCAATGGTCCAACTCAATAAAAAAAGACATAGATTAACAAAACTTGATACACAATGAAGACTCTGTATTCTGCTGCTCTATAGAAACACACCAGAGACAAAGACAAACACTATCTCAGAGTGAAAGGCTGGAAAACAACTTTCCGAAAGTAAATGGTCTGAAGAAGCAAGTTGAGAAAGCCATTTCTATATCTACAAAGTTCAATTTTCAAACTAAAAGTCGTCAAAAGATAAGGAAGGACACCATATTCATCAAGGAAAATCCACCAAGATGAACTTCAACCTAAATATCTATGCCCAAAATACAAGGGCACCTCCATACATAAAAAAAACCATAAAGCTCAAAAGCACACATTAAACCCTCACACAATAATAGGAGATTTCAACACCCCACTCTCATCACTGGACAGATCTATGGAAACACAGAAATTAAACAGAGATCAGACAGACTAAGAGAAGTCATGAACCAAATGGACTTAAGAGATATTTATATCATTTTATAACATTCTACCCTAAAACAAAAGGATATACCTTCTTCTCACCACCTCACGGTACTTTCTCCAAAATCAACCATATAATTGGTCATAAAACAGGCCTCAACAGATACAGAAAGATAGAAATAATCCCATGCGTCCTATCAGACAACCACAGGCTAAAGCTTGCATTCAATAACAATAAGGAAAGAACACCCACATATACATGAAAGTTGAACAATGCTCTACTCAATGATAACCTGGTCAAGGAAGAAATAAAGAAAGAAGACTTTCTAAGAATTTAATGAAAATGAAGGTACAACATACCCAAACTTATGGGACACAATGAAAGCTGTGCTAAAAGGAAAACTCATAGTTCAGTTCATCTTGGCTTGGCTGAGAAACAAATTCTCCCCACCTCCTGATCTCAGGTCACAGTGTATGCTTTCTATTTGAGAATCTCTAACTGATGTATTTTTAAAGACTTATTTTATTTATTACATATACGTACACTGTAGCTGTCTTCAGACACACTAGAACAAGTCATCAGATGTCATTACAGATGGTTGTGAGCCATCATGTGGTTGCTGGGATTTGAACTCAGGACCTCTGGAAGAGCAGTTAGTGCTCTTAACCATTGAGCCATCTCTCCAGCCTCCTCTAACTAATGGTTAATAGTGAGTTTGAGCTCATGATGACTGCCATCTATTACATTAGTCAATTAAACTACTCAAATAGCCCAGTAGTTGAGCAAATTCCAGCCCCAATGTTTTGAGTTCCCAAAAGAAACACACACACACACACACACACACACACACACACACAGAGAGAGAGAGAGAGAGAGAGAGAGAGAGAAAGAGAGAGAGAGAGAAAGCCTTATATTTCTTTCTTTCTTTTTTTTTTAAACATTTATTTATTATGTATACATCCCAAGCTTTCTGCCTGCATGTATGCACCTGCAGGCTTTCAGAAGAGGGGTACCAGACCTAATTATAGATGGTTGTGAGCCACCATGTGGTTGCTGGGAATTGAACTCAGGACCTCTGGAAAAGCAGTCGGTGTTCTTAACCACTGAGCCATCTCTCCAGCCCGAGAGCCTTATATTTAAATATGCCTTAATCAGCTCAATGCCTGGGCCACTCCCAGACTTCCATGTTGCTAATGTCTCCCCTCCAATACTCCTGAGTTATTACTTACCAAAATCCATGTCCCATCTTTACTATCCTAGGCCCAATTGGGGGACACCCTCCCCAGAGCCGCTCTTCCCCAGCTCTTGCATGATTTGTATGTTTCTCTTTCTACAGCTCTCAAGTCCAGATCTTTTCCTTTTTGTGATGATTTTCCTCCTTTCTCAGTCCCCTTGCCCGAATATCCTAAAATCCTGCCTTCATCTCCCTGCCCAGCCTTTGGCTGAAGACAACTTTATTTACCAATCAAAACCAACTCGGGACAGGGACCCTCAGCGTCTTATCTGTGAGATTTCTCCTGCAATTTTGGATACCCACCAACATAATACAAGCATTCAGCTAAATCCACAACAATCACCCATTAACTATTTTTAAAGTGCTAGATTGGATGATTTCTCAGCTGCACACCTCGAGTTACTTGCCAGTGTTGTCCAGTCTGTGCTGGATTCTTCCACCAGGCCAAACGTTTCTGGTTTTGTCTCACGTTGTTTTCTCCTTGTGGTCCCTAGCCTGCAAACCCCAGCCTGGTAACCAAAGTTCCGCCCAATTCCCTAGTCTCCCAGGAATTGGCTGTGGCTACTTTTATTTAACCGGGTTAGAGAAGATTTGGTGAGCAAAGTTTACATAACATCATTTGGTGACCCTGAGGAATGTGCTGGTCTGGATTTGACCAGATCCTGGGGGGCCAATGCATTAGCATCTGAGTAGATAGCAGCACCTCAGTTTGATTCCTGGAACCCACATTCAGGAGGAAAGAGAGAACTGACACCACAAAGTTGTCTCTGACCCATGGGTGTTTGCCCACACACACATTTACAGTCTGACACATAATAAGTAAACATTTGTAGCGTGTAGCTGAGCAGATCATGACCTGTCATAGGTAGGATGATGACAGCTGTAAGTTTTTACGCTGTTATTGTGTGCCAAATACAGGCTAGGTGCCCTGCATGAATTATTTTATTTAAGCCCACAACAGTCTTGATAACATCCTACCTGTTTTTTTTAATGATATGGACCTTAAGTGTATGGACGAATGTTGACCAAGACAGTGGTTGTCTCAGTGAGATGGAGATGGCTTTCTGGTTGGTCTGTTGAGCCAACTAAGCCTCCCCCTAGAGTGAGGAATAAATTTTAATGCTAATGTTATGTTGTTATAGCATCCATTGTTTTTCCTATCTGTCTTATATTCTCCAGGACCCTCATAAAGAATCCAGTTGACTCACAATTACCAGTAAATATGGCAATTATCTTTTCCGCTGCAAATTAAGTAATTACAATTCCAGCTTCATAAATAAGTCTTTTGAGTTTGATTTGTATGAGCTGATCAGCTCTGGGTAAAAGATAAGATTCAATCTGTGCAACCTGCTGATCTCAGGATGTCCTGAGCCCATTCAAGATAGTCCAAGGACTCTGCTCTTTAGAGAACAGAGAGCCGCTGGCTGCCTCCTCTCTGCTATCTCGAACTACATCAAAAGCAAAGAGCGTTTCCAGGACCTTGTAATCAGAAAGACTCTGAATTTCCCAGTAGGGCTCCCTTCCCTTTCTGTTTGGATGAATCTCAGTGCCATCCACATGGAGGTGACTCTCAAGGTCAGACAGTCAAATTCTGAAGAAACATTCAAAACAGTGATTTTCTGTAGTGAGAATTGTGGAATTTGGTTTCTAAAAAAAAAAAAACCTGAGAAATATTATAAGAATGTTTTCGTTTTAATCCCAGGAGTGGGGATATGGGGCTGCTTCACAGTAGCCGACTATAATTTGCCTTGTGTTCTATCAGAGGGGTGGTTTTACCGGATGCATATAGTTTCTGAGATTGTGTGACTTTGGAATTCTGGGAACTTTTCAGAGGATATATATATATATATGGCTGTCTTCAGACACCAGAAGAGGACATCAGATCCCATTACAGATGGTTGTGAGCCACCATGCAGTTGCTGGGAATTGAACTCAGGACCTCTGGAAGAGCAGTCAGTGCTCTTAACCGCTGAGCCATCTCTCCAGCCCTAGATTTGGGGATCTTTATCTCTTTCTCCTCTGTTCTTTCTCTCCTTTCTAGTGATGGGGGTAAAACCTGTACTCAACCTGAATAGAGCAGCAGGTATGTGTGTCATTTATAGGTAGAATGTAACACCTACATCTAGTGGGTGATTACCACGAAAGGGAACGAGAGGAGGGGTGAGGGAGGAGTCACAATGAGAATGTAAACATTCCTCCTAGCAGCCTCCTTCCTCTTCATTTGGCCTGCATCTTTGCAAAGTCCTGGAATAGGGCGTGTTTGTGCATCCTCGTGTGATGATGTGCACGTGTATGCTCTTTACCGGTGCTCAGTGAGGCAGAGAGAAAACTGGACTTGAACCCAGTTAAGAGGTCAGTTATAGAGAAGTAGGAGGTAGATCTGCATAGCCTGCCTGGTGGTTGAACTTGGACCTTCTAGAAGATAACCAGTGCACCTTCGTGTGATGCTAGTCGATACAAATTTCTCAAATTTATGTTATGCTAATCTTTGACTTCAGATCACAGAATCAACCAGTTACTTGGATCCTGTTGCTTTGTGTTAGAGCCATGAAAAGCAAAGCTTACCCAGAAATACATCCATCATCATAAAAATGAAACCCCTCACTGTTAAAACTCATGGGTGAGTTGAGGACACATAGAATCCCAACTTAGAAATAGAGGTAGAAAGCCTGGTGATGACAGTGCACTTGGGAGATGGGAGAGCAGGTGTCCGTGAGTTCAAGGCCAGCCTGGTCTACAGAGTGAGTTCCAGAACAGCAGGGACACACAGAGAAACCAAGTCTCAAAAAGCAAAAGCAAAAGCAAAAGCAAAACAAACAAAAAAGTAGAAGTAGAGGCAGGGGGATTAGGGGTTCAAAGTCAGTCTCAGCTATGTAGCAAATCCAATGTCAGCCTGGGCAAAGAAATCTTGTCTCAAAAAGAAAGGAATGTAGAAAACACAAAGAAAAACACGGAAATCTCAGGAAAATGACTAAGATTAAAAAGACAGGAAGGGCTTAGAGAGATGCCTTAGTAGTTGGTTAAGAACACTGGCTGCTCTTCCATCAGGACCTCGATTCAACTCTCAGTACCCACAGGGCACTCTCAACCATCTATAACTCCAGTTTTGGGGGTCCACTGCCATCTTCTGGCCCCTGCAGGTACTGCATGCATGTGGTACACAGATGATGTGTAGGCAAAAACAACAACAACAACAGCAGCAACAACAATAACAATAAAGACATGGGGCTGGAGAGATGATTCAGTGGTTAAGAGCATTGATTGCTCTTCCAGAGGTCCTGAGTTCAAATCCCAGCAATCACACGATGGCTCACAAACATGTGTAATGAGATCTAATGCCCTCTTCTGTGTCTGAAGACAGCTACAGTGTACTTATATATAATAACTAAATCTTTAAAAAAATTTAAAAGGACAGGAAATGGTAAGTGTCTCAGGGGTATGGAATAGGAACCCTTATTTACTGACTGTTGGACTATAAAATGATGTAGTTATTAGAAAAAGAGTTCTGCAATTCCTCAAAAAGTTAGAACCAACCTGTGGCTCAGTGATTTTTATACCCAAAAGACATGAGAACGCATATCCACAAAAAAAAAAAAAAAATATATATATATATATATATATATATATATATATGCTTCAGGCTAATGTTGTGTTCCTCCTCCCAATTCAAATTTTAAAGAACTTTCTAGTGATCGTCTATCTGAAGGAGAGGCCTTTGGGATGGGAGGGGCCTCTGCAACCACCACAACCAGCAGAGTGTCAAGCTATGTGAGGCAAGAAAAAGTCTGGTTGACACCACCCAGTAGCTGGTATTGATTCAAACGTCAAGAATCTAACACTGGGCAGTTTGTTTTAGGCATATGTAAGCACAGCACAATTTGAAAAAAGGTTTCCTGATTATTGAGGTAAATATTAAAGAAGTGAAACCTTTTATCCCGAGCTGGGGCCACCACCTTTGGGCCACAGGGCACTGAGGGGTACTTTTATCCCAGCAGCTCCACGCTGCTCCCAAGTACTCTCTGACCCAGGCGGGTCTGTGAGCCGTAGACATCTTAAGGGTCTGGGAGAATCTGGTGTGTTTCAGCCACACAGATAGTAGTACCAAGGTCACTAGGCTACTAACTACCCCTCCCTCAGCCTTTGGGTAGAAAACAGGTTCATTCAGCGCTCCCTTTAAAGAGACAACCAACCGTGTTTAACATTCCAGGTCTCCTTAGTACCTATCTGTGAGCACAAGAACCTCTGTGCCGGCTACACTGGGAGATAACTGTTTAGATGGAGTCTGAGGAGTGGACCTGGTAGACATGATCAATGCCATATAAGGATTGCCCTGCCCTGCCCTCTCCCCCCTCTTCCTTCCTTTTTCTCTCATCTCTTTCCCTCCCCTCTCCTCCCCTTCCCTCCCTTCCCCACCCCTTCCCTTTCTCTTTTCTCCCCTCCCCCCAACCCTTCCCTTTTCTCCCTGCCCCTACTCTTCCCTTTTCTCCTCTCCCCTCTTCTCCCCTCCTCTCCCCTTGCTCTGTGTATATTAAAGGCAAGAGCAGGCTGGCCAAAACTAGAAATAGTGTTCTCTGCCAAAACCCATTATTGTTGGATCCTGATGCCAGGCTTCCAGTCTCCAGATTATGAGAAATAGATGTTTATTTGTGAGCCACCCCAGCAGATTTGTTCCAGCAGCCCTGGGGAAGTGTGAAGAAGCTGACCCACCATTCAGAAAGCGGGATATCGGCACAATAGAACACTGTTTGAATTGGGGTGGAGGAACAATGAATTTATGATACATTTTGTCACATGTGACCTTGAAAACACAGCAGGAAAAGAAGCTGCATGAAGAAGCCACATGTGATTCCTTGTATAGAAAATCACCAAAACATATTCAGCGGTAAAGGCAGAAGCTATCTGTATGGCCGACAGGTTGTAGAAGAGGGGGAATGTCAGTTCATTTGCAGTTTCCTTGGAGATGATACAAATGTCTCAGGACACGCCAACAGTGAGCTCCTGTCTGAATACACTGGGAGCTGCTGCACTGCACACCTATAAAGGGCACATTTCACGGTGTACAAATAACACCAGGAAAGTAGCTACACAAAGGCACAGGCCCAAATCAGCACGGTAGGATGGTGCAGTAGGGCACGTGCCAGCAACTGGAGGTCTGCACTGGGTTCCTGAGACCCACACGGAGACTAGAGAACCAACTCCTAGGGGTTAGGGATTTAGCTCAGTGGTAGAGCGCTTGCCTAGGGAAGCTGCAAGGCCCTGTTAGGTCCAACTCCCTACAGGTTGTCCTGATTTGAAAACATGTGTGTGCAAGATGTGTGTGTGCCCCACCACACACAATTAAAATATAAATAAAGGCAACAGTTTTGTAATTAATCAGCAAGACCCAGTAAGCTCAATAAGATACCCAGCTTGTTTGGCACAGCACTATCCTAAATTGTGTGGAGCCCTGGGTCCAGTCCCAGCACCGCACAAACCAGGCCTGGTGTTGTGTACCTGCAACCCTCAGCTGCGTGGCAGGCTCAAGTGCCAGCATGAAATGCCATCTAAAAATATCAAACATCTTGGGCAATGAGATGGCTCAACAGGTGAAGGACTGCCTCCAAGCCTAATGACTTGGGTTCAGTCCTGTGACCACAAAGTAAAAGAAAAGAAACCAACTCCTATTAGTGGTCCCTAGCCTCATGTAGGCACCTGCTTGTGTGCACATATATACACAAGAGTAAAATGAAATGTAATTTAAGACGAAAATAAAAACCCCAATTAAAATTTTCTAGAAAGTAGAATAAAGGAACGTTTAATTTCATATTAAAGGGAACATTACTATTCCACATGAAGGGAACAATTTATTTCAATGGCTAAAATGACCTCCATCAAATAGAGTCTGCTTATTCATAAATGTTTTAAACTAATAACTACATCTGAGTTAAAATCAGAGATAGAATAAAGAATCCTATTAACTCAATCCCAGTTAAGATATCCAGGACACTGGGTGGTGGTGGTGGCACGGTCTTTAATTCTAGCACTCTACAAGCAGAGCCAGGTAGTTTTCTGAGAGTTGGAGGTCACCCTTGTTTACATTAATGAATTCAAGTACAGTCAGGGCTACGAGGAGAAACCCTGTCCTTCAATCATCCTAACCCCCAAACCCACATGACAAATTATAAAAACGTGGTTGGTCAAATGGGTATACTTTTAAAACACGGGATAAAATAAGAAGAAAACAGTGGGGTTGGAGAGGTGAGTCAGACTAGTGCACTAGCTGCTCTTCTGGAAGACCCAGGTTCTTCCTAGCACCTACCCGTAGCTCATCACCATCCGAAACCCAGTTCCAGGAATCCCTTTGCCTTTGACATTGTGTGCTAGTAGACATACATATAACCAAACCACCTATATACATGAAAGGTAAAATAAACAACACTAATAATTTCTCAAACGGCACAAAAAACTAGTCACTGAAAACGAGGGGCGAAATGAGAGAAGATTCAATGGGACTTGCTCTTGCAGAGTCTGGTTTCCCAGCACCTACATCCATATGCTTACAATTTCTGTAGTTCCAGACCTAGGTCCAAGGCTCTAGCCTCCACGGGTACCACCTCATATGCAACCTCACCCCATACTCAAAACATTTTTAAAATTTTTTTCTGTAATGTATTAGTAAGTTACGACAATTTAATTTACTTATTTTGCCTTCTGGGGTTGAACCCAAAGCCTTGTGCACGTTAAACACACACAGTGTCACCAAACCCGTTTATTATTGCTTTTATTGCTGTGACAAGGACCCTGACCAAGGCAACTTAAAAAAAGCATTTCATTGATGGCTTGTTTACAGTTTCAGAAGTGAGTTTGTAAGGCTCAAAGTGAGTCTTAACTACCAGGAGACCACAATTCAAGTGAGACACAAGGACTGAGTTTGATGCAAACTAAGAGTTTATTTTTCCAGCACATCAGGGCTTTTCCATCCTGAATCAGCCCCTCATGGCGAATGACTAGAAGGCCACCCCTTTAATGGCTATAACAAGCAGTTTTAGACTTTTTAGGGTACAGGTTACATCAACAAGGTTACAGTTTAAATTTATTGGCTACATATTGACCTTGAATCTATTGGCTAGCAAGCATATGACATGTATTCAAATCTAGGAATTGAGGGTCAGTGACTATCAGCACGTGCATGGTTTTCAGAATGCCTGCTCCTCCTGAGAACTGTGGATGAAGAATGGAACTTGGCCTAGTCTTGACCTGAGGTGGAGAAGTTTGTACTTGGCCTAATCTTTGAACTGAGGTGGTGGGTGGGAAAGCCCCAAGGGTCCTTCATAAACCCCATAACCTACCTACTTTCTACCAGGTCAAGTTTCATTAGTTTTATACTTCAGCAAGAACTAAAAGTCCTTCAAATTCATGACTGTATCATGGCAGCAAGCATGGCACCAGGCAGGTTGGCATGGCCCTAGAGAAGTAGTTGAGAGCTTACACGCTGAAATAATAATTATAACTCAGAGACAGACAGACAGACAGACAGACAGACAGACAGAACGTGCAAACTAGCTGAAAAATGCATGAGCTTTTGAAACCTCCAAGCCCATCCCCAAAATACATCTCCTTCAACAAGACCTTCATCATTCGCAAAGAGTTCCACCATCTGGAGACCAAGCATGTAAGACTATAGTCCTTTTGTTCAAACCATCACACACCAAATTTCTTAGCAAATATGCTTTAGTTTTTACAAGTGAAGAAAAAAAATCCAAATATATTTGTGTGGTATGTATTCACCTGTAAATATGTGTGTTATGATTCTGGGATCAGGTCTTGCTTCTAAGTTACACACTAGTGTAAAAGAGTAGGTTTTCTAATTGGGCTTTGTTTCCATGCAGACTCGCCATAAGCGGCTTTTTTGACTCCTCTTCAAAGATGGAGGATGGCGTACACTGGGTAGACGCATGCACTGCATATTTGCCCCTTTACCCCCATGCGCGCATAGACTGATAACTTATCCCTGGGAGCGGAAGTGTGTCACCCTATAACTTTATTAGGGGTAAATTGGATTACATTTGGACATATTATAATCATATGGGGGAACCAGGCTAAAGACTGTATCAGATACACCAGACCAAGCAAAGGGTATAAGTCCTCACCTGAACCCCCAAAGAGGGAGACACACCTACTCCCTGTGATGGGAGCCATACACCCACAAACGTTATCTTCAGGACTAGGAGTTAGACAGATTTCTCGATAGGCAGACAGACAGGGAGGAGGCCTTCACCAATAAAGATGGTGGAATTTCCAAGAGGACTTGCTTCCTCCATTCCTTCTAGACTTGGAGACAAAAACCTAAAACGTAGGGGTCATTGTAGGCTTTTCTCCTGCCAATAGGGCCTGGAGCTGATGGACTCTGCCAATTCACAGGGAGGTCCCAGGACATGGTTACAAAACACTTGTGGGGTCAAGCAGCCATCCTGTCCTTTTCAAATTCACCAAACCCCTAATTAGAGAAGGAGACCCTTGAAAGATTAAAATCTCCCAGCCTCAGGAGAGGCTGGCTTTCTATGGCCCACCATGGCTATGTGTGTGTGTGTGTCCTCGCCCCTGATAAAAAAGCCTTCTTCAGCTGCTGGTTCTGTCTGCTTGTTCCTAGATCCCCAGGCTGATGTTGACTCACCCTTGGCCGTTCAAGCCTTTAGGGTGGCTTTCACTTTCTGTTCTGCTGAGAAGATAAAACAGGAAAGTTTGCTCTCCTTTCCTGAAATAGGGGATTAATAGCTTTTACTTGCAAAAAAGTTGGTAGAGTTTTAAGATTGGGATTTTTATCCTTTAAAAGCCATCTTCCTTAGAGGTTGTGGAGCAAGGCTTTAAGGGGATTTTGTGGGCGCGGGGAGGTCAGGAGGCAAATCAGATGGAGGGCACCAGACAGCTGCACGTAGCTTGTCAATGCCTTGTTTTACTATGTTAGTCCTGTTCCTTTTGATCTCAATTATTTGGGTTCCATAAAGGAAGGTTACAAATGGGAAAGTCTGATGAGTGTAGTTTAGTTTCTTTTCCCCAGAAATAGTCATTTTCTGCAGTTAATCATTAAGATACAAAGAACAGGAAGACTGAAACACAATAAACCCCTGGAGACATGGAAAGATGCCCAAGGCAACTTCCGCAGGATCTGAGAGCACTTAACAGCGATTCTGGAGGGTGGGTCTTGCTGTATGTCTCAGGCTGATCCAAAGCTTGCTATGAAACCAAAGATCTCTGGAATTTCAGGCTTGTACCAGCATGCGTTGTTTAGAACAGTTTTAAACCATAGATGTGTTTTAAGGCTCCACTTACAGCAAAGCTAGAGGGAGACTGATGATAAACCATTCAGCCATGTGGACCCCCCCAAATTAATAATTTGAGAAAAAAGTGTGAGAGTCAGGGTGAGAATATATATGTATATAGCCCTCAAATTAGGGGTATTCATTTATTTATTTGTTTGTTTGCTTGCTTATTTGAATTTTTTCAAGACAGGGTTTTGTAGCCCTGACTGTTCTGGAACTCCTTTTTTTTTTTTTTTTTTTTTTTCTTTTTTTTCGGAGCTGGGGCCTGAACCACTGCGCCAAATCTCCAACCCCTCTGGAACTCCTTTTGTAGACCAGGCTGTCCTGGAACTCAGAGATCCATCTGGCTCTGCATCCTGTATCCTGGGACCAAAGGTGTGTGCCACCAAGCCTCGTAAATTAGTGACTTTTAAAATCAACTAAAAGTGGATCTAGAAGGCTTGGTGTTAGCATTTTGTCTAGGCCCTTAGACCCATAGTTGCTGGTAGCCAGATGTACCTGACTTTTTATAAAAGGGCTGCTTTGGCCCCTCCTCTCTCTCTTTCCTTCTTGCTCTCACTGTCCTCTTGCCCCTTTCCCCTCTACTCTCTCTGCCTTTCTGTCTCTACTACCCCTTTCATCCCCTCCTCCCATGCCTTGAATAAACTCTATTCTAGTCATGTGGCTGGTCCCTTAAGGGGAAGGGATGTTTTAGCATGGGGAGGCACCCCTTCCCCAACACCTGACTACACATCCACCAAACATGTTCTCTCCTTGTCTTTATTAAAACACAACACTTGGTAAAAAACAGCACCATTCTATAGGATACAAACATTGCTCAGGACGGTGTGACCTTTTTTTTAAGTTTGTGTTAGAGAACATTAGACCTAGAGAATTCTAGGGTAAAATTCTGAGCCCTGAAATCCATCAGTTGTAAAACCTCCATCAGTTGCACATATTTCGCAGAGGCATGATTACCTTACAGTAGTATCATGAGGATTAAATGAAAAAACTGTCCAAGTGCCTGTACACTAAAAGTCTAGAACTGGGAGAATGGTCCAGCAGTAGAAGCACTGGCTGTGTCAAATCACTTCCCATCAAAACCTGCATTTATCAACCTAATAACATTCTTTTTAGACTTTAAAAACATTTTCTTAAATCCTAAACACGTTGCTTAACTGTGAGATTAGCGATTGTATAATCTTCAACCCCATCAGAGACCTGAGAAGGATAAATTTTACCTGAGTAAACAGGAAGTGCAGAGCAAGAAGTTTCCAAAACTATAGAAAGGATGGATACTGCTGGCGCCTGCAGTCACACAAGGGTCAAGTCTTTAACGCTAGAGCCGTCCATCTTTGACTTACTGGCCTTAAATATCTGGCAATTTTTCCTGGGAGGCAGAAATTATGAAGGCCTTCTCTACCTTTGTCTTGGCTGGGTTTGGCAGTTGACTTTCTTTGTAAGTCCTGCTTGGACAGCAGACTGTCAACAGTTGAAGCAAGGGGCAATTTCTTGCCCAGTGGCTGCTTGCCATTTGAAGCAAACTCCATAGGAGGTTCTTCAACGTTCGTCATCTTCTATGAAATAGAATGGGCATGTGATGCCAGGAGCCGACATGTTCAAAGAATGTTCAAAAAAAAAAAAAAGTCGAAATTAATAAAAAAAACTTAAATGCCATATTCTTACAGATCTCTGATGTTTTTGGAGACCATCTAACTATCTCTATGTGTTTGAACAGCAAATTGTTTGCTTGTCTCTAGTTATTTACTATCTGATTAACTTGTAAACATCTGTGATTAATTGCTAGTACTTAGTAATACCCACAAGTTTGACAGACTATTATTTGCATTTCTTTAGTTATCCCAAACAATTTATAATAGTAGCTTTCAAAGAACTAGAATTCATGTTTGCATTTTAATAATTATATAGGTAAAAATGCCTTAAAAAGGGGTTTATAAATAGTATGTTTAACCAAAATATAACCTTAATTCTGTATCAATATACCAATGTAACCAAGTAAAACCTTAATTTTGTGTCAATATATAAAGATCTAACAATTTAACCAAATTTAGCGTAATTTTTGTATGTTATACAAAAGATGAAAATTTTGAATTAAAAGATTTTATTTATGTTAGAGATTAAAATCTTTCCTTTTATTTAAACCAAAAGGGGATATAAGAATAATAAGGAAAGGTAGATTTTAACTCTTATCACAATAAAAACAGATTAAATGTGAAGCTATTTCTGCCAAGCTTTCCATAGTGTCCAGCTTGGTTGTTTGGCAATCTAAGTTAAATGTTTTGAGTTCAAAGTTCTGTCAGATATTTCCCGTCGGTCTCCTATAAGCTCAGCTTGGGTGTCCTGAGCAGGTTGTAGTCTGAAGCTGATCTTTAGGCAGTGGTTGTCAGCTTAGTGGCAATCCTGGCAAGGCAGAACATGGCAGTCAAGAGTCCGCAAGAGCAGCAAGTGTTCTTAACTGCTGAGCTACCTCTCTAACCCTGAGAGCCTCGTTTTCTTTAGCTGTTCATCCAGTGATGGGCACACAGGCCAAGTTCATAAGTTGACTATGATGACCTGTGGTGAGGTAGCTGTACTTTTGCAGGGGTCGATCTCTTCCCAGGTTTGAGCAAAGTAAGTTGAATTCAGGAAGACAAATACTGCATATCAGGAGGTGAAATGAGGACCAGAAGGGACTGAGGGTGATATTGAAGATGACCAAAGTGCATGGTATGAGACATCTGTGAGACCCATTATTTGTATACAAATAACGTATGCTTTAAGGGGGGCAGGTAGTGAGGTGTGAAGGGGTGGAGACAGCGTCTCTGAGGGTATTTCAGTAATCCTGGTGAGAGAAGTCTGAGGAAGCCAAACCACAGTGAAACTTGAACTACAAGAAGGGTGGGACCTAAAAAGTGGACAGGAGGGGTGCTGGAGGGAGAGGAGCCAATGGTCTCACCAGGACTACATTTTAATAAGTGTGTATTTCACAGTGACTTATGTTTTCCTGGGAATAGATCTGAGTGCTCTCCACTAGAAAATGAGGCATCTAAAGTTTGACTCCTAGGGTCCTTTCCAGCTCAGTTACCAAGTGGCCAAAGCTACAGAGTGTTCTGCTGTCTTTTCCCCAGGGGTCCTGTGAGGTGGCAGCCGGTGGTAACCCATAGGGGTATGCTGTCTGCTATCTTGACGCCTGTCTCTTTCTCATTGTATTCACTGTTGTAAGCTCATAAATAGTATCTTGGACCCAATCACTGTGTTTTAGAGGCCTTGGGACCCAATCAATCAAAAACAGTAACACTGTGGTGTCTAAAGAAATTCCATTTTATGCTAGGCATCCATCTTGGTGCTCACCAGCCATTGTCTCTGGCTCCCTGACTCAGGGACCTCCGCCCAGGAATGTACAGCCATGACTATCTACTTGTTATATGACTATTTTTTGGCTTCTATAATCTGCTTATGCAGACATTTGAGGATTATTTCGAGGTTGCCTTTACTACCTAATCTTGGCAGAGAGTAGCTCTTCGCTTGCTTGTGCAGACGTTCAAGGTCTTCTTGTGCTTTTCACCTTTAAAAATCCTTCTCTCACCCTCCCTTTGTGTGGCACTCTCTGGCTCAGAGATTGTCCTACTAGCAACCAACTTTAATAAATTTAATTAATTATAATCTGATTGAGTCTGTGGTCTTTTCCTGGGAACTTGAACTCCAAAACACTACTACTACTACTAATGCTAAATAGCATTACTACCACTATTAACAATAATGCTAAGTAAACTCCTGCAAACCAGTGAGATAAATAAAATAAAATTAAGGTGTTAAGTAATAATTTGATTTTCCTCCCTCCTGACTGGATGTTGTTTTAAGGAAATATTAAATATCTATGTTGTTTTAAAGAAATATTAAATATCTTGATTCTTTTTAGCATCTTGGAGAAGAGAGTACTTCTAATCTGCTGTTGGCACTCAGTTAGCAGGGGCAGGGTGATAGGTTTAATAGAGACTAAATATGCTTTCTGTAATTCCAAAACGAGGAAACCTGTAGTCTATTAAAAAAATATTCATTGTTCTGGAAAGATGGCTTAATGGTTAAAAGGGTGCTTGTTGCTCTAGCAGAGGGCCTGGGTTCAACTCCCATCTTACACGATAGCTCTACTGTCTATTAGCTCTACTTCCAGGAAATCTAGACGGCCTCGTTTGAATGCTGAAGGCACAGCATGCATGTGGTGCACACACAGACGTGTAAGCAAAACATGCCTATGCTAAGGTAGAAGTAAATTGCTTATCGAGGGGGTGCCATGGCATGCATGTGGCAGTCAGAGGACACCTTGCAGGAGTTTGTTTTCTCCTTCTACTTTGTGGCCTCCAGGCATCAAAAACTTTGGCAGCAAGTGCCTTTACCCTCGGACCTATCTCTCTGGCCCTGTGGTCTACTTTTGTCTCTATAGCAACCTAGATTCATTAGGCAGAAAAAAATACTGAGAAACATGATTTTTAATTTTTAAAAATCTTTTTCTTTTTCTTTTCTATTTTTCGGAGCTGGGGACCGAACCCAGGGCCTTGCGCTGCTAGGCAAGTGCTCTACCACTGAGCTAAATCCCCAACCCCGTTAAAATGTTTTTTTAAAGATTTATTTATTGTATGTGAGTACACTGTTGCTGTCTTCAGACACACCAGAAGAGGACATTGAATCTCATTACAGATGGTTGTAAGCCACCATGTGGTTGCTGGGAATTGAACTCAGAACCTCTGGAAGAGCAGTCAGTGCTCTTAAACACTGAGCCACCTCTCCAGCCCGATGCAATGAAAAGTGAAGTCAATTAAGAGTTGTTCTGTGATGGTGGAGCCACACACACACACACACACACACACAAACACACACTTCACACACACACACACACACTCGTACACACACACTCACACACACACAGACTCACATTCACACACACACACTCACACACTCACACACACACACACACACACACACACCAAATGCTTCCACACACCACTGTATCCTGTATGTGTCATAGGAAACACACAGGGGTTAGGGATTTAGCTCAGCTTAGAGCGCTTGCCTAGCAAGCGCAAGGCCCTGGGTTTGGTCCTCAGCTCCAGGGAGGGGAGTGGGGGTGGGGACGGGACACGCAGAAGTCCAACCTAACCAGGAATGAGGGAAACCACACAGTCTGTAGTTCGCAAGGACCTAACTTTATTTAATACAGATAATACTGCCTTGCAAAAGAAGAAATCCAAATGCCATGAAGCACTCAACACCACATAGAATTTGCATGTGCGCACTGGATGAAATACAAGATCTAGAACTTAACAGAAACCATTTACTTTTTGCTTCTTTACAGTAAATTTAATTACAAGATTAGAAGACAGAAAATGATCATGATAAACACTTGGTGAATCGACAAAAGTAAAAGGTCTACACTGGATGCACAAGTCAGGCATGGTGGTGCATGCCTTGCACTTGGTTGTCTGCAGAAGCAGAGCCTGAGAGATCCTCCTAGTATACATGCAAGAACTTGGGCAGGAGGTGAGGCAGAAGGGTCAGAGTTCAAGAATAGCATTGGAGACATAGGGAGAGACCAGTGTAGGTTACATGAGACCTTGTCTCAAAAAACAAAAAACAAAACAAAACAAAAAAAAAACAACAAAAAAACCCAAACAAAACAAAAAACAAAAAATAAACAAACAATCCCCCCTCCAAAAAAAGCAAAATGGAGATGAAAGTAAAAGTCAGCACTTCTATTTAGTGATGATGTCACCTTTGGTGATTGACAGCTATGCTCATACTATTGCGCATGACTTTCCTGTTCAAAGAATGGGGCTATTAATTGTACTGGTCATATCAACATATAAAACTTACTGAGTAAGTAATTGATAAATCCTTGCTATCAATATCTAGCCAAAATGGTTTTTATGTATGTATATGTGTGTCATAAGGAGAAGGTCAAGGTGTCATCTACCATTTTGGAGAGTCGCTGGAACGCAGATCACTGTCTGCTGTGATTTTCTTCTGACTTGGAGAAGCCCTTAGTGAACTGTGACATACCATATAGATTGTACAGTAGATTTACCTTTCTCCTTTATTCCTGTCCAGGGAAAGGATTAGAAAGACTATATATGAGGGCTAGCATAGACTGCTGGGATTCACTCAAGGATTGAAAAACAAAAAGCTACTACGTTGCAGATACCAATTATTATAAAATATTAAACTAAGGCAAGGCTATTCACCTGTTAGAACTTGAAACAGTATATACTCAAAAAGTGGGGGAAAATGTAACAAACATGTTACACTTCTATAGCAGGGCAAGTGTACCCTCTAAGACAGGTTCCATGGATCAGGGGAAAATAGGGCCCCAGTTCAAGGCTTAGTCAGAGTCTAATAAGTACATGTTGGGGTAAGAAACTATTTTCCAAATGAATGCTAAGGTCTCAAGTCATCCCTTTCCCGAAGATTTGGGGGACATACCTTTTTATATATTTATCCCTCTGTTGAGCTACTAGCAGCTTGAGTCAGGCAGTCATCACACACCATCTCCTAGGCTCTGAAAACTGTGAGTCTTCTCGTTCTATTTATTACCAAAAGTTGCCTGATCTCCTAGAAACTTTGCTTGCTATGGGTAGGGAAGGAAATAATGGGTCTTTCTCAGCCAAACCTCTTTTTAAACTTCCCGTCTGAACAAGGGTTTCGCTTGCCCATATGCACAAAGGTTCAGAGATTAAGAAACGACTAATGTATTGCTACAGAAATGGACAGGAAACAAGGATAATGGGGCGGAACTCATCGGCCTGGGGTTTAAGTCCCAACAGCAAAATCAAATCAAATCAAATCAAACCAAACCGAACCAAACCAAACCTACCAAAACAAACAAACAAAAAAAGCAATGACAAAAAACCCCAAACAAACACAAACCAGGGAGGGTTCCATTAACTCACCTAACACCCCAACCATAACACAAAAATGACATCAGATTTCTTCAGCAAAAACTGAAATCCTATAAAACGATAAAGTTTTCTTTTCTACCCCCCCATGTGTGAGTGTGTGTGTGTCGGGGGGAGATGTGTACGCAGGACAGAGGAGGTTGTCAGATATCTTTAATTCTGTCCACCTAATATTTGTTTTGAGACAGGATCTCGCTAGGTATAGCTGGCTGTCCTGGGACTTGGGCTCTGTAGAGAAGGCTGGGTCTGGACTCACGGAGATTGCCTGCATCTGCCTTCCAAGTTTTGGCATTAAAGGCATGCACTGCCATGCTCCGATCTACCTTATTTCTTTTTTTTTTGACATTTTTTTTTTTTTTCAGAGCTGGGGACCGAACCCAGGGCCTTGCGCTTCCTAGGCAAGCGCTCTACCACTGAGCTAAATCCCCAACCCCTCTACCTTATTTCTTGAGACAAGGTCTCTCTGTGAGCCTGGAGCTCATGGTTTTGACTAGACTAGTTGGCCAGTAAGCTCCAGGAATCCTCCTGCCTCCACTCACCAGTGCTAAGATTACAAGTGCAAACCATCACACCAGGCTATTCCATGGAGGATGCAGATCCGAGCTCATTTCTTCACACTTGGTAGGCAGAGCCATTTCCCCAGCTTGTGCCCTTTAGAGTTTGCGTTCCATGAGAGAGTGACGCTCTGGCAATGACTGGCAAGCAGACTACGCCACATGAGAAATGTTATTAAGTTTTTCTAGAAAAAGATTTTGGTTGTACTAATATAGCCTCCTAAACACACTTCTTTAGAGAGTGGCTAGACATCTTCCCTGCAGTTTCCTTACTCTATCCCTTTTGATTTCAGCTCCTCCTTGACACGTTTCAGGTAATCAGGATCAGGGTAGCCGAAACTGTAGGAAGGAAAAAAAGAAACTCTTTAGCTTCCTCCCAAATAATTCTTTTTTTTTTTTTAATTGGATTTTTTTTTTAAATTTACATTTCAAATGTTATTCCCTTTCCCGGTTTCCCGGACATAAGCCCCCTATCTCATACCCCTCCCCTTCTTCTATAAGGATGCTCTCCCTCCCCAACATCCCCACCCCATCATTCTCCTCTTCTTTCTCGAGCTGGGGACCGAATCCAGGGCCTTGCGCTTGCTAGGCAAGCGCTCTACCACTGTGCTAAATCCTCCCCCATCATTCTTAACAACTTGTACAATAGCTGGGTACGGTAGCATGGGTGCTCAGCCCTTGGTGGCCCCAGCAGTTAGAGCTATGTGAGTCTGAGGCCATCCTAAGCCACATAGTGAGACCCTGCCTCAAAACGACCACAAAATCTGTATGTACTATTTGAATCTGAGCATCTAGTATTCTGAGTTCTAGTCACTCCAGTGCCCGGCCGGCAGAGCAGCATCTGTTTTCCAGCCAGATGGCTTAAATCCTTAACTTATTCTAAGTACTGAAGCACCTAATGTCGTAACTGTCATATTCTACCCCGGCGGTAGTAATCAATGCTTATGGGCTCTTCAGACACACCAGAAGAGGGCATCGGATCTCATTACAGATGGTTGTGAGCCACCATGTGGTTGCTGGGATTTGAACTCAGGACCTCTGGAAGAGCAGTCAGTGCTCTTAACTGCTGAGCCATCTCTCCAGCCCTGTAAGGCATTTTCTTAGTTAGAGATTGATGTCAGAAGGGCCCGGCCCAATGTCAGTGGTACCACCCACCCCTGGGCTGGTGATCCTGAACGTCGTATGAAAGCATGTTGAGCAGCCATAAACAACACTCCTCCATGGCCTCTCCATCAGTTCCTGCCTTTAGGTTCCTGCTTACTTTGAGCTCCTGCCTTGTCTTCCTTCAGTGGACTGTGACTCAGAATATGCAAGGCAAATAAACACGTTCTTCCTGAGGTTGCTTTTGGGTTACCATAGTAACAGTGACCCTAACTAACACCTACTCCTAGAAAGTCACAGCCTCGAACTGCAGCATTGGACAACAACCTTGTACTTCACCCAGCAGCCATGACATTCTAAAAGACTCTTACTTTGATGGTCCTCCAAACTTGGCTGTTTTGTGATGAATATCATTCCATGTAATGACATTCGAGACTCCTAATACCCGAGATTCTCCTACTGTGAAAATCAGCTTCTGATCAAAGGCTTTTCGGAGCAGATCCAAAACCTTTCTCCCCTCCGCATTATCAGGCAAATATGCAACTCGACAAGTTCCAGAGTAAGCTTTTCCTGGGTTTGGGTGCTCCTTCTGTATGAAGAAAAGTAAATGTTACACACACACACACACACACACACACACACACACACACACACACACATACACGCCTCTGAATTGCAGTAAAGGTACATTCATGAAGCCTATTGAAAGCCAGAAAAATATTGACGTTTTACTTATATTCTGAATAATTCATAGTTCTCCTCTTCAAAATAGAAATTAGAACACTGCCTGCCCGACTCCTTCCATCCCACATATGATTTCTACCTTTAATAAAAAGACATGAGGCCAGGCGGTGCTGGTGCACACCTTTAATTCCAGCACTCAGGAGGCAGAGGCGGGTGGATTTCTGTGAGTTCCAAGCCAGCCTGCTTTACAAACTGAGTTCCGGGACAGACAAGGCAGAGAAACCCTGTCTCAACTCCCCTTCCCCCACCCCCCAAAAAAAGATATGAAAGGCTCGTAGAGTGATTGCTTGGCATGCCCAAAGCCCTGAGTTCAGTACACCGTCAAAGTAATTTAAAAAAGCATCTAATATAAGCAGGCAACATGATCTCTGCCTCCATCTGTTATGACCCTACCCGGAATTACAGAATGATTGATTTCCTGGGAAAATCACTATCTAAGAGGCTACAGGATGACCCCTTGGACTTTGGCAATGCTAGCACAGCGAAAAGAAACCCACATTCCTCGGGCACACTTACTGTTTGTATGCCATCTCCAAAACTGTACTGAATCACAATAGTCCCGCAGCCTTCATAACCCGGAAGTGAGTCTTTTTGAATGATGTGAGCCATGGTTCCCTCTGGCTGGTTCCCTTTCTGGACACCGTAGGGAGTCAGACACACAGGACAGACAGGCTTGAATGACATGGCTTTGCTGATACAAGAGGAGCAGAATTCATGCTTGCACTTAGGGAGCACCTGCTTGTTCCTGATGGTGTCCATGCAGATGACGCAGTTGTCCTCGTCCTTGTTCCCCTTCGAGGCCGTAGGGCTGCTAGCAGAGCTTCCAAGAGAAAGTAACGCCACATCTGAGTCATTCCTGTGGACCTCCATGGGCGTTTCATGATCCATAGCCAATTTCTCTCCAGACGACGACAACGGGGGCATTCCCATCCTTTTGGCAACATACTGCATTGCCTGCCCAAGGTGATTGGGCAAACCAGTCAAGGTCACGGACTCTTGAGATGTCACGAAGTGCACGTTTGGGTGTTTTTTTTTAAAGTCCTCAGCAAACTTGGTCTTGTGCAATTGAGCTTTCTCCTTGCCCACCTGTTTCAGCGACAGAACTTCTGTCCTCAGCTGGCACGTGGCATGCTGGAAGGCCTCAGTAAAACTTGTGTAAGACTGCACAGACAGGTCTAACTCTTTATCCTTGGGGACAAAGAGAATGCAGGTCTTCTGGCCTTTTTCCTGGACGTTGCCACAAGTGTTAAACTTCTGCTCGATCTCTGCGATTTCCTGGAGCAGCTCAGGTTCTAGAAGCTTAAAGCGGGTCGAATCGACCTCGATCCCTGTCATGTACCCAGACGCGGTTATTTTCACAGGTGTGGCTATTATTTTCACAGGTGCTGGGACAAGAGTTTGGGAGACTTTTTCTGCGGCAGCTGCAATGTCAGCAGAAGAGCCCAGGAGAGTTAGAATCCTTCCCTGTTCCTTTATCAAGAGCTTTGGGAAGCAGCGACTCAGCTCCTGCCTGACTTTCTTTGCTCTCTGTTGGTCCTCTAAAGAGATACAATCTTGCTTCAGAGACTGCGTGCATTTCTGAAAGTCTCTGGCAAAAGACTGACAAGCTTCTTCTAAGTTGCCTGATTGTCTGGAGGTGAAGCCTATAGAGACCATATAGGGAGAACTATCTTGGATTTTGATGTTTACACCAAATTTTTTCTCTATGGATTCTATTCTACCCGGATAAATATGTTTGAAATATTCAAGGAAAAGCACAGAAACTTCAAAACTTCTCTGACTGGGGGGCTCCCTCTCCACATCGGAAGGTGTGTATTTCTGTGGGACGTACTTCCGCGTCGGCTCGCTTTCCAAAAGCTGCGAACTCAGGAAGTGATGTATCTTTTCAATATCTTTGAAGTTGCCACACACCTTCTTAATTCCGTCACTGCCCTCCATGCTTTTGATATGAGGGCAGACAGCAGTAATCTGTGCTCTCTGCTCTTTGGAGAGCAGTTCACAGTTCAGCTCAGCGGTCACAGCGAGAAAGACCTGAAGGTTTAAAAGGAACAGGTACAAATAAGATGTCTCAGACGTCCAGCCCTCTTCAGAAAGACACCCAGAAACTATACTTTTTTCTTAGTGGTGACTGACTTCCTAAGTCCCCTGAGAGGAACAGTCTGCTACAACCCAGGCTTACCGGCCTCCTTTGCACATTAGATTCACTTGGGAAGGTTGTCTAAACGTGAATGAAACAAAGAAAGACAAGGCCAGACCTCATTGCGGAGGCTCATGCAAGGTTTGCGAGGAAGCCTGGGCATGAACATTTTCTAATACTCAGTGGCCAAGAGATCTGGGTCTAAGGCTGCCACAATCTGCTTGACCCAGGGGATCAAGGGTGGAGAAAAGAGAACTCTGCTTTCCTTGACGATGCTGTGGTCGTCAAGAAGGAGTTTGTAAGCTTTGAGCTCCTAAAGTAGCTCTAAATCCCGGAAGGAGTCTCGCCCTTTCTCATCTCACCCTACCTTTGCTTACCCTTTTACTTTAAGAAAACCCCAAAGCAGCCAAGAAGTGGTAGCATAGGCCTTTAATCTCAGCACTCAGGAGGCAGAGGCAGGTAATCTCTGAGTTTGAGGCCACGCTGGTCTACAGAGTGACCAGGACAGCCAGGACTATATACAGAAACCTTGTCTTGAAAAAAAACATAAACAAAAAAACAAAAAAATAAGCAAATAAATAAAATAAAAAAAGAAGACACTCACCCAACTCCTACCTACTTTCTCAGGTTTATATAGCCTTGTTCACCCTTCTCCAGTGTAACAAGAAGGATGTTTCACTGAAACCCATGTCCAGAGAAGGCTGTTTCTCCCTAACTCAGACTGACTGAGATCCTGATAATCTACCTGTTCCAACTAAGCTTCATTCTTACCTGTGCAGCCCGGTGCACAACACTGCCTGAATAGCAGCACCAGCAACTCTGTCAACACTCACCTTTTGGACAACTGAGTCAACAGAGTTAAAAACGGGCCCATCACTGGGATGTATCTTATCACCCAGTGCTTCATCCAGGGACTCTGTCAAGGACGGAGGTCGGGAGCTTGGTGTCTCAGCTGGCTGTGTCAGTGATGGAGGTCTGGGTCTCAGGTCCTCTTCTGGCTTTTTAATAGTTTCCAGGACAATAGGCACAGGTTTGTCATCAACCAACATCTGGTGTTCTCCCTTTTTCAACACATTCTCCTTATCTTGAGGGGAGACATTAAACACATACATTCACACAGCAATGAGAGAGGATTTACAGAAATGACCCTCAGGGTCCCTCTAGGTTGATTCCAGAAATGTCAGAGGACACCACCTCCAGAGATATCCCTAACAAGCTTAGGACTTTCACATAAGCTACCCATACTCTCCCCTATGCTTTTGTGTTTGTTTGTTTGTTTGTTTTTGAGACACCAGGTAGTCCTGGCTGCCCTGAAACTCCTGGTGTAGATCAGGCTGGCCTTGAACTCACAGAGATCTGCCTGCCTCTGCCTCCAGAGTGCTGTAATTAAAGGCATGTGCCACCACTGCCCACTGAGACTTTTAAGAATCTCTAGATGAATTTTTTTTTTCTTCTTCTTTTTTTTTTTTTTTCCGGAGCTGGGGACCGACCCAGGACCTTGCGCTTGCTAGGCAAGCACTCTACCACTGAGCTAAATCCCCAACCCCTCTAGATGAATTTTTAATCCTTCACGCAAGATAAACACTATGGAAATAGATGTTACACTATATGGTTTATTCGGATGAACCCTAGAGTGTGGAACTGTTGCGTAAATTTCCCCAAGATTGAAACATTCCACCCTGCAGAGAAGTTCCTTAAGCAAGAAGGCAAACAACTCAAAATAGCTTTAGGAAATCCCTGAAAGTGAATAGGCCCCTCCCTGACAGAGTAAGCGATAAAGACTGTTGGGAAGAGTCCTCCTGAGACTCCAAGAACAGAGCTGTGATGAAGATCTGCATAGGAGACTCTCCGACGAGCCAAGCTGAGAAGAAAACTTTGACACTAGAGAAGCTACCTGCAGAAGGCGGGCACTAAGCTCCCTGGAGGAGGTTTACACCAGCTGAGGCACCTGGAAGGGATACGCTCAGGAGCCTGCCTGCAGGCTCTACAGTGAGCTCCAGGTTCCCGGCTTCCTGAGCTGCCCCCCATGCTAGGTCAGCTTTGGCGATAGAGTCGTCTTTGAGTCATTTCCCATATTCCTGTGAGTAACCCCAATAAACACATTGGTTTACCAAGTTGGACCTTGGCAGTATCTGTTGTAGGCCCCTTGTCAGATGCACACAGAGGACCTGAACAGTTATTTCTGGCATTCTGGAACAGCAGGCTGTTGATGGGAGAAGCTATTCAGAACTCCAAAGTAGGGAGCTTAAGTTTTACCATATTATATAACTTGGTTATTAGAAACCACGTTTCTAGTCTGGGCATGCTGGTACACACCCACAGTCCTAGCACTTAAATGGTAGAGGTAGCGGTGCGGGGGATCATGAATTCAAAGCCAATCCCGTGGTACACGGCAGGATCCTGTCTCAAAGGGTGGGGGTGGGGGGGAAACCTATGTTTTGTAATGGTTTTGAGTCTCTTATTTCAATGACGTTGAATAATATTTATTGCATAGTTAAGTGGGGACTCCCCCCCAAAAAAAACCAAGAATCCAAAAGTTTAGAATGTATATGCATTAGCTGACTCAGAAAAAGAATGCATGAAAATGCTCTCATTGGGGACATTAGTGGGGCACCGCATGCCTTTAATCCCAGCAGAGGCAGGAGGATCTCTGTGAGTTTGAGTTCAGCCTACAGAGCGAGTTCCTGGACAGCCAGGGATACAGGGAGAAACCCTGTCTCTAAAACCAACCAAAACCAAACAATCTTCAATAAGTTTTCATTTGCCTTTCCTTTTTAAAGTGGTCGTATGTTACTTTTGTAATCCTTAAAAAACACATCGATGAGATCATTATTTACAACAGGAAAGTGGCTTGGAGTCCAGACCCGTGGTGGAGCACTTGGCCTAGTGCGCACAAGCTTCTGGGTTTCCTTCTCAGTCCCAACTCCCACACTTTGTTTTCTTTTCTTTTTGGTTCTTTTTCGGAGCTGGGGACCGAACCCAGGGCCTTGCGCTTCCTAGGTAAGCGCTCTACCACTGAGCTAAATCCCCAGCCCCTTGTTTCTTTTCTTAACTGGGTCTGCTGGGGAATTCTCCGACGGGGTCAACCGTCTGCGGGTGGACTCATCTGAGGCTCTATCTGCCACTGCGGGACGGAGGAGTCTGTGGTCCGCACTCTCCCACAGGCAGAGAGAGCCACACTCTCCTCGGAAGCATGCAGGGGTCGGTTTGGAAACCTGTTGGATCCACCTTTGCACCCGAGCCTTATTTCCCCTGCCCCGGCTCACCTGCTTTTTCTAGGAACTTCACCTCGAAGGTGTCCGGGGCGCCGGGCCCCACGGGATGAACAGAGCACTCCCCGCCTCCGGAGGCCCGGCTCTGGAAATATATCTCTAGCTTCATGCGCGCTCTGGGGATGGACTCCGGCAGCCTTACGAGTAGTGGGGACGGCGGGTCCGGACTGGAGGCCATGGCTGTCTGCGTCTGGCTCGCTTGGGGCTCAGGGGTGCTGCACAACCAGGACAGAGAGAAGGCGCGTCCGGCCCCAGAGACCCGAGAGGCAAAGTTTCAGTTTCGTTTCCCGGGAGGTCCCTCCCTGTTCCCCGCAGAGCCGCCGCCTCTCTTGCTCTGCAGTGGGCCAGGGCCATCACCCGGTGAGTAGTTCGCATACTCGGCGGTGGGCGCTTAGAGGCCCCGTGGTGGCAGGTCGCCTTCTTTTCTTGAAGGAACGGTAGAGTGGCGGGAACCGGGTTCTCAGCCTCAGGCTTCCCAAGGGTGGAGCGGAGTAGAGGGTAAAGAGTTTCACTTGTTTGTGCTTTTGTTATATGATTTTGTTATATGATTGTTAGAACTGGTATTTACTGAGATGCGATTCTGATTTCAAGTGGAGGGAGTTTACCTGCTTGGTGACCTATCACCAGTTCTTTTCCCTTTAGATGGGCACCTTAGGGATTTTCTGCTCTGGGGCCTTAAGTCAGCGAATAGCATAGGTCTACTTGCTTCCTAGAGAGTGAGGTAAAGAGGCACTTAGCACAGAAGCAATAAGTACCTGTGAACCAAGCAAAAGTCAAAGCGCTGGTTTCAAGCGGAATCTTAAGGTGGGGTGGGGGAGGGGAGGAAAGTATCCTTCCTTGGCTGGGAGAGCTGAAGTCAGAGGGTTCAGTTCCAGGGCCAGGGAGAGGAAGAGGAATCTTGGTTGTCCTTCTGACTGCGTCTAGAATCATCCAAAACCCTAGCTAGCTGCATAGTGCTTGGGGGCAATTTTCTTGATTGGGTGATTTGAGACGGGAAGACCGACCCTAAACCTGGGTCACACCTCCTGGTAGCAGCCTATATAAAAGGACCAGGAAAACGGAAGTTTTGAGTTTTGTCTGCTCTCCTCAAAACAGACAAGTGCACCCCAGAGCAGACTCCCATGAGCAGCCTCCGAGGAACATTAGAGGTCTTTCTTCTGTGAAAGCAACACTGCCCTCTGGAGGCTCAGCGGATCCCGATCGGGCGGTTTCGGTTAGTATTCGAGTTACTCCTCAATGCGCATGGCTAACTGGACTCTGATGCTATACACAGTTTTTTCTATTGCAAAGACATTATAGATCAGCCCAGAGACTCAATGATAGCAACGGTTTTAGATAACAATATTGTAAGTTTTAGTCGTGAGTCTAACAGTTCATAATCTTTAGTTGTATTAGCCTACTAGGCTAAAATCATGAAAAAGTAAAATTTCCCAGAGCTTCAGGTTTTCATCCAGACACCCTTAGGTCAGAGCTGTTTCTAACAGATCCAGGGGAACGCACCCCGTGCAGGTTCAAGCAGTGTCTTCTGTCTTCCGAGACGCTGTGGGGAGCACCACTGTTGAGAAGGCCGCTCCTTCGACGTTTTTCCTGGTCTCAGCACTTTCCTATCATTTCCTAAGTCTACCAACAGCATCAAGACCTCACTTCCACAAAGCGTTTCCTGTTCCAGCCCCTACAGGTTTCCCCCTCTGATTCAACCACCATTACCAGAAGGTAAACAGTATCAATGCCAAAGTGGCGTGGTCATCCTCCCTGTTGGCATGAAGAACTACTAAAGAGCAGAAGTTTCTTTCGGGTCTCCTATGGTATACTTTTCCTTCTCTTTTCTTTTTCTTTTTTTTAAAAAATTCTTTTTTAAAATTTATTTATTATATATAAGTACACTGTAGCTGTCTCCAGACACACCGGAAGAGGGCATCGGATCCCATTACAGATGGTTGTGAGCCACTGTGTGGTTGTTGGGAATTGAACCCAGGACCCCGGGAAAAGCAGAAAGTATTTTTAACCCCCGAGCCATCCAAACAAAAAAAAAAAAAAAAAAAAAAAACCAAAACAAACAAACAAACAAAAAAAAAACGTCAGCCTCCTATGGTGTATATTTAGAAGATCCCCTCAGCTTTAGCCATTGGTGGCACAAGCCTTTAATACCAGTACTCAGGAGGCTTCATCTGCACAGCGTGTTCCAGACCAGGCAAGAGTAACGTGATAAGACCTTATCTCAAAAACAGTCACCAAAACCCAAATTGCCTCAGCTTTGGTCAGGCTTACTGTATTCTTTTTATCCGTTCCCAGACTCAGGGCACCATCTCCTGGATTACAGAGTACACTTGGAAACACAAACGAGTATAAACATCCGGAGACCCGCGTGGGACGTGAAGAATGGCCTATTACACGGTAAGCCAGAAATATAAATACCTTTCATCATGAAAAGTCCAATCGTTACACGAAGAGCTCTCCCCACAGCAGTAAGAAAGCTGGGGCCTTGGGTTACACCTAGCAGCCTCATATAACCTTACACTGCCCTTGTAGAGGACAGTTTGGTTCCTAGCACTCACTCGGTGGCTTACGATCTTGCTGTAACCTCAGTTCTAGGGACTCTGATTTCCTTTTTCTAGTCTTGGTTGACTCTTACATGCATGTGGTTTATGTTGTAAGACCCCGAAGTGGCCTTACCTCAGGAGCGCCATCCACAGAACTCAGATTGACAAAGTGACCACTGCAATAGCATGAGGATGTAAGGTTTTTAATCCACGTACGTGGGGCTGCTTATCCACGCAGGGAGAGGCAAACCCGAACCCAAAAAGCGCACAACTTTTATTCGTTACAGAGGGCAGACTTCAGCAACAGGGTTAGCTGGCCCATTCTCATTGGTGGTACACAGGACAAAGGATCTGGTCAGGTATTGGCTGGCCTGCTCAAGGGGCTGTTCTTGGCTCAGTTGGTCACTTTCCTCATCCAGCTCTACACCTGGCCTTGGTGAATCACTGGGAAACGGCTAAGTTGGCAAGTCTCTTAGAGGGGGGGGTGAACTGGGTAGTCGGGCAGGGTCAGGATGACATCTTTCGGTTGTTCTTGGAATTTACCACAGGGAGGGGTGGGGGGGTCTTTCCAAGAACAGTTGTTATTGTTTTGTCTTAATTAGCTTAGTCAGAATCTTGATCACCAAAACTTATTTCATATCACTGGACATCCTGACCACCAGATGTATTTCTCAAAACCTTGTTTTTACAACTTTGTTTCTCATATCTATGAAACTATGAAACTTTATTTCTTCAGTATACACAGCTCACACAGGCTCATACAGACATATAATGTTTTGTTTTTTTTTTTTTTTTTTTTTTTGGTTCTTTTTTTTTCGGAGCTGGGGCCCGAACCCAGGGCCTTGCGCTTCCTAGGCAAACGCTCTACCACTGAGCTAAATTCCCAACCCCTTGTGTTTTTTTTTTTAAGTTGTCTCCTGGGGCTGGAGAGATGACTTAGTGGTTAAGAGCATTAGCTGCTCTTCCGGAGAACCCAGGTTCAATTCCCAGTCCTCACATGGAGATTCTACTTCTGGGAGACCCAGCGCCCTCTTTTGGCCTCCACAGCAACCATGTGATACACAAACATACATGCAGGCGGAACACCCATATGTATAAAATTAAAATTTTAAAAGTTTTTTTCCCTTGTCCTGTGTGAGAAACGGAAAATCACGAACGAGTGTGCTAATATAGGTGAGTATGGGAGCATCCAGTACTCAGGAAGTCAAGGCAGAAAAATCCCAACAGGTTCCAGGGTAGCCTGAGCTACGGAGTAAAACCCTGCCTCAAAATTCAAAACATAAGAAATTAATAAATAATATACTAACATTATTAGCAGAATGAACGCAGTGATGGATGGCTATGTTATCTCCAGGACTAGGAATGTGAACAGATGATAAAGGGCTTATCTACCATGTATATAACCCTGGCTTCAATTTCCAGTAATACGTAAATTGGGCTTGGTAGTTTGTAGCAAGTTTGAGGCTAGCCTGAGCTACATGAGACCCAGTCTCATACCACCTTCTATACGGTGTGGTTTTTTGTTTGTTTGTTTGTTTGTTTTGTTTTTGTTAACTCTTTCAGTAGTTGTCTCTCAGGGCAGGGGTCAGGAGAGATCAAGGAATGAAAGTGGGCATGGAGAAAGGCCTCCTTGAGTCGATCTGAAAACACCTACTTTCTGTTTGTCATGAAATAAGCAACTGGAAGTGGGTCCTTACTGATCTGGGGAGATGCATCTGGACAGGTTCAGGTCCTCATGCTTTCTATTCTGGCCAGAGAATTCCCATAAGACTTTGGAGCCCATCTGAGAGCTTTGGCTCATTATGGTTGAGTCCTTTGAGCCTTTTCAGATGTTTGCCTCCAGCCTTTTCTCTTATTCTGACTTAGAAGTACATCAGCTGAGCATTGCGGCAGACATAACCTCAGCACTAGGGAGACTCAGGTAAGAGGACTGCTGGGAGTTCACGGCCAGCCTGGGCTCTATAGTGAGTTCAAGGCCAGCCTGGGCTCTATAGTGAGTTCAAGGCCAGCCTGGGCTCTATAGTGAGTTCAAGGCCAGCCTGGGCTCTATAGTGAGTTCAAGGCCAGCCTGGGCTCTATAGTGAGTTCAAGGCCAGCCTGGGCTCTATAGTGAGTTCAAGGCCAGCTTGGGCTCTATAGTGAGTTCAAGGCCAGCTTGGGCTCTATAGTGAGTTCAAGGCCAACCTGGCCTACAGTGTGAGACAGACAAACAGAAAGTGCATTGAACTCTTTTTTTTCTTTTTTCTTTTTTTCGGAGCTGGGGACCGAACCCAGGGCCTTGTGTTTGCTAGGCAAGCGCTCTAACCACTGAGCTAAATCCCCAACCCCGCATTGAACTCTTTAAGAGGCATAGATAGGGGCTGGAGAGATGGCTCAGCGGTTAAGAGCACTGGCTGCTCTTTCAGAGGTCCTGAGTTCAATCCCAGCAACCACATGGTGGCTCACAACCATCTGTGATGGGATCAGATGCCCTCTTCTGGTGTGTCTGAGGACAGCGACAGTGTACTCACATACATGAAATAAATAAACAAACTTTAAGAGGCATAGATAGGTTTAGTAGTTGATGCAGCTTTTAGTGTCTTCAGGGTTTTAGGTACTCACATTAAAAAACAACAGGGCAAGCCTGGCAGTGGTGGTGCACGCCTTTAATCCTAGCACTCAGGAGGCAAAGGCAAGCAGATTGCTGAGTTTGAGGCCAGCCTGGTCTACAGAGGATACAGACAGGGCTACACAGGGACTCCTGTCTTGAAAAACCAAAGGGAAAAAAACAAAAAAACAAACGATGAAAAAGCACGACAAAAAAATCAACAAACTGAATAATGAATCTAAACAACCAACCAAAAAATTTCCTTCCCCAAACTCTAAACCTGAAAACCCATGGTATTCCTTCTTGTCGTGGTGGGTGGTGCGTGTGCGATTGGTCATCTCTGCTCTTAAAGCAGCCGTTTTCATTTCTTCACAGGGTCCAGGAGCAGCAGCTCCCACCGAAAGACCAGGTATGATCGCCTCACTCTCTCTCTTACTTAAGAAAGCCTTTGCTGAGCTCTTTCCTCAGTACAGAAGAGAGCACTCAGAAGGAGACTGTCTCCCCTTCAGGGGCTCAGGTGTGTGACTGCAAACACTGTGGAGACTCGGGCACATGGCTTCGGAAGGGGAACTGCTTCAGAGGCACTGTGGCAGCCGAAGACGTGTTCTCTCAGGTCCCCCACTGTCCTTTCCCTTGTGGGCAGAGACTCTGTTCTCTATCTGTTTGAGGATGGTCTCGCTTTGAGGACCTGGAACTCAGATCTGCCTGCTTTTGCCCTGAGCACTGAGCACTGAGACTAAAGGTGCACATCAGCCCTCCAGCCCTGTGACTTATGACACTTATGGCAGCCAAAATGGGCAGAAAGACTGACCAAGAGCTGAGAGAGTCAACCTGCCTAGTTCCTAGGGGTGGCCAATTGAGACCAATTGCTTTGTTGTGGCTTCTTTTGGGTAAGAGAGGTCACCAGAAGTCTTTTTTTTGGCGGCTCAGATTAGAAACAGGGACTAACTTCAGTCACAGTTCAGCTTCCTCTTTATTCTTTGAAATGTTCTCCATTTGTCTGTACTTTGTTGTCTGTAATCTGTCTGTTGCGTATATCTGATGTCTGTCTGTCCTTGTTGTCTGTCCCTAACAGCATTTATAAATAAACAACAGTTTATTTAACAGCACAGAAAAAGACAGTACAGTAAAGGAATTCGGAATTCTTGTTTTTTAGGAGTTTTAGAAGGGAAGAAGTTACTTTACTGACCCCCGGTGACCCACAAACAGATGTTCTCAGTATATATCCACATGTTGCTTCTCACACTTATTGTTATTCTGTTTTTTATTTTGTTATCGTTGTTTTGTTTTGTATTTATCTTTTTTTTGTAATTTATTTTATTTGTTAATTGATTTTGTTTAAGGTTTCTTTCAACCTGTTGGCTGCCTTCAGCAAATGATTACCAAAACACACACAGGCACACACATTGTTCTGGGTTAGGGACTTGGAACAATTTTAGATTAAGACTAAAGCTATGCATTTGGGGACTGGAGAAATGACTTAGAGGTTCCAGAGGCCCTGAGTTCATTCCCAGCAACCACATGGTGGCTCACGACCATCTGTAATGGGATCCGATGCCCTCTCCTGGTGTGTCTGAAAACAGCTACAGTGTACTCACATACACAAAGCCATGCATTTAGTTTATGTTTTAAAAGCTGACTGCAAAGCATATAAGGTTGGTTACATTGCTTTCTTAAATGAGAGGTTAAAAGGCTCACACACAGAGACACATACACACACACGGGCACACATACACAGACACACATAACAGACACACACAGAGACAGACAGACAGACACACAGAGACAGACACACCACACACCACACCACACACGCACACACGCACACACGCACACACACACACACACACCACAGAGACACATACACACAGGGACACACACACAGAGACAGACAGACAGACACACACAGACAGACACACCACACACCACACCACACCACACACACACACACACACACACACACACACACAGGAAACAGATTGAGTATCTAAGTATGTTATTAACCTGGTTGCAAGGTCTGGCAAAAGTTCAGTTTCAAAGGATCCTCCTTCCTTCCTTCCTTCCTTCCTTCCTTCCTTCCTTCCTTCCTTCCTTCCTTCCTTCCTTCGACAGAGGGTTTCTCTGTGTAGCCCTGGCTGCTGTGGAACTCACTCTGTAGACCAGTCTGACCTGGAACTCAAGAGATTCCCCTGCCTCAGCCTCCTGAGAGCTGGGATTAAAGGTGTGTGCCACCACCACTACCCTGTAAGAGGGATTTGCAGGCAAAGATATTGTCACACTGCAGGTTGGGTTATCCAGAAATTGGATTTTGAGGTGGAACAAGTTTATATGAAAGAAAAAGAGAACTCTATCAGACTGTATGAAAATCTATGCTGGGTGGGTATGGTGGTAGTCCCAAAGTTTAGGGGAAGATTCTAATTCAAGGACTACACGGCGGGACCTTGTATTATCACCATCATCAACTTCCCCTGCCCCGGGATTGAAGCCTCTGGAAGTCTGAGATGTGTGTTACAGGTGCCCCATATAGGCCATAAGTGGCATTGCTCAGCCTTGGATGGGGTCGTCCTGAGAACCATGACTTCACCTCAAGTACCAAATAGCTATAGAGACTGTGAGCTAACTAGATTTTCCATGTATAAACAAATTAAGAAGGATGTGAACAAGACATCTTGTATCCTTAAAAATGCAGTAAGTGATTTGGTTCTCGAGCTGGGGACCGAACCCAGGGCCTTGCGCTTCCCTAGGCAAGCGCTCTACCACTGAGCTAAATCCCCAACCCAGTGATAAAGACAGGATCTCACCATGTAGTTCTTCTGACTGTTCTGGAACTGGCTCTGTAGACCAAACTGACCTTGAATTCACAGAGATCTGCCTGCCTCTGCCTCCCTAGTGCTGGGGTTAAGGAAGGGCGTGCATAGCATAATAATTCTTTTAGCTACTGGGCTGTAACTCTCTGTTGATTTCGACTGTGAGATCCAGAGTAAGTGCCACCAGCCAGAGAGGATGCCGGTCTTCTACCCCCTGGCTGGTTCTGTGTTGCCCATCTCCTCTCAATAAGAAACAGCTTTGACTAATGACCCATAGAAGCTGGATACGTATCTCAGCTCTTGTAACAGCTACTCTAGGGCTCTGACTCTGAGTTATACGATCTGCTCTGCCCTCTAGTAGCAATGATCTTCATTTGCTAACCAGTGCACATAGGATCCTTGCTTGTTTGTGTTTTCCTGTCTTAGTTTCTTCCTTTCTCTCCTTAACTTCAACCCCTGGTGTTTTCTAGAATCAAGTCTTAAAATATTTACACTCAAAAGTCTTTTCTCAAGAGCTGCTTCTAAGCAAACTTAAACTAAGACACTAAGAAAAGCAACGAAGTTATGACTACAGATTCCTTTTATTCCGAACTCTCAATTAAGTCATTTTACTGTGTGTGCGCGTGCGTGCGTGTGTGTGTGTTTTACAAACATTCAAGACATTCTTGCTTTCTTATTTTAGGGACTGCTAACTAAATGCCCCACACAAGGCAGAGCCCTTTTCCAATGATTTTGCCTCAAAGACCCTTAGATATCTTTGACCTGATTCCATGTAGCGGGGAAAAGCAGTGTCAGTAAGGGAGGGAATGGAAGTTCATCTCTCTTTCCAAGTAAGAAATGCAGCATGGAAAGGAACAACGTCCTTTTCACAGGAACCAGTGTTCATTTCTTGTTTTGTCTTTTCTCCTTCTCCAGCCGACGATTCTCTTGAACACCACCATAGATGGCAAATTCCCATTAAACACAACATCTTCGAAATTTTGAAAAGCAATGAGAGTCAGTTGTATGAAGTCCTCCAGAAAAAGTTTGGATGTATCTGTACCCTGAGATATCCGACTCCAGCAGGAAGCAGCTCTCCTGCTCAGAAGGTCTTCAGAAGGATGCTGACCCCTGGGATAGAGCTATCTGTCTGGAAGGATGACCTCACCGGACATGTTGTTGATGCTGTGGTGAACGCAGCCAATGAAGACCTTTTGCATGGAGGTGGCCTGGCTGGAAGCTTGGTGAAAATTGGTGGCTCTGAAATCCAAGAAGAGAGCAAAAAATGGATTGCCACCTATGGTAAAATTCCAGTCGGTGGATATGCTGTCACCAAAGCGGGGAAGCTTCCTTGCCATTTGATTATCCATGCAGTTGGACCTCGGTGGACAGTTATGGACAGCCAGACAGCTATTGAATTACTGTCACTCGCCATTGCCAACATTCTAGACTATGTCACCAAATGGAATACATGCATTAAGACAGTAGCAATTCCAGCCCTGAGCTCTGGAATTTTCCAGTTCCCTCTGCATTTGTGTACACGCATAATTCTAGAAACTATCTGTCTTTATTTCCAAGACAAGCAAACAGTCAGTAATTTGCGAGAGATTCATCTGGTGAGCAATGAGGGCCCCACTGTTGAGTCCTTTAAATCCGCCTCAGAAAAAATCCTCGGGAAGGAGCCGAGCTCCTGGGAGAGTCTAGAAACTAACCCTTCTTCCAGTGTAACTCTTCACATTGGCCAGGGCCTGACTCTCCAGATTGTCCAAGGCTGCATTGAACTGCAAACAGTAAGTTTTTGTTTTTATTCCCTGGCACTGACATAGGGGAGTCCTGGAACTAATGGTTAATTACTAAGTTGTTTAAAGTGGAAGACTGTAAGCTGCATCTTTGGGTGGTTAGAGAGTGAATGTCAGTCAGGGCTAGGTCATCTGGATTAGAGACCAGCTTCATTATTCCTAACTTAATGGCTTTTTGGTTCTCCGGAGCTGGGGACCGAACCCAGGGCCTTGCGCTTCCTGGGCAAGCTCTCTACCACTGAGCTAAATCCCCAACCCCAATGGCTTTCTTTCCTTCAGTCTTCAGTCCTTCCTTTAAAACACACAACAACAACACTTAAACGTCCGAGAGGTGGTCACAGTAGTGTGTGGCACGTGGTAATATGGGAATTGTAATGACTAGGCTCTGAGTCTCAGGAACCAGAAGCAATTGGAATACTCTTGGGTCCCAAAGAACTGAAGCTGGCTCTGATGTCTTTGTTGTTTTTGAAACAGGCTTTGTTTTCTACCATGTCATCCTCCTGCCTCAGCCTCAAACACTAGATTCTTATTTTTACTTTTTTGAGGCAAAAGTCTCTACAGAGCTTTGGCTGTTCTGGAATTTGGTATGTAGATCAGGCTGGTCTTAAACTCACAGAGATCTAGCTGCCTCTGCCTCCAAGCTGGGATTGCCTCAGCTTACATATTGTTGTTGAATGAAGGAACAGAGGGTAGAGCAGTATCTTATATGTGTGCTGATAGCATATTTGTGGGTCTATGCATGCTTGGAGATGGGGTTGGGTTCAATATGTGTGACATGTGAAGGAGCCAGAGGTCAACCTGGCTGTTCCAAAGTACTGTCTACCTTTCTTTTTTGAGACAGTTTCTCATTGGTTTGAAACTTATTAGCAGGCTGTGCCCAACTGGTCAGCTAGTCCCAGGCATTTGTTTGTCTTCTTGGCATAACTGGGATCATGAGTACTTGTCTTCACATCTGGCTTTTTTTTCACATACTTGGCAAGAACTTGACTGACTCAGTTACTTATCTCTCTGGTTTATCCTACTTTCAGTATTTTTTTAAAGCTTTGTTGACAATATTTAGAGGCAAATCATTTGGCATTCTTAAAGCAAATCTATCAATAGTGAACAAAATAGCATTTGGGATATGGCTGACAATTGTACATACCCCTTAATAATCCTAAATTGGTTTTAAGGTGAAGCCAAGGTTCAGGGATACAAGGTCATTCTCAGCCCTTGAGTTTGAAGGGAGCCAGCTCTGGCTAAACAAAACCCTGCTTCAACATCTGAAAAACAGGGCTGGAGAGATGGCTCAGCGGGTAGGCGCCACCGTTTTCCCAAGGTCCTGAGTTCAATTCCAGCAACCACACAGGGCTCACAACCCTCTGTCATGGGATCCGATGCCCTCTGGTTTGTCTGAAGACAGCCAAGCAGTGTACATTAAATAAATAAATCTTAAAAAAAATCTGAAAGCAAAATGAAACCCAAGACTATGTACATTTGGTGATTAAGGTAGCATATTCACAGAGGTAGCCAAAGCAATGGTGGACAGGACAAAGAAGGGAGCCTTTACTGGCGATATCTAAAACATGCACCCACGCTGGCAGGCTTGGTGGCAGAATAACTTGCTTAGCATGGGGTTTGGTTTCCCTGCCCTGGAGAAAGCAGGCTGAGCCAGGTTGTGGGAGTTGTGAACTAGCAGGAGGAAGGCTTTCAGGAGCTTTCTGAGGACTTGACAAAGAGACAGATGAGAGAAATGATGAAGTCGTCTGAACACACCGACGCTTAAAGTCATCATTGTGTTTATTTTACTTATTTATTTTTCTGGATCATTGATGTGCCCTGCAGCTACAATCAAATTAAGATTAACCATCAGTGAGAGTAGTACCTGCCTGTGAGACAGTGAAGGCCGAGGAGATTCCATGAAATGAAATATCCCAGGAGTCGTTAGTGTGGCGTCTAACATTTAGGCAGAAGTGTTATTGAATAACATCCTTTTACAGATTTTATTATCTTTGGTTACTGTCAGCAGCATGAGGAACCTTCCAGTGGCCCCCCTCCCAAATGACAAATCCAGATTGCTCTTTCAGGGTAAAAACCATTAATATCATGATAAGCGGAGTGCTTTGGCAAATACCTAGAACCCCACACCCCAGAGACAAAGGCAGAAGACTTGATCAAGTTTGAGGCCAGCCTGGTTTACAAATCAAGTTACTAGCCAGCCAAGACGACATAGTGATACCCTGTCACAAAACAAAGAAAATCCACAGAAGTACCTAAGTCTCCTTTGATGGATGATAAAATTTTGGTACTGCTTCGTTGGGGTTTCCATTGCTATGAACAGACACCATGACCAAGGCAACTCTTAGAAAGCCAAACACTTAATTGGGGCTGGCTTTCAGTTTCAGAGGTTCAGTCCACACTGTCATCATGGCAGGAAGCATGGCAGCATCCAGGCAGACATGAGACTGGAGGAGCCTAAAGTTTACATCTTTGATCCAAAGGCAGCCAAGAAGACTGTCTTCCAGGCAGCAAAGAGGGAGGTCTCAGCTCAACCCCACAGTAACACACTTCCTTCAACAGGAAGTGTTAGCCACACCTCCTGGCAGACCACTCCCTATCTATGGGACAAGCGCATTCAAACCATCACAGTACTGAAGCTGCATGAACACAGCTCCCTTTAGCACTGCTCTCAGAGTTACAAGATAAAGTAGTAAGAAATGTAGCTGGTGTCTGTGTGGATTCTGTTTCTGTAGATCAGCGGTTCTCAGTCTTGCTGAAGCTGTGACCTTAATACAGTTCCTCATGTTGTGGTGACCCCCAACCATGAAATTATTTTTTCTTGCTTTATAACTGTAATTTTGTTACTGTTATGAATCATAATGTAAACATCTGCTTTCAGAGGGTCTTAGCGACCCCTGTGAAAAGGGTCAGTTCCACACCTCGGAAGGGGCCATGACCCACAGGTTGAGAATGGCTGCTGAAGATGAACTGGTTAAATGGTTACCTGTAGAATAGTTGGATAAGTGTATCTGGTGACCCATAACTAAAGAAAGCCCATTTCACTAAAGTCCCTTTGTCTTGTTTATACCTTCTTTAACTGTGTGCATGAGAACATTAAAGCAGGAGATGGTAGAAAGTTTCTAAGATATTTTATTCTTTGTTACCAAACAACCTACAGGGAAACAGCAGGAGGTGATAGGAGATAAGGCAGAAAATGAAACTTGTAGGGATGTGTCTTGAAAATAACCATGGGCTAGGGGTTTGGCTCAGTGGTAGAATGTTTGCTGAACATGTGCAAGGGCCCTGGGTTCTGTCCTTAGCACTGGGGACACAACATAAAAGCTGGATGGGGGAGGCTATGTGCTGGTAATTTTAGCTCTGAAGACATCGGTATGGCTCTAGGTTAATCTGGGGGTTCAGTGCCTCTCTAGTACTTGCCTAGCAGCCTGAAGCCTTGGATTTAGTCCTCAGAACCCATAAACCTGCAATCCCAACACAGGGCAGGTAGAAGCAAGAGCAGTAGGAATTTAAGGTCATCTTCAGCTATTTGGGATGTCTGAGGTCACTCAGGCTACAGGAGACACCATCTTGATATCAAAACAAACACGTTGTGGTGGTGCATGAGTTTGAATCCAGTACCGAGGAAATGGAGAAGGATGGGTCTCTGTCACCTTGAGGCCTGCGGGGTTTACATAGTGAGTTCCAGACCAGCAGCGGGTTACACGGTGAGACTTTGTCCCCAAAAAAAAACAAAGGAAAGAACCAACCAACAAAAGAGGTTCAGAGAGAGGGCTCAGCTGTTAAGAGTGTGACTGTTCTTGAGAAAGACTTTTGCATGTAAATAACTTTAAGAATTCTGTCTCTACCCCGCCAATTGGGCAGCTCCCAACTCTTTTTAACTCCAGCTTCGGGGAATCTGACACCCTCAGGCACTACACTTTTGTGTACAAACCCGCACAGAGACATGCATGCGTATTGAAAATAAAATCTTCTTTTAAATTTATTTTAGAAGTTTATGGGTATGAGTGTCTCGTCTGCATGTGTGTTTGGCACCAAAGTCATGCCTAGTGACTGCAGAATTGGAAGGGCTTCAGATCCCCTGGAAGTAAAGCTACTGATGGTTCTGAGCCCGTGTGGGTTCTGGGAAGTGAACCCAGGTCTTCTGCAAGAGCAAAAGTGCCCTTAATCATGGAACCAACTCTCTGTCCTGAAAATATAGTCTTTTAAAACAAAAGAAATGAAAGGGATGATCCAAAGCTTGAAATATATTAAGTATAATTCAACAGAAGACAAAATAATGACAATATCATTTATCTAAGTATAATTTCAAAATGGGGCAAGCAGCCTCATAGCCATAAAATGAATTCTTTCAGAAATAATGTCTCATTTCAAAAAAAAGTTTTGGATTTGGAATATTCAAAAAGTATTTCTCTAAACTTTGAGGGATGTACAAGCTAGTTATGTTGGGAGGAGGGAGTTAACAATTAATCCTGTGTTTCTTCCTTTTCAGACAGATGTAATTGTTAATTCTGGACACGTGCAGGATTTTAAATCGGGACAAGTGGCACAATCGATTCTTAAAAGAGCAGGTTTGAAATGGAAATGGAACTTGACAAGATTAAACAGTCCTCAGATTATCAAGTGGTACAGGTCACAAAAGGATTTAAATTATCCTGTCAGTATGTGTTCCACGTGGCATGGCATTACAGTATCAAAAGGACCAGGTAAAGGTCAAATTAACCCTGTTTGTGTATACTTACATGATCTAAGCATTTTGGTAAGTTTCCATTGTGATTATGTTTATCAAGTGTTGTTAGATGGTCTTGGTTAGGGTCTCCATTGCTGTGAAGAGACAACTCTTATAGTGCCAACTCTTATAAAAAGGACAACATTTAATTGGGGCTGGCTTGGAGGTTCAGAGCTTCAGTCCATTATCATCAAAGGCGGGAGCGCGGCTTCCAGGCAGATGTGGGGCTGGAGGGTGGAAAGTTCTGTATTTTGTCTCCAAAGGCAGACAGAAGAGTGTCTTGCAGGCAACTAAGAGGAGGAGCCTACTCATCCCCATAGTGACCTACTTCCAACAAGGCACACCTCCTCATTGTAAGTTACTCCTGGGCCAACATGTTCAAATCCACCATGGGACGGGTTTCTTTTGAAACATGCTGCTCTATGACTGGCTGGAAAGGCTGAGCAAGCACGTTGCCCCAAGTTCATACATGTCGCTTGATTTGAAACGCAGAGCACTCCTGCACGTAAGCACTGGAAACCCCAGAACCCTTCAGTCTGTTACAGTGACCCTCTCTGGCCTTCTGTAGTGAGGCAGGGATTCACCTTCTCCATATTTTTTCACAGATTAAAAGTCCAGCAGAGGTTTGGATTCAAAGCTTCAACACTTTCTTCCACTCCCCATAAAACATGAAAATTAGTGAATAGAGGGGTCCTCAGATGTAAGAATGCTATCTCAACTGTCCGCCCCCTCTCCATATATAATATATATTGTTATACCAGGAAGCATTCTTGAACCACAAAGACACCAAGGAGCCGCCTCTCATTTTAGCATTGGAGTCTCTTATTACAAGCAGGATAGGAAGGGAAGGCAGAGCAGCCCCCAAGCTCAGCAGGACGTTTTTATAGGAGAAAATTGACAAGTGAGGGGGTGAGGGAGGAGTGTCCAGGCTGGCCAGTGTCTAATTGAGGACCTGTAAGCCGACAGGTGGGTGCTCTGAAGCAAGACTTGCACGCGATCCAACAGTCTGAAAGTACATCTGAAACGAAAGCAGACCCCAATCTTTGAGATTGATCTGTTGGGAAGTAGTCGAGAATAACCTGGCCATGACAAACCATGGGGTCCTTCCTGGTACTTGGGGGAAGCTTGAGTTCATCTGTAGTCAAGTTCTGGCCTTTTTTTTTTTTTTTTGTTTTCTTTAAGAGGAGACTGGTCCCAAGATGGGAGTAAAGTTTGGCTACCGATGGCGCTCTCTCTACATAGTCCCTGGCTATCTGAACTCACTATGACAGATTAAGCCAGCCTTGAACTCACAGAGAACTTCTGTCTGTGAGCTTCATGAGTGTTAAGGATTAAAAGGTATATGCCACCACATTTGGCTATTTTTTTGTTTTGTTTTGGAGATGAGGTCTCAATGTACAGCCCAGGCTAGCCTGAAACTCTGTAGTCCAGGCTAACCTAAAAACTAATATGATCCTCCTGCATGGGCCCTCTTTTTTTTTAGCTTGTATATCTTTTTTTTTTTTAAACCTATGTCTTGTCCTCTCTTAGAGACTTCTGTAATCTAGATTGGATCTAAAATCATTCTCTATGCTTCATCTTCCAAGGTTCTTCCTTGTTTATATAGCAATTGTATAATATTGAAAAGTTGATGGAAAATTAACTTGGCATGGCCTACTCTTTTTCCTATTTATTTATTTATTTATTTATTTATTTATTTATTTATTTTTTGTGGTTCTTTTTTCCGGAGCTGGGACCAACCTAGGCCTTAAGCTTCCTAGGCAAAGCGCTCTACCGCGAAAACTAAATCCCCAACCCCTATTGTTATTTTAATTTATGTACATTTGAATGTTATCACCTTTTAGTTTCCTCCCATAACCCCCCAATCCCATCCCCCCTCCCACTGCTTCTATGAGGGTGCTCTCCCACCCACTTACCCACTCCCGACTCACCCCCCTAGCCTTACCCCATACTGAGGCACCAAGCTTCCACAGGACCAAGGGCCTTGGTGCCCAACAAGGCCGTCCTCTGCCGTTTATGCAGCTGGAGCCGTGGCTCCCTCCATGTGTATCTTTGGATGGTGGTTCAGTCCCTGGGAGTTTTGGTGGTTGTATTTTGTTCTTATGGGGTTGCAAACCCCTTCAACTCATTCAGTTCTTCCCCCCTAACTCCTCCATTGGGCTCCCTGTGCTCAGTCCGATGGTTGGCTGCCAGTATCCCGTCTGTATTGGTCATGCTCTGGCAGAGTCTTTCAGGAACAGCTATATCACCCCTGTCAGCAAGCACTTCTTGGCATCAACAATAGGCCTCCTTTAAAAAAAAAAATTCCTGTTGTTTATGTCGGCTGGCGTACCCACAATAAGCATCCGTGATGGTATGTATTTGGGGGCCAGCCGTGGTTTTCAATAATCTCTGCTTCGTCCCTCGGTATTCAGACTCGCACTCTGGGCTAGATAATTAGTCTGCAATGGGGGTTCTGCAGGATTCGGTCCAGCTGGGAATGGGTGTGTGTGTGGAGGGCCAGGGGCACTCTGAAGGTCTTAGCGTTATAGCCCTTTCAGGCAAAGACCTTCTCTGCCCATCTTCTAGTGTTTTGTTCTCTCAAAAGCAATCTTGGCTTGTGTACATTTCATACCTTTTATTTAGGGAACCTGTAAGCATGTTAGGTTATTCAGAGTGAACCGGGGACATATTTGGACTTTGGAGCCTGGGAAAGGATTTTTTTTTTATGGAAATGAAAATCACTGGCTGGAGTTTAAGTTCTATGAATGCCTTCTTTGCTTGGGAGGCATTCCAGAAACCTGGAGGTGGCTGGCTGAGTTCTCATCTGAAAAGAGGAAGTTGAACGCTGTAGATCTACAAGGACTGCTCAAGTAGGACGGTGTAGGGGTTGGGCTTTTAGACAAGGTCAGGAAGGGAGCCCTGCTGGTGGGAGTCCCCAGTTTTGTCCCCCCTCTCAGAAGAGCTGTCTTGCAAGGCAGACTCCGACCTTGCCAGGTTTCCTACACTTGGGAGGCTGAGGCAGACTTTTGAGGCTACCTACTCCATATAGTGAGTTTTAGACCCCCAGCCAGAGCTGTGTAGGAGGCCTGATCTTAAACAATTAAAAAGAAAAGTTGATGGAGGTCAGAGTCTGCCCAAACTATTACACTTCTCAGGAGAAGATGCACGGAACCATGATAATATAGGAATACTTTTCTTCTCATCTTTCCTAACCTGTAAGGAACTCTGTTGACCTGGGAGCGGGTAGGTGAGGCACTGGTGCTTGACTCCCTGGGCTGGGGAGATGATCAATGCGACACCGGGAGAGATCACAGTGCTCCAGATGCCATGGGTAGCATTCAGTTCTCTCAGTCGCTCAGCTTTTAATGTTTCCCACTATTTAGCTTATAACTCTAGTGGGTTTTTTGTGGAGTAGGGCTTACAGTTCTCTCTGATGGCTCATGGACACAATCCCATGTCATGTCACAGGCTGGCACTGCTTAGTTTGGGCTAGTCTGAACACCTCTGTAGTCCAGGCTATCCTAAAAACTAAACAACCAGGCTGGCGTGGTAAATTCTAAACACATTGAAGGGTGAGTGAAGTCTTATTTTTATCTCAAAGGTTGATCTCAAACTTGTATTTATCTTACAGATATTGAAAATGCAATGAAGTCCTGTCTAGAAAAATGCCTTTAAACGAGATATAAATTCCATTTCCTTTTTTCCTGCTCTCGGACAGGAGCAATTAATTTAGAGAAAAGTATAGCAACTAAAGATAATGTTTGAGGAAATTATTGCATTTGCTAAAGAGCACAAGGAGAAAACGTTAACTGTGAAGATTGGATCTTTCCAGTGGATGTGGGACATACAAGGTGAGTTAGTGTTTTGGGAAAGTCCTACAGTTTGTTCATTTATTACCAGTGGCTAATTAGTATGTCCTCGTCTAGGGTTGGGGATTTAGCTCAGTAGTGAGCACATGCCTGCAAGCACAAGGCCTGGGTTCAATCCTCAGCTCTGGGAAAGAAAAAAAAAAAAAGACAAAATAAAATTAGTATGTCTCGTCTAACACGCTTAGGTAAGGATCCCACAATGTGGTAGGATTCTGGCTTGGTAACATTTAATTTCTGCAAATTACCCACTCCTTCTCCCATTTTGGAGAACCATTTTTGATATGGCTGATTCTTTCTCCCTGCCTGCTGCTCTTCCTCCTCTTTCTCGACCTTCCTTCTCCTCCTCCAAGATATTTCTTGATAGTTTTGTCCTGGACAGAGCTGGGTATCTATAAAAGGCAATAAAGGGCCATTTAGCAAACATGTCTACCGTATTGACTTAGGCCAAGGCGTTTTGTCTCAGAGAAAGAAACAGCTCTTAGAACCCATGGTCATGAGGATCAGGTGTTAAATGCTGGTGGTCAGGACTGGAAAGACACTGCCAGATCTTGCCTTGGCTCCCGAACCTCTAGGTTCCTCATGACCGTCTGCTTATTGTCTACTCCTTTCATAACTTTATTTGCTAATCTTTGTTTATCAGTGGATAACGTTAGCTCATTTCAAATTCTTGGATGTGGTTGTCCATCCTGCTGTAACTGTTCTGCTTTGCTTACATAGGTTTTTTGTGCTGAAATGGCGAAAAAGGTCCAGTGAGCTGAATCTCAACAGTGATGGAGGTGGAGGAAGAAATTAAGAGTTTTACAGGCGTGGTGGGATGTGGTGGAGGCAGGGAGAATCGGGAGTTCAGGTCATATTCACCTCAAAGCAAGTTCGAGGCCATCCTGACCTCGTGAGACTCTTTTTTAAAGAAGGTGGGGTGCCTGTCTCATGTATTCTCATCACCAATTCTGATTTCAGGAACTCTGGCCTAGTCAAGCAGGTGCCTTGAAAAACTGTTTAGTTGATCTCACGGCTGAGGTAGGTTTGGGATTGCTGGATAGATGGGTTAATCGGTCTTGGATGCTGTGTCGTCTGTCACTCTTTGGGTGGAATGTTTAATGGCTCTGCAGACTGGGCGTACAGAATAGTGACTCTGTTGAGTCTTGGGATGGTGTTTCTTAGGAGCCCTATATTTATTTGTCTGTATGTGATGATGAGTAACAGTAGGTGATTGTGAGATGGCTAATCAGGTAAAGCACCTGCATGCCAACCCTAATGACAGAGTCAGCTCCACGAACCCATACAGGAAAAGGAAAAAACCGATTTTCACAGATTGTCATGTGACCTCCAAATGTATACCCACAGTACCTGTGTGCTTTCACACACACACACTTTACACTATAAATTATAGACACTATTTTGATTATTTCCAATTATCAAAGATGTTTCTCCATTAAAATTACAAATAAGGAGGAGAGATGGACGCTCCTCAGGTAGACTAGGTGAGGAAGGGACTCTTCAGACTGGGACAGATCAAGAATAGCTTCACTCTCAGAATGTTTTCCCCAGCCTGAAAAAAAAAATAGCTTCACTCAAGAATGTTTCGAGGCTGAGCCATCTCCAGCCCCTACCTCTTGTCTTGGGATCACTGCTGGGAAGCAGGGTTTGTAAACATTAGTGCAGATGCCCACTAGCTTGGTGACATGGTTAGTCCTACTGCTCTGTGTTTTCTTAATGACTCTGGGAATCTTAAGTGACTTCATTTGTAAGATGAACTAAATAGATCCTATCTCACAGGATTGTGAGGCATAAATAAAATATGTAAAAGCTCTTGGAACAATGTCTGAATAGGTTTCAACTTGCTTTTTCTCCTCTCAAAATATGTTTCTGTGACTTAGTTGTGTGAAGGTAATTTCTTTTCATCAGTGCAATAACATTCCACATGAAGGAAATGAGGGTATTTCCACTGGGTACTTAGTTCAATGAACCTTTAAGATGACTCAGTGGGTAAAGGTATCCTTACCAAGCCTAAGCACCTGAGTTTTGATTCTAAAATTGTTCTCACACACACACACACACACACACACACACACACACACACACACACACACACACTAACACACACATACTGTGAACCTTGCAAAACTTCCAAATTCTTGCCTGGTTGGTGAGTGATGGTGATTTCTCTGATTACAATCAAGATAAGTATATTTTTCACATAGATGCAAAGTTTAGTAGGTTTGCTTTTCAGTGAAACATTTTTGCCTAACTGGCTACTGGTTTGCTGCTTTTTTTTAAATTTAATATTTTAATTAATTCTTTTGAGAATTTCATACAATGCACCCCAATTCTCTCCTAGCTCTTTCCAGGTCTATCCTCTATTTTTGCATTTATTTATTTTGAGACAGGGTCTTGTATTTGCTAGATTAGCCTCAAAATTTCTATGTAGCCAAGCGTAGCCTTCAATTCCTGATTCTCTTGGTTCTGCCTCTCAAATTTGGGGATTACAAGCACATATTAGGACTCTCAACTTCAGGTTATTTTTTTTTTTGTTTTGTTTTTGTTTTTTAAGTAAATTTTATTCCTTGAATTCTGGAGCTTTAGGTATTTGATTTTAAATCTGGTAGGTACAAGAGGTGAAGGCATATGTCACTTTAGCAGGTGAGTATAGGTAAACTCACTTGTGACTTGGCAAATCACACAGCAGAGGGTTTGGTGTGATAAAAGCATTGTCCTCTAAGGTAACTGTGTTTTTATTAAGAAGGCCATAAAGTAAGCATGCAGATTCTCTTATACCTGGTGTGGCATTACATAGATGGGTTAGCTGCTGTGGCTGGCAATGAGTAGTAGGTACCTGGGGCAAATACCTGCTGTAGTGTCCTATGCTACTTAAATATTCTCGGTCTCCCATATCTGTTTTTGATGGGCCTTTTAACCCTGCCGTGGACCAGAGGGAAGCAAGCCCAGCAGCCTTAGGCTGAATCCTGCCATCAATCTCATGAAATTGTAGAAGTGGGAGGAGATGTGTGAGGAAGCCAAGGGAATGGATTGAAGGTTGCTGACCTCAAGGACCATCACATCATTGAGAATAATCATATTTACCTTGGAATGAAAATACGGCCTTTGTTGTCTGAGGCTCCAGACAAGTTCAAATGTCCGACTGAGGACTATCGGTCTAGAGCAGCAGCTTTAAGTTAAGGTTTCCCAGGCCGACCTCGTTGAAGCAGTTATGAAGATTGAATGTATGCTCTGTGAAGTTCAGGAAGAAGTGGCGGGAAAAAGGCAAGCCTTGAACTTGTCAGGTGAGTAACTGCATATTAAGTTAAAAGCTCACACTAGGCATTGCGTAAATAAATACATAAAACTTCGTGGGGAAAAGAGTTTATTAAATTTCAAGTAAATATCCTTCTAACTAAGGGATGAGGGAAGTGTTAGTGTTGGTAGTAGTACTGGTTGAGTGTGGTACTGACAATAACTTTGTTAAGTAAAGGGCAAAGCAGTAATGTTCCAAAGTGCTTTCTGCAAATAGGGAAGATGGGATTAAGGGACAGAAGAACAAAACAGTGAACCTCCATCTCCCAAAGCCACGATCCAACAGAGATAATCAGGATCAGGAGTTCAAGGCTACCCCTCAGCCTAAAATGCGTTGAATTCTAACCTGCCTACACCGATCCTGTATTCAAACAAAACAGTCAGCTCTCTGATAAATCCTTCTGGTCATAGGTATATTTGTGTATTGCATTTGCTGAGCTGACAGAATAAGTAACCTCTGGTTCAGGGTTGCAGGTGTTGATTTTCAATCTTTTCTCTCTTGAGGCTGTGGGATATGTAAATGTTTGTCACATCCTCACCTGCCAAAGAGAGGCAAACTGCTGTGAGGGAAGGTCACCTGGCTCCCAGTGCCTACTGGTTGAGTTTGCATAAGAAAGAGCTGGGGCTGGGCCTGGCCTTGGGCAGAAAGACCTACAAGAAAGAGACACTCTTGAGAGTCTAATGGAGAGACTCAGTGGCAGGTAATTTGGGTAAGTTTAGATGGGCTAGCTAAGGAGCAGTCCCAGCAAACAGGCCAGCGGCTTTAAACTGTATAGATGTCTATGTGTCTTTGTTATTATTATCGTATTACTTTTATCCTTCCCAGTGTCTTTATTATTATTAAGCCTCAAGCAGGACCTGTAAAAGCCTCACAATATCCCCTCCACATTTCCCTTCCAACTTCATGTCTTTTTAAAAAAAAAGTCCACTGAGTCCAAATGGAGCCTTCCATATGCACGTGAATCTAATGCTATCCAGTGGACCATGAACCCTACTGGGCTACATCCCTGAGAAAATGGACTCTTCCTCCCTAGTGGCCATCAGATATCATAGGTCTGAGGGGCAGTTCCTGAGGCTCTACCTTCACATGCTCCAGATTTTGACTGGCTTCATTTTATGCCTATCTGATACAGGCAGCCACAGTTGCTGTGAGTTCCTGTTTCCAGCACCTCTGTTGTATCCAGACTTCTCTCTCTCTCTCTCTCTCTCTCTCTCTCTCTCTCTCTCTCTCTCTCTCTCTCTCTCTCTCTCTCTTTTAAAAAGAGGTCTCAAGTAGCCAAACTGGCCTTGACCTCGTTCCATACCCTAAGGATGGCCTTGAGCTTTCTGGTTCTTCTGCCTGTGTGGCTCTTTTGAGTGCTGAGTTTACAGGTCTGCCTGTTCACCGTTATCTGTGCTGATAAGGCCAATTCAGGCCAAATTAAAAGTATATAAGGCAGGTTTATTGGGTACAGCTCTCAGACTGGCTCATTGGAGTTGCTGTGCAGGTGAGGAGACAGAAAGGGGAGGCCAGAGAGAAGGAGAGGGAGGGAGGGAAGCTGACAGAGCGGCAGGGAGAGAACCAAATGTCCTGGGGTTATACATGGAAGAAACCTCCCTGGGAGGGGAAGCCCAGCCACAGGCTTCAGGGTAGAGGGCAGGATATGCCAGTCATGCCCTGTAGCAGGTAGGGACTGAGGGATGCTGGGAGAGCCTAGAGACTGGTTCTGCTTTGTATGTTAAATAGACACCTCCACAGCTTGTTCTGAGCCTGAATCCCAACGGTGCCTAACCCTTTTTTTTTTGTTGTTTGCTTTTGAGATAAGGTCTAACACTATAACCCTGGCCATCCTGAAACTGACAATGTATCCTGGGTGAGCTTTGAACTTAGGACAGTCCTCCTGTCTCAGCCTCCCTGAGGTTACAGATGTGAGTCACCATAGTTAGCTGAGGTCCCACATCACTTTGATGGGCCATGTTTTATCTTTCTACTGTCAGTTGTTCATTAATAAATCAGTCAATAATAAGCAGGTAAGTTGGAGTTGTCCAGGGATTTACAGAAAGCCTAAAGACCAAGTTAGAGCCGTGCATGAAAGACACAAAAAACGCACAGGCCCAATTCTCTAGTGGAGCATTAACATTTAACTGTGTTTTGCCTGATTACTTAGAGTTTATTACACTGATGTATTTCTGGCAATATTATGGTCTCTATAATTGCTGTTTTGAACTCTAGTGCCAGCAAAAAAGTAATACAACTGGTATTGTGGGAGATGTAACCAAGTAATTCTTAGTCAATATTACTACACTCATCAGAGGAACTTTGGGGTTTTAAGATCTATGGAAACTTTATGCAGTCCTAGGCTAGCTAAGATATCGTCTCATTTAAATGCCACTTTGATGGGTCAGCAGAAGGCTCCAGCAGGTAAAAAGCACTTGCCATCTGGACCTGAGTTCAATCCCTGGAATTATGGTAGAAAAGAAACCAACTCCAATAAGCTGTCTTGGCTTCTGTCTGTACCCATGGGTCCAGGCATACCCATGCACACAAAATAAATAAATGCATTAAAAAATGTGTCACTTTGAATGGGTAATTGCAGATCCTTATAATCCCAGCAGTCAAGAGGTGAGGCAGAAGGCAAGCTTAAGCTATCTAATGGGATAGAGATCCTGGCCAAAAGAAAAAGCAAAGTAAAAAACAGTAACCAAACAAGAAAAGCAAAATCCTGTGTCATCCTGAAGACAGATTATACCATTGACCTACTATGGACTGCACTGTGCTAGATACCTGCTGATAAACAGGGGTGGGCATTGTTCTTGCAGTCTGAGGACACTGATAAGGTAATGGGTGAGCTGCTGTGAGGGAGGCAGCTGTGCTCTGGGAAACAGAGACATCTCGTGCCCACCTGGGAGCCCAGGACGAGACTTCTTGAAGGAGGTCTGGGGAATAGAAAGCTGAATAAGTGGCAGCTAACCAGAGGAAGAAATGAGTGCAGGGCTAATGAGCTGCAGTGGCACATGATTTGACTGCCCTCAGGTACAGGCAGAGAGTCAGGAGTTCAAGGTCATCCTCTGCTGCGTGGTAGATTTCAGGTCAGGCAGGGCTACACGGGGCCCCCTTAGAAACAACAGAGGCTGGAGAAGGGCAGTTAAGACACCTGTGATTTTATAGAGGCCCTGGGTTTTGTTCCCAGTGTCCACGTGGCATCTCACAACGGCCGGAGCGTCTGATCCCTCTTCTTCTTCTTTTTTTTTTTTTTTTTTTTTTTTTTTTTTCCGGGCTAACCAACTGAGGGCCTTGGCCCTAGGCAAGCGCTCTACCACTGAGCCCTCAACCCCTGATCCTCTTCTACCTCTGCTGCTACCACACACACACATTCGTGTGCAGAGTTGTAGGGGTCTCGGTGTTCTTTAGAGAAATAGAAGACTAGGCATGTTTTACTTCACAGTAGCATTTCAGAGGTTCAAACCAAACTGCTCCTCTTTAGGTCGAAAGTTTGTGTTATTAAGAGAGTTTGTGCTAAAATTTTGAAATTCGTTATTCTATGGGATGTCAACTATATATTAGAAAATTTAAGCAAAAAATTGACCTGAGGTGGTGTTAAGGTCCAAGGATTAGCTGAAGAATGATACCCAAAAATAGTATGTAAATGCAAAGAGGTTTTATTCTGAAGTCCAGCATGATGGGGTCTCCCATTGCCAAGACAGAGAGACAACCAAGAGCTCTGCAGGCCTGAGTTAAAGCACATTAAAGGGGATTCCAGGATAAGTGGCTTTTATCTTACTCCATCTCCAGGGACATTCCATGAGTGGAGGTGGGGGAGGGGTGAGTGTGGGTGGGCACAGAAACTTGGTGAGGAAATAGCTGAGGAAGTCTGAAACTGCTGTTGACCCTTTGTCCTGCCTCAGGCCAGGTGGCAGGGCAGCTTCTGAGGACAGGAGTTGCTTGACTTGCCAGTTCTTGGAAACAGATTTAGCCCTCTCTCTTGAACTGCCGATTTGAAGCCTGTCACAGAGTCAGCTTGAACCTCCTGCCCAGCTGTTGTATCTTTTCTGATGATTACTTCTGACAGTAGAAGCTTGTGGATCTTTTGTGTCTCCCATGACCCACCCGTAGAGCCTGGTCTGCAGGAGTTTGGTTAGTAAGTGATGAATTCAGGAGACCTGAAAGCTAATCTCCTGCTTTATAAATGTGTGATGTATAGTCTCTTCCGTTGAGGTCTGGGGGCTCTGGATTGTTTGCTTGTCTCTTGTTTTCAGATTGGACAAATTGAGTCCTCTATGGGGTTACTTTAAACATGTCAACGACATTGCACGGTTAAACAAAGTCCATTTGACTAGGCTTCCGGACTGTGCTTAGCCGCTTTTACTATGCTTGTTCTCCAGTCAAACTGAAGTTACATGGATAAAGCGTAGCCATTTTACACACACCCCTACCCTCCACCACCACCACCTGTGTGTTTGTCTACCTGTGTGTTCAGTCAAGTAGAGAGTTCCTTGGATAAAAAACATTAAATTTCAAGATTGAAGGAGAATGGAAAGAAGGGAAAGAAGCAAAGGAGGAAAACAAGGAAAGGGAGGAGGAAGAGGGACACCATAGATTTTTTCAGCTCTGATTCTGCTCCCGTTCAAACCATTGAGTGACATGTCATGACTCCTTGTTGAAATCACAAGGAAAGCCAGGTTTAATCTTACCTACTTTGTTGGGTTAGGTAAGTTGGCTTAACTTCCTGAATTTTATCCTGATTATAAAGCCCTGCTTGATCATTCTGTGTGTTTGATAAAGAGGAGGTAAAAGAAGTGAATGGGTTTGAAAACTGAAACGTTGTATGAATGTCTTGTCTCCTATGCTTGCATTTTTAATTTTTTTTTATGTGTCTGGGTGCTTTCCGTGGTGTGGTACATATGCAATGCACGCTGCCAAGAACGGTGTATGGCAGCTCAAGTGAAGGCCAGAAGAGGGTGTCACATCCTTTGGGACTTGACCTAGGTCTCTGGGGAATCAAACTCAGGAACCCAGGTCCTCTGCAACACGTGCCTGGGAACTGCTGAGCCAGCTTTCCAGTCCCCTTTATGTTACTTAATTTTGCAGCTTGGCCTAGGCAATGTAACATGTCCTGGAGCAGTGTCACTGTTTACCATGACCATAGTATTATTGTAGGAGAGAAAAGTACTACTGCTTTCCCCCACCCACATCTTATGCAGGCCCAGGCCATCAAGGACAAGTTGACGCCTCTATTTTATCCCCCTGTGACTTACTGTACTGCAGTTCTAGAACCAGGTTTTAGGGCTTAAGCTCTGGCTCAGCTGCTGCCCCAGGAGTCTTTAGCTCACACCCTTCCTGTGACCTGGGGAGCAGTAGTAGTGAAAAAGCAGAGAAAGATTTGATTAGTTTACATCAGGAAGAGGAAGGGATAAAGGGTCCCCCGGGTTTTCAGTTTCTTCTTCTGGTTACTTATGGGAGTTTTAGGTTTAATTAAAGGATGAATTATGTGACATGGCTTAGCAGTTAAGAGCTGAGTCCTACCCTTTTAGAGGACCTGGGTTTGATTATTCCAAACACTTGCAGTCACTAAGAATCTAAATCCAGAGGATCTGATGCCCTCTTCTGGTCTCCTGCCTGTACTGCAGGCACACAGTGCACAAGACACGCATGCAGGCAGAACACACATGGCACATAAAATGAAAATAAATCTCGAAAGGAAAAAAAGACGACTTTGAGGGCAGGCAGAGAAAGCACGCAGTCCTCCTCAGGCCTTTCCTGCTCACCATCACCTCAGCTCAGGGTCTGCAAGTGGCCTCATAAATTACTGTTAATAACAGTCTTCTAGGGGAGGGACTCACCCAGATTCTACCAGAAGAACCGTCTCCATCACAGACGATTGTTCTCATCATGCAGGTGGCCTCAAGGTGACTAATGTGAAGATAAAGTAGACTGGTACTCCTTACTAATAGACGTGCCTGCACATGTAGGTCTGAAGTAAAGAGACAAATGTGAAGCGTGGGGTGGCAGGCTTCTATCTTGTTTTAGATACCTTTTAGGACCAAGTGAAGAGCAAAGGTTTCTGTTGGTTTTAATCAGAAGCAGCTCCGGAGGACCTGGTACAGCTCTTCCGGCATGTCCTAAACAGTACAAAGCATATGCTCCCAATGGGATAGTCTTCTACACTCTTAGATCCTAGATATTTATTTTGGTTTTTTTGAGACAGGGTTTCTCTGTGTAGCTGTCTTGGAACTCCATCTGTAGACCAGGCTGGCCTCGAACTCAAGGCGGCCCAAGCTCTTTATTTCACCAGTGTGCATACACCAGGCATGCGTATACTGCCGTATCCACCTGCCTCTGCTTCCTGACTGGTGGGATTAAAGGTATGCACCGCTACTGCCCGTCATGAAGTTGTTTTGGGGCTCAGTGGTTAAGAGCACTGTCAGTTCTTACAGAAGCCCTGAGTTCGATTCTCTGCAACCATATGGTGGCTCCCGACCATCTATACTAGGATCTGATGCCCTCTTCTGGCCTGCAGGTGTACATGCAGATAGAGCACTGATATAAAATAAACTTAAAAAAAAAATTAACATTTTCCCTGTGTTCATGAAACATTGAAACAAAGTTTTATCATTTTTTTTTTTTTTTTTTTTTTTTTTTTTTTAGGATGGGGGACTGACCAAAAAGGAAAACTGGGTAAAATGGAAAAAGGGGGCAAATTTAAAAGATACCCAGTATTTTTAACTCAGGAATTTCAGGCCCAAAAAAAAAACTTCGAAAAGTGTGGCTTGGTTGTTGGGAAGGTATATCTAGTAAAAAGCGGCTCTGGTTTACCTAGCTGTTAACTGGTTCTGTCCTTGAGAATAAAAGTTCTCCTGCAAGGACTCAACCGCTCTCTGGAATGAGATTGGGTGAATACAGGCCTGAAGGGTAGAGTTGAAACCAGGAGAGGCAGACATGCTGTCGAGATAAGCAGAGCCACAGATTCAAGATTCATGGGCAAGTGACCATACACAGCAATATTTAGCCTGCCATAATTTACCCACTTTTTACCTCACTAAACCATTAGTTTTAATGGGACACATCTGTGTCTGCATTGTTGGTCATTACAGTGACTGCATATGGTGATGTAGGGAGAACTGTGTGTGTATGTGGACAGGCATGCCTGGTGTGTGTGCTGTCGAAATAAAGAGGCTTCTGCAGTTAAAGGAGTGTTTCAACAAGGCAAAAAGTTTCTATCACACTAGCAGGGGAGTGCTACTCAGAAAGCAGAAGGGCCAGTAAACTGGGTGGGGAGTGATTTTATTCTAACATTGGTGGAATGTGTCCTGTCCCCCTGGACAGGGTCTGACCTCAAAAAAGAAACAGTGAAAAGAAACAGTGAAAAAAGAAATGAAGGAAAGGGGGAGTGTCAGTGCCTAAATGACTTAAGCTCTGAGAATGCTGCTTGGCCTTTGTAAATAAAAAGCTTTATGGGGTAGGGGATTAAAGCATTTGTGTAAAAGTCTCACTAGGTAGAGGAGATAAAAAGGTTTGAATTCCTTATCATAAAAGAGTGTCAGGAGAGTCTAATATTTGTGGTCTCTAATATGTGGAGGTCAGAAAACCTTAGCTATTGTCCTGCCTTAGGACATTTCTGTTCCTCAACTCTCCTTGGTTTTTTGAGACAGGGTCTGTGGTGTTTAGAGCCGAAATCCTCCTCCGACCTCCACAAAGGCTAAATACATTAGAATGCTTGGTCCCCAGTTAGTGTAACTATTTCTGAAGGGTTTGGAGGTGTGACCTTATTGGAGGGTGTGTCACTGGGGGTGGGCCTTGAGGTTTCAAAGTTTTGCCAGTCTGTCTTGCTCTTTTGTTATGTTCTAGCACCACGTCTGCTTCCTTCAATATGATGATCATGGACGAACCCCCAAAAACTATAAGCAGCCCCCAGTTAAATGCAGTCTTTTATAAGAGTTGCCTTGGACATGGTGTCACTTCACAGAAGTAGAATAGTATATAACTTTTAGGGTCTCTCATTTTTTACTTGGAACTTGCTAGGAAGTGGGCAAGCTTGGCCAGCCAGTCGCCTCAGGGACGTATGTCTTCCATGTCTCCTCCCCAGTGCTGGGATTACAAGCACATGTCACATGTTTGGCTTTTTAAAATGTAGAGTCGAGGATTGAACACAGGCCCTCATGTGTTTTCAAGCCAAGCACTTTACTAACTAATGGAGCCACCCCCCAGGCCTGTGAGTTTTTATTAATATACTTTCTTTTGAGACATATGTAGTCTCATGTTAGCCCAGGCTAACTTCCTGCTTGCTGTGTAGCTGAGATTGTCCTTGATCTCTTTCTGTTCTCCTATCTCTACTTCTGGGTCTATAGGCATACAACTGACATTACATTTGTTGGGAAAAAAAAAAAAAGGGAGTAGGTAGATTTTGAAGAGAAAGCCAAATTAGGAAAACTGAAAAGCAAACTTCATATATTCCATCCACATAGCACATGCATTTTTCAAGCAGTGCAGGAAACAATTTAAGTAAGCCACTTTTTCTGACCATCAGTTCTCTTCTCTCTGCTTATAGGTGGAGGAGGTGTAGACAATAAGGTGTTGCGGCTCGTTCAAGAGAAGATGATGGAAGAGAAGATGCCAAAGGGATCTGGGGGCCAAGGTTGTTTCAAGCAGGTCCCCACCAGTTCTGCAATGCAGTATGCAGAGTCGGCTTCCACGACTGTGCTCGACACACAATGGTGAGTCTCCGGGGGCTTGTCCTTGGGGCTTGTCTGTCTTCAGGGGCTTGTCCTTGGGGCTTGTCTTCAGGGCTGCCTACTTGTGCACAAACAAGCAGGCATCAGTGGATGGCTGTGGAAGGATCCTTCACCCCTGGGCTTCAGGGCGCAAGTCTTTTAGAAATGGTCACTCTTTTGTCTTTTTTCTGTCTTTTGTTTGTAGGCTATCCTTGGATGTGATTATGGACAGCAGGATCTATGGTTCTGGTTTTCTCTCCTTTCTGTTGTTTCTGTGTTCAGCTTTCCTGTCTACAGAGAACACCATGATCATCCCTTCCTTACCTTTCTCATTTTCAACAAAATTATCAATACCAACTCCTCATTCCTTAGTTAAAGCTTACATTTAACTTAAAAAGTAACTTAGTTATTTAAGAAAAGTAGCTTGAAGAAGCTTGTGTCTTGTGCCCCACCCACCTTTTTTAGACAGAGTCTGTATAGTCTTGGCTGTCTTGTAACTCACAGGATCTGCCTGCCTCCTCTCCCGGTACTGGTACTAAGATTTGGGTGTGTACCCATCAAGGCCGATCTGTTCTGCTCTCTAGTTCCTGTGCTGAATCAGGTATAATCTGGCAGGTGAAGTGCCCCTCTTATTAGCTACTGGTATGAAGTGGATTGGGAGAAGTGTAGTGATCACTCCCATTTTTAAGCGGAGAGGAAAACACAGAACAAACACTGTGTGTGCTGCTGGAGGACTCTAGTTCTATGCCTAGAGGGATTGCCCTTGGACTGCCTCACAGGCTAGAACATGCTCAGATTATTGTAGCCAGACTCTTTCCCCAACAATATGACTCACTTTAACAATTCAGTAGTTAGGCACCTGTTGCTCTTGCAGAGAACTTCGGTTTGATTCCCAGAACCTACATGGCGGTCCACAACCCTCTATTACTCCAGTTCAAGGGGATTTGATGCCTCTTCTGAACTATCAAGCACCAAAACACATACTTGGTACCACATACATTGATGTGGTAAACCACTCACACATAAAATTAAATGAATAGCAACTTTTTTTTTAAAGTCCAGCAAGCAGGGCTGGAGATGGCTCAAGTTAAAAAGCACTTGTTCTCCCCCAGAACCAGGGTTTTTTGACTCTTAGCACCTGCTTGGTGACTCACAACCATCTGAATCCCAGTCCCAGAGGGATCCAGTGCCCTCTTCTGGCTTCTATGGATCTACATGCATGGTGTACCAAACATGTACAAGCATTCAACATGAACACACATGAAAAAATAAAAGTAAAATGAAATAAATCTGCAAACACACACAAAAAAAAAAATTGAAAAAATTCATCACGGAGGAGGATTCATTTGAGGTCAAGTTCATGTCTTCCTTGATTCCATAACTTGGACACAGGATCCCTTTCCTCAGGTAACATCAATAAAACAGTTTGAAAAATGGACTCAGCAGGCAGCTCAAAAGATTGCTTTGGCAGAGGGCCAGAAAATAATAGAGCAGGCAAACAGGCTGTGCACTGGCTAGATGTGGGGTGGGAATAGGCGACATCATGTACTTGCCTGACTTCAGTCAAGACAGCAGGCGGGCTCAGCAGGGGAGTCTGTGGCTTCACAGGACACAGGCGTGAGCTCAGAGACTGGGGGCATACAGTATCCAGGGCAGACGGGCTTAAGATTTTTGGTCAGGATAAAAAAAGTGGGTGTTAGGCTGGGGAGGGGACGGATTTGCAGTTTCTGGGTCTCAGGCTGAAGTCCATCTCTTTCTTATTATTTCAGTTCTACCAGCTGGAAGAAAAGAATTCTGAACTGAAACTGCTCTAAAAAACTATCATGCTTTATTTTCCTGTCATTTATAGTTTAAAGTCAAAACAGGAAAAAACATGTTTTAGTCCTCCAGACCTTTGTTGGAGAATCTTCTTGAAAACTAATCTATGGGAAGCTAGAATTTAAGACCGTGATCTCCTTATGAATTAAAAATAAATATATCATATATATTAATATGTATATGATATATTTTATATGTGATAAATGTATTAAAAGGCTTTGTTCTCAGCTTTATCTCTTTTGTCCTTGAGGCGATATTCAAAAAAAGCTCTTGTAATAAAACTTATTTATTTTTAATCCCAGACTACTATTATTTTGGCACTGTCTCTTCTCTGTTTACATTTTAAAGAAATCTTTTGTGATGTTTTCAGACACAAATACCACTATAGCCATTTATCATGAACTGTTCAGTGTAGCAGCCTCCTAGCAACCATGGCTACTGAACATGAAAGTAGCTAATCTGGGTGAAATGTACTCTAAATATAAGTAAAATAGATACTGGATTTCAAAGACTACATGAGTATCTCATAGTGAAAAAAATTTTAAGTATACAACCTTTTAAAAGATTTAATTTACATGCAGCATGTTTTCCTGCATGGATGTATATGCATCACCTCTGAGTGTGCCTGATGCCTGTGGAGATCAGAAGATGGTGGATCCCCAGGAACTGGAATATGGATGGTTGTGAGCTACCACTTGGGTGTTTTGGAACTGAACCTGGGCCCTCTGAAAAACAAGCGCTTATAACTTCTGAGCCATCTTGGCCCCTCCCTAGTGATTATTATACTGATAATTAGATATTAAAATGGCACTATAATAATTTGATTTCATCCTTGTTTGTTGTTGTTGTTGTTTGGGACGTGGTTTTACTCTGCAGAGGTGGCTGGCTGGAACTGTTGTAGACCAGGCTGGCCTGGAATTCCCCTGAAGATCTGCCTGTACTAGGGTTAAAGTGTGCACCACTCGCCTGGCTCACCCCCTTTTTTTTTTAAAAAGTGTGACTACTAGAAAACTATTAAAGTGTCATACGTAAGCTTATATTGCATGTCTAATTCCCAGTGCTGCTCCTAGGGCCTAAGGCAGTGATTGGTTCAGTGTAGAAGGGACACAGGAAGAAGGAATGACACTATAGCTTCAAGAACTTTAGTGTATTTACCTTCTATTGATATTTTCACTGCTGAGAAGTGAACCATGGGCTCATGGTGCTATACATGTGTCACTAAGTTGCATTAAGTCCCCTACGGTGAAGAAGGGCTACTGAACAGAGGCCATCTTGAAACTCAGAATTTAGCTCAGTCTAGGGGTTTTGGTGTGTTTATTTTCATTTCTGTTGTTTTGCTATTTAAGACAAGGTCTTCCTAGATATTCTTGGTTTGCTGAACTGTCAGCTCTGGTGTATAGGATTACAGACCTATACCACTATCACCTGGCTTTGAGTATTGTTAATATCCTGAATCTATCTTTTCTATAATAGAGGTATAAACCTAGTTAAAACTAGGTCCAAAGCAATGGAGATGTGAATTGGGACATTGATTGTACCAGGCCACAGTAAAGACTAGGCGTACCTTGCCAAAGGGATATAAGGACTATATTCTCCTAAACCAAGGTTGTTCTATTCTTGAACAAACCAAAAACATTTACATTGTTTCTCTTACAGTGTCCAGGACTCTGCCTTCTTGCCCTCCCTTTTCTCTTTTTAGTTTTCATGCTTCTGTCCTAGCTTTACAGGCTGGCCTCAAACTCAACATCCTCATCCTAGTATAGCCTGTTCTTGCTGGGTGCTATTTCAGAGCTATTCTCAATAGCTGTAGAGATAGATAGACCTATTTGTAGCTTATGTAGCCTGCCAATGTTCTAAAAAAAAACACATTTTTCTTACTCCTGCCAACTGCCTAATTAATATTGATTTAATCTAATTTCTCCAAATCTTGATTTTTTATGCTTTAGGTGAAAATATTACCCAAATTACCAGGTTAATTAAATCTAATCAATGTGAAATTGCTTTGGCCAGCAACTTCTCTATAAATTCTAATTGTGTGCTCTAACATTGTTGATGGTATCAGTGATATTGTCTCAGGGGAGCAACTTAAGGTGGAAATGCAATTAATTATGTGAATGTCTAGAGGATACATATTAGTACCCAAATGGACATCATCTGCCAGAACATATTTTTTTTTCTCTTTCAGACCCAGTTTGGAGCGGCATATATTTCACCAAGAGCCTCAAAAACTAGCGACAAGGCCAAAAAACCTCTAGCACAGACAGGCTAATCTATGTGTTTGAGCAGAAGTACTCACAGGGTCCCTTCTGTCAGGGTAATTTCTCAAATATCATCCCTCCGCTTCATTGTTGGGTCTGGGGCTTTAGATGTTCATGACAGCGTGGTTGACAATGTTTCCAACCCTGGAAACCATTGTTATTTTTAGTGGCGTGGCGTGCCCAAGTGCTTGGGACTTGTACACAGGATAGGACATTCTCACAGCATCCGATGTGGTCACAGGGCTACTCATCAGAACAGGAATGGCCTCTGCAGCTGCAGTCCTGGGGAAAGGGTCTCAAATGGCAGCCCTATTTAGTCTCCCGTCATTTTTTAACAAGCAGAAGGGTTTGCGTGAACGGCAAAAATGGCGACCATTAGTGACCAGGTGACAGGTTATCTGTTCAGACTGGCCAGAGGTCACCTAAAGGCACCAGCCACACACTAGCATCTTGTGCCTTCACCAGGAGCTGGGCAGATGCAACTAAAACTTCCTCCTGTCTTTTCTACTTGACATCTTTCATCTCCTCCTGTAGGTGACAGCAAAGAATACTTTATATAGAACAAGGATTCTTTTTTCGATCTGTTATTCTAAAATGTGATAGCACAAACTAGGGCGACAGGATGATTTTGATTTTTTCTATATAATTTTATAAAAGTGCTTTGGATATTCAAATAAATCACCTTTGTCTGAAGTAACTGGCTGTGAATAGATTGTCACGTGAAATGGAATAGCCGAAACTCACAGGACATCGGAACTTTAGTCCATATCAAACAATGCCACTCGATGCTGGGTATGGTAGGGCACACCAAGTTCCAAGTCCCTGAACTTGAGAGGAAGAGAGCTGGAGATCTCTGAGTTTAAGTGAAGCCTTGTCTGCAGAGGGGAGTCCCAGGACAGCCAAGAGCTACACAGAGAAACCCTGATGAAAAACCAAAAAGATGCCCCCACCCCAACCAATAATCAAAAATTCTGCCATTCATCCACTGTGTAAGGAAAGTACTAATAACTCACCAGGCATTTATTGGTGACTACAGTTTTCGCTGACTAGCAAGACAAATAGCTTCAAAACATTTTATCCTGAATAATTGGAAAAGGCAGGTATGGACACATGAACAAATATTAATAGTTAAAGGAGGGTTAACCAGGAGTTTTTTGGAAGAATTTAAGTAGGATAAGGAAATTCATCAGGACTCAGAAAAACTTCAAAAGAAACAGAGACCAGAAGGTAAGGAGCAGAGCTAGAGGGTGTTGTAGGCAAAGAGGACAGCTCTTATACGGACTGAATCCAAAAGAAAAAAGGCTGAATCCACCTCGATTGGGCCCCAGATTTGGCTTAAGGTGCTATTTGTAATATATGGGAGGCCAATCTTACCATCTATGTACTTCCTACTGCCACATCATGTTTGTCTGTAATTCCTAAACCTCTGACTTCTCCTGTTCAATCTTCAGCTCCTCATAAGAACATTTCCCTTCTGCTCTTACCTTAAGCTATATTCTCCTTGTATGAAACATACTTATTTTACTATGGTGCTGTCCTAAAATCTGGGCTTTATACTATGGCTTGAAAGGTCTCCCACTGGGCTGGAGAGATGGCTCAGTGGTTAAGAGTTCAAATCCAGCAACCACATGGTGGCTCCACAACCATCTGTAATAAGATCTGATCGCTCTTCTGGGTGTGTCTGAGAGAGAGCTACTGCATACTATAATAAATAAATAAACAAACAAATAAATAAATCTTTAAAAATCTCAGATTTCCTGTAAGAATTTTGAGTGCGTTTGCAGAACACAGCTGGATTTTTCCTTGGTTTTCCCCAGAACAGACTATGTTGCAGTTAGGCTAGAGATGTACTCAGTGGTGGTAGAGTGTGTGCCTTTTTCCTGTATGTGGCTGTGGGTTCAATCTGTAGCACATACACATTTTAAAACAAATGTTGTTGAGATGACTCAGTAGGTAAAAAAACACTTGTTACCAAGCCTGTGACCCTGAGTTTGATCCCTGGAATTCCATGGTTCAAGGAGAGAACTTATTCCTAAGTTGTCTGATTTCCAAACAGCTCCCCAACCTCTTCCAATAAAAATAAATGTAATGGTGTGGTGGTTTGAATAGTTTTGGCCCCCTGAGACTTATCGTTTGAATTCTTGGTCAGAGGGAGTAACATTTAGGAGGTGTGTGTCCTTGTTCGAGTGGAAGTGTGGCTTGAGAAATGTCTTATTACACACGCTGTGGGGGTGGCCTTTGAGGGTCTATATAAGCTCTGTCCAGTGAGCAAGGAATTCTCCTCCTGGCTGCCTGTGGATCAAATGTAGAACTCTTGGGTCCTCAGCACCATGTCCGTCTGTAGTCTGCCATGCTTCCCACCATAATGATGATGGATAAAGCCTCTCAAAAAGCCAGTCCCTAATTAAATGCTGCCTTTATAAGAGTTTGCCTTGGTCCCTGTCTCTTCACAGCAGTGAAACCTAACTAAGACAAATAGTAATAAAAGAACAGCCAAAGGTGACCCATTGTGTCAGGACAGTGGGGCCTGCATGTGTTGACCTAAGCGGTACCAAGCTGAGACTGAGAGATGGGTCATCCATTGAAGCCATATGGAACACACCAGAAAGGGGCCCGGGCTGACTGAAGTTGAGGGATTACTGCAGTGAAACACAGCAGGGAAGGATTCACTAATATTTTAGAAATGAATTAGTTCTATATTTTAAAAAGAGTTCTTGGGTTGGGGATTTAGCTCAGTGGTAGGCGCTTGCCTATGGCCTTACAAGGCCCTGGTTCGGTCCCAGCTCCGAAAAAAGAAAAAAAAAAAGAAAAAAAAAAAAAAAAAAAGAGTTCTCAGATGGGCTGGAGAGATGGCTCCCCGGTTAGGGCACCTACTGCTCTTCCAGGGTCCTGAGTTCAAATCCTTAACCACATGGTGGCTTACAGCCATCTGTATTAGGGGATCTGATGGCTGCTCTTCTGGTGTCTGAGGCAGCAACAGTGTACATACATATGTAAAATAAATCTTAAAAAGTCCTTAGAAAAGACAAGTTAAAATGTGTTTCCTAGTTTCTGTACTCAAACTTATTTAAAAGTTAACTTCAATTTTGCAACTTCAGATCCGTCTGCTTTATGGAAGAGGTTTTACATGTGGTAGGTATTATTATTTTGTGGTCTAGGGACTGAGCCTGTGGCCCCTTGGGCATGCTGTAAACACTCTACCACTGACTATATCTTAGCCCTAGAAAGATGTTTAACTTATGGTGACGCCCATACTTCAGAATGCCTTTAAAGTCTGGGTATGTGAGATACCGAGACTGCATGGTTAATTTATGGGCGTAAGGATCTGATTGACAGGCTGTACACAAAAATAAGATAGCCATTTTAGAGAAAGGAAAACCAGTTCTTATGTGTGTTTATTTGCAGAAAAGAGTTTAAGTGTAGCTCAGGTTAGCTCTGAACTTGATTACTATTATTATTATTATTATTATTATTATTTGTTGTTTTTTTGAGACAGGGTTTTTTCTCTGTATAGTACCATTGTCCTGGAACTCCTCTGTAGACCAGGCTGTCCTCAAACTCAGAGATCCTTCTGCCTCTGCTTCTGAGTGATGGAATTAAAGGTTTTACTCAACCACGCTGAGCAAACCTTGAACTTATTATATAGTTGAGATAATCTTGAACTTCAGTCCTCCTGCTCTGCCTTTCAAGTGCTGGGATTAGAGGCCCAAGCCATTATAATTAGCTAACAATGAATTTTTAGAAGCTTCTAACATGCTTTGTCAGTAAATAAAATCTTCAATACTCTATGTTTGTGTAATGTTTGAGAGAAAATTTAGCTTGATGTCATTACTTTGCAATGACTACAGGAACCACTGCTATGCCGGTGAAAAAGCAGAGCTGCAGAATGGAGAGACCGCTCAGCAACAGTGAACCCACATACATGAAATAAATAACTCTTAAAAAAAAGCAGAGCTGCAAGTCAAGGTTTCTATATTTGACTCTATTCAGCCTTACCACTGTGTGTGTGTGTGTGTGTGTGTGTGTGTGTAGAGAGAGAGAGAGAGAGAGAGAGAGAGAGAGAAGAGAGAGAGAGAGAGAGAGAGAGAGAGAGCGAGAAGCCGAGCTGATGAGGAGCGAGAGACACACTTCTAAAAGGCTTGAGGCAGGGGTTGGGATTTAGCCCAGTGGCAGAGTGCTTGCCCAGGAAGCGCAAGGCCCCAAGGTTCGGTCCTCAGCTCCGGAAAAAAGAAAAAAAAAGAATAAAAGGCTTGAGGCAGTTCATTGAAGCATTTAACAGCAAGGTGTGTGGGGGGGGGGGGGGGGGGGGGGGGGGGGGGGGGGGGGGGGGGGGGGGGGGGGGGGGGGGGGGGGGGGGGGGGGGGGGGGGGGGGGGGGGGGGGGGGGGGGGGGGGGGGGGGGGGGGGGGGGGGGGGGGGGGGGGGGGGGGGGGGGGGGGGGGGGGGGGGGGGGGGGGGGGGGTGGGAAATAGAAAGAATAAAATACTAAACCTCAGGACAGAAATACATCATTTTTATTTAATACAGATATGTACTGAATTTTCTTTTATTGTGTTTATATTCTTCTTATATTTATATACTCTAAAATACAGACCAAGAGGCTGAGTCTAGTTGGTAATGTACTTGATTTCCCTGCCACTGCATAAAAACAAGTGTGTGAAAAAGGATATAGAATACTATATCCTACAAGGTTTAAACAGGCAATAAAGAATTAAATTGCAGAAGCAAAGGGATAGAAGCTTTATAAATATTGTCATATTTTATTATACCTTGTTCCTTAATTCCTGTATTTTTTACTAGCTGCTGTGCCTATTAAGAACTTGCAGGGGTTTTGAGATAGGGTCTTAGCGTGTAGGTCACAGATCTTCCTGCTTCTACCTCTTAAGAGTGCTGGGATTAAAGTTGTGTGCCACCAAAGCAAAGTAAAGTGCATTTGTGGGCAACCTTAGGAGGGTTCTCAGGAACTGTCCACCTTGGTTTATTTGTTTGTTTTGAGAGGCAGTTTCTCACTGAGCTCACGGCATGCTGATTAGGCCATTGAGGCGAGGCTGGGATTAAAGCCCAAGTCTGGGGCTAGAGGGATGGCTCGTTTAAGAACACTGACTGTTCTTCCTAGAGGTCCTGATTTCAATTCCCAGCAACCATACAGGGCTCCAATGGGATCTAATGCCCTTTTCTGGTATGTCTGAACATACACCGACTGACAGTGTATTTATACATAATAAATAAAAATATAAAAGAAACAAACAAACAAAAAAAAGCCAAATGAACATACCTAGCTTTTTGCTTGATGCTGGGGATTGAACCAGGTCCTCAGACTCAAGTGGCTGGTACTTTCCTAACTGAGCTTATCTTTCTCTCAACCTGCAATTTCCTAATTGTTTTAAAAACAGTATCCAGTGTGCATGTGGTCAGTTGGGTCTTTTAATTTTCATAGAAGAAAGCCAAAAAAAAATGAGAATGATAAAAGTAGTACCAAATGTATAGAATAAAATAAACAGTTTACAAAGAGATGACCGAAACTGAGAGATAAGTTTTATTTTTATATATACATATATATACACATATATATACATACATACATATATATATGTATACACACACACACACACACACACACACACACACACACACTGTTCCAAATGCTCGCAAGCATAGAGGCAGGAGCTGACACTGAGGCCACGGAGGGATGCTGCCTTGTGGCTTATGTAGACTGATGGTTTATAGAACCCAGGACTACCAGCCCAGCGATGGCATCACTCACAGTGGGCTGAGCCCTTTCCCATCAATCACTAATTAAGAAATTTCCTTACAACTGGATCTTCTGGAAGCATTTTCTCAGTTGGAGGTCCCTCCTTCCAGGACTAGCTTGTGTCAAAACTGACAAAACTAGCTAGCATATTGCTCCTAAGTCCCTGTCCCCCCTCCAAGCTGCTTTGTGGTTCAAACTCAGCTTTGATATAGCAAACTGCAGTTAGTGATAGGGATGCAGAGGAGAAAGTGAGAAGAAAGGGAGGGAGGGACTGGAGGAGCGAGGAAGTTCCGGTTCCGGTTTGCTTTCTGTTGCTATGATAAAACTAACCAAACAACTTGGGGGCAGGCATTTCAGCTTACAGTACATCTTTGAGGGAAGCCAGGACAGGTATTCAAGGCAGGAACCTGGAGGTAGTAACTGAAGCTGACCATGAGAAATTTGGTCACCGCCCAGTCTCAGCTTGCTATCTTATACAGCCCATAGGTGGCACCGCCCACAGTGAGTCTCACAGTCACATGAATCAGGAAAACACCCCACTGACATGCCTACGGGCCAATCTGGTGGGAGCAGTTCTTCAATTGAGGGTCTCTTTTCCCAGGCGACTCTAGTTTGTGTCAAATTTTACTAAAACCTTGCAGAGTCCAAGAGAAATGAACACTGCGTTACCTGAGATTTAGTCTATGTGGTCCTTTTCTCCTCCTGTTTTTTATTATAAATGTATTGCTTTAAATGTTGTTGCTCCTCATTAGTCCTTTTAAACTGACTTTATTAAATCGTGTCGGTGTGAGATTTCTCCAGACCTCTGCTTGTCTTAAAGTGCTCCTTGAAGCCACCACTCTACTCCCCTAGAAAGAAAACATTCCATCACGTAACAGTAATCATTTTTCCTAAACATTTTGTTTTTTAACGCGTTTCTCAGATCAAAGCGAATATTTTTTTGCCGAAAATTACCGTTATTGAGATAGTATCTTTCTGCGTAGTAATGCTTTGGTTTAAGAATTCGCCATTCTCCTGCCTTATACTTCCAGTGCTGAAAACATAGGCATGCGTCCCATACCAAGTTCAAAAAAATCCATTCTTAATGTTTTAGGATACTAATAATTACCAGGCAAAATGGGTGAGGGCTGAAGAGAATACCCAGAAGGTTCTTGCAAATGGGTTGTATGTGAATTCTTTGAACGTGAGACACTGACGTATTTTTGTAATACTCCTCAGCCTCCAACCATGCCATCATTCATCCAATAAGCATGCTCCAGGTGTGAGGTACCTACTATGTGAGAGGGAAGCTATATTGATGTGAGGAGGGGAATCCATTCTGGAAGAGTTTAGTAAGGACAAAAGTTTGTTTCCTGCTTCTACATGTCACTGACTGCCAACCTTGTCCTCAAGAGTCCCACGCCCTGATCGCTGCCGTTTCCCTGGCCGGTACTAAGCCCAGAGCGTCCACGCACGGAGACCCGCTTCCGGCAGCCCCTGCAGCCGGGCGGCGGAGGAGCGCACGCAGGCGCGCAGGCTGGCCCCCGCACGCAGGCGCAGTGCGCACGCCAGCTGAGCTAGGTCTCATGGCTCTGTGCGCGGCGGCGAAGAGCGAGGCCTGGTGAGCGCCGCCGTGGTGGTGCGCGCCGGCTGGTCAGGTTGTGCGCAGAAGAGGCGCAGCGGGCAAGCAAAAGAGCGAGCGTCTCACCTCGTAGTGGCACCGGGGCCGGTCGCCCTGAAGTCGGTGATGGGGGCCTTGCGGCCCTCGGCGGGCGGCTCAGTTCCCTTTGCGGGACCTGGAGGGAGGCCCCTGGGCGAAGGCGGGACACGGGCGGCGGCCAGGCTGGCGCTGGCGCGCAGGGACCGGATCCGTCGCTCCCGTGCGTCACGGGCCCCAAACCCCAACGGCCGCGCGGCGGCGGAGCAGGGTGGGGGCGGGAACTGGTGCTCGCCGTGAGGAAACGCCAGTCAGGGTGGGCGGCGGTGGAAGCGGCGTCAGGGGACTGCAGGGCCGCCGGGCGGCGGCGGAGTCTGCGCGCCGTGCCAGCTTGAGGGCGGGGCGGCGGCGCGGGAGTGCGGTGGCTGAGGCCAGGCGTGCAGGGGCCGATCCGGGAGTTGGCAGGTTACCACCGGGGCCGCCGGTGTTTGGAGGGAGGCGGGGTGAGACGGAGTTGCAGTTTTACAGGATGTCGCCAACTACGCGGGCCTGGAGCTGCTGACGGGGTGTGGTAATTATAGCAATGACAATTTGGTCGGCTGTGTGAGCGGTGATGCAGGGAAACCGCCAAGCCTTAGCTGAGGCTCGCATTGGGAGCAGAAAACTGGAGGGTGACTGAGATCAGGGACGTCGGCAAGAAAGAATGTGAGGGTTGAATGCAGCTGCTTCCAATCCACTTGTCAATGAAAAGTTTCAAATGAATTGATTTTAAAACTAAACTTCCGTTTGCAACAGAGTCAGCACCGAGAAAATGCTTTTGAAATATTAAACACTATCCTCTGACCTTTTCCCCCTTTTAAAAATAGTTCCTTCAAACACTATCTTCTTCCTCCTTCTCTTCGGTTTTTTTTTGAGACTGGGTTTTGTTTGGTAGGCTGGCTTTGGCTTCTTCTTTGTCCTGCCTGGCCTTTTGGGGTGGCAGGATTTCAGATGTGCACCACATAGTCAGCTCAAAATTTCAATCAGCCTAGGGATGACAAGCAGGCTTAGTCCCCCACCTTCTTGCCTGTAGGTTGCTTTTTCTTTGTGTTTGTTTTTTGAGACAGGTCTCAGTATTTAGTCATGGCTGACCTAGCATTGATACATAGCTCTTGGTTGTTTTGACCTCCAAAACAGTCCCTGCTCAGCCTCTCAAGTGCTGGGGTTACAATAACATGTCCTCATGTGTGTCTTTTGTATAAATTCGCATGCATAATGTGTATTTGTTTATTTACATACATACATACATACATACAGACAGACAGACAGACAGACAGACAGACAGGGGCCTGTTACATAGCCCTGAATTCAATAGACCAGGCTGCCATTGAACCTCGGAGACCTACCTGCCTCTGACTCCTGGAGTTTGACATTAAAGATGAGTGCTCTCACATCTGACCTCCTTTCTCCATTTTAAAGGCTGAAAGATCTAAATTTTGAAAAAATTGAAAATGGTTTATCTCTGTAGTTTTGCTGAAATAATTTATTCTTGGCAGATTTTGTTTATGTATACAATTTTAAGATGGAGGTCTGAGACAAAGAAATAAAAGCAAATTTTACATCAACTTTGAAGCAGCTATTAGATTTTCATAGTATGAATGGAAGCACGGAAGAGCGAGTATTAAGAATAGCTTGTTTCTTAATAAATATTTTACTTAAATTTTAAGGAGTGAGTGTTGCCTGAGGTCAGTGCATCGTGATGGTGCCTGGTGCTTACAGAGGCCGCAACACAGTGTGTTGGAGGCCTCAAACTGAGGTGAGGATGGTTTGAGTTGGGTACTCAGGACCCAAACTTGTCTTCTGCAAGAGCAGCAAGTGCTTAACGTGAACCATCTTTCTAGTCCAGAAACCACTGGAAGAAGACAGGTAGTATATCTTGAAATCTTACAGTTCTAGGGAAACAAATTATTTGCTGATAAAAATGCATTGTGGAGCTTGTTCCTATAATCCTGGGGGGAGTCAGGAAGATCCTGAGTTTGGAGGCCAGCCTGAACTTGACCCTGTCACCAAAAACAAGAAAGCAAAACCTGTACAGGGCAGGCGTAGCATGCCAGAGACCTGTAGTTAAAAACCCTAATCCCACCCCACCTCCAAAGGGGTCTACAAAATCCAACCTAGAAACCTACAACTGGGCAATCTAGAATTAAGATATTACCTTAAATTAAACACTTGGATTATACTTTTTTTTCTTTTGAAATAGGGTCTCTTTATGTAGACTTGGCAGTCTTGGAACTCAAGTATTGGCATTAAAGGTGTGTCCTACTGTGCCAGGAAATTATGTTGTCTTTATTTTTGTGGTGCTAGGATCCCCTGGTCTTACACATACTAGGTTAGTGTTCTGCCTCTGCATTATGTCTCCATTATGTGCTTGGTGGTCTTCATGAAATGTTAATATTGTAGACTTTAGAAATGGTTGAATTAAAGGGAACCACAAAAAAACAAAATAAAACAAAAACAAAATAAAAAACTTTGTTGCTTTAGTGGTAGGCTCTCTTTGTGTGTATACATGTATGTGGGGTATGTTCATGAGGGTTACAGGCACATGACTGTCCAGGTTCCTGTGCTCATGTGAGTGCATATGGAAGCTGGAGAAGGACTTTGGGTGTCTTCCTCTGTTGATCGTTGCTGGGCTGGCTTGAGAAAGGGTCTCATTGAATCTGAAGCTCGTGGCTTGTCAGCTAAGCTGGCTGGCAGACAGCTGAGCTCCAGAGATCTGCATATTTCTGCTCCCCAATACTGGGTTTGCAGTCACGTACATCCATACCCCTAATTTTTTATTTGGGTGTTGGGGAGTGAAACGCATATCCTTTCCCAGCAAGAGCTCTTACCCACTGAGAAATCTTCCCAGCCTTGGCTTTCTCTTTAAAAAAAAAGTTATGTGCATATATAAATGTTTGCTGCATGTGTGGGGTTACTGTGGAGGTGGCCAGAACAGGGTTGTGTGGGAGCCCATGGAGCTGGAATCACAAGCAATTGTCAGCTGTCCAACATGGATTCTGGGAATCAAATTTGGGTCCACGGGGAAAGAGCAGCAAAGTCTCAATTATTGAGCTACCCCCTCCAGCCATTGCCTTTTCCCTCCCCCCTCCCTTAAATGCAAGATTGCTTGTATTAGACAAGTGTTTCTTGTAAGCAGTATTGTTTCTATGTTGGTCGGTAGGCTCAATAGGTTCAATATTTGTGATTTTCTTCAGTCTCTACTATGTCATAAACTTTATACCATACAGTCATTTCCTGAACTATTTTGTTATCTGTTGCTTTCAATTATTTTACCAATTTATCTTTTCCGGAATGGAGAGTAGGATTATATCTTTTCATCCCTAAGGTTAGCACCAGTATTTGGGAGGGAGATATGAAATCAGGAGTTCAAAGTGATCCTGGGCACAAAGTAGGCCTACTTGGCTTACATAAATCAAACCAAAAGTTAAGACCTTTGATTGGTTCAGTGACTGACTTGTTGATAAAAATAATCCCTTAATACTCTTGTTTTTGTTTTGTTATCTTTGTGCTTTGTGGGGCTTGTGAATTTAGGTGTGATAATTGAAGAGAACATTGGCTGTGACAATTCATTTAGCTGCACTGATGCAGTACAGATAGGACTTGTGCTAGGATTGTGAAGTAGTCCATTGAAAATGTGGGAATAAGGACTGATGAATTGTAGTTTCTGTTGGTTTTTTTTTGAAGACCTTAGCAACACTGCAAAATAGACTTTAAATGGGAAAAAAAACTGATTCTGTCCTAATGTTGTAGACTAATTGGAATAATTTTTGAGAGCTGGCAATAATCCAGAATGTGGATAATGGGGGTAATCCTCTTCATATAACAAGAATAATGCTGCCCTTCATATACAAAGATACGTCTGCTTGCTCATCATGAATAGTTTTCCAGCCTGAGTAAGGATATGTGCTGAGTCGTCCATGTGTCTCTTATGCTTTGTGACCAGCAAGACACAGAATGAGGTCAGAATGAGGGCTTCTAATCGAGGAATAGAGAGACTAACAGAAAGTAGTAAAATGCATTCTGTGTCAGTCTTGTCTACATCAGATGTTGTTCAGTTATTGTCCTTGCAAAACCACTTTGAGAAGGAGATTGTCTTACTGTCTGATTAGGTAACTTGCCCCACTTCACAGTAAGTGGTGGGGCCAAGATCCAAGCCATAAGGCTGTTTGTAATATGCTTATACCAATCATTAAAGCTTGGCTTTATCAGCAGTTCAGTCTTTACATCAGAACAAACTTGGGGCTGAACTTATTTACAGTTAAAGGGATTGTCTTAAGTTTCTTATTTTATGACCATTAAATTTACCTCAATTTTAAAATAGGATAACAAGAAAAAACTACCTCCCCTGTTCCAGTCTCTGTACTTTTTAGATGCTATCTGTTAAATGTTGTATAGTTCTGTATTGATAAATACTTTGTTTTATTGCTCCTCTCACCTCCTTTTTTCCCCTTCAGTTCTGGGGCTTAAATGAAGGTCTTTGGGCATGCTGAGACACATGAGCAACTACTGAGTTACAGCCCTAACCCCTATTGCTACTATTGTTGTTACTGTTGTTATTAATTATCTGTAATGGTCTCACTGTGTAGTCCCAGCTCCCTAGAACTTGCTATGTAGATCAGGCTGGCCTCATAGTTACAAACCTGGATTCACCTGTCTTTGCTACACAGAGTGCTGGGATCAAGGTTGTGCATCACCCTGGCTGGCTGGCTGGCTGGCTGGCTGGCTGGCTGGCTGGCTGGCTGGCTGGCTGGCTGGCTTCCTCCCTTCCTCCCTTCCTCCCTTCCTCCCTCCCTCCCTCCCTCCCTCCCTCCCTCCCTCCCTCCTTTTTTCTTTTCTTCTTTTTTCAAGACAGGTGTAGCACTGGCTGCCCTGTAACTCACTTTGTAGACCAGTCTGGCCTCCAACTCAGAGATCCGCTTGCCTTCCTCTGCCTCTCAAGTGCTGGGACTTAAGGTGTCCATAACCATGCCAGACTCTGGATTCTTTCTTTCTAGAATAGGTTTAGTATTGATATTCCTCAGAGAAAAATATTCCTTGGAGTTACATTATCAGCTCCACCTAAACTTACCCTGCCCCTCCCTTGTCAATAGAGTTATCGTAGGATCTGTTAATACGACTGTAAATACAGCCAAACCATATAGACTAGTAGGAGATAATTTCCTGCTAACCAGTTGATGTTTATGTTTTTTCAATATTTTGTTTGTTTTTTAAGATTTATTCATATTTTATGTATATGAGTGCTCTGGCTTTATGTCTAACAGAAGAGGGCATCAGATCACATATGGTTGTGAGCCACCATATGGTCGCAGGCAGTTGAACTCAGGACCTTTACAATAGCAGTCAAATTCTCTTAACAACCCTGAGCAGTCTCTCCAGTGTCTTCAGTTTTATTTTTATGTATGGGCATTTTGTCTCTTTGCATGTCTGTGCACTACCTAGAGGCTAGAAGAGGGAGTCACATCCTTTGGAACTAGAATTACAGACAGTTGTGAGGGGGAATTGAACCCAGGTCTTCTGGAAGAGCAGTCAGTGTTCCAAATCTCTGTGCTTTCTAGCACCTGAATTTTTTTTTTTTTCTTTAATGTGGTGCCAGGGTTGGAACCCCAGCATGGTAGAGAAGAACAGAGTTATGTTTTCATCACCCCCCCCCCCACACACACTTTTTTTTCTTTTCTTTTTTTAAAGAGCATTCTAGGGCTGGAGAGATGGCTCAGTGATTAAGAACATTGACTGTTCTTCCAGGGATCCCGAGTTTAGTTCCCAGCACCCACATAGTGGCTCACAACTGTCTATTACTGCAGACTTTAAGATCTGATAGCATCTTCTTGTATGCAGATGTCTATGTAGACAAAACATCCATATGTATACATAATTTTTTTTTTTTAAAAAGCATTCTATGTATCCTTAACAAACTGGAAATTTGTCTCCCAGGTTTGGAAAATTTGTTATTTCTTGTCCTTTAGGTAAAAAGAACTTTAATGTTGATTGCATCTCAATTTTTTTTTTGTTGTTGTTGTTCTTTTTTTTTTCGGAGCTGGGGATCGAACCCAGGGCCTTGCGCTTCCTAGGCAAGCGCTCTACCACTGAGCTAAATCCCCAACCCGCATCTCAATTTTGATACTCCAGATTATACATGTTACTTTAAATTATGTCTTGAATTCCTGAGCCCTGCTTTCGTCTTTCCTGTATGTAGCATTGTGGAATCATAGTACCTATGTGGTTCAGCTGTGAATATTCACAGTTGTAAAATATTTATCAAGGCATATGTGTATAACTTCCTCTGCTAGAGACCATTTTTGCCGAAGGAATTTTTATGCAGCCAAAGTATGTAGGGAAATATGAATAGGAAGGCAGATCAAACATTTTTCTGATAAGTCACAAAGAAATTATTTTATTTATTTTTTTCTAAAGATGTGTTTATTTTATGTATATGAGTACAGTAACTGTCTTCAGATGCACCAGAAGAGGGCATCAGATCAGATCACGGTAGGTTGTGGGCCACCATGTGGTTGCTTAGAATTTGAACTCAGGACCTCTGGAAGAGCAGTCAGTGCTCTTGACCACTGAGCCACCTCTCCAGCCTCCAGAAATTATTTAAAAATAATTCTCTGATATAAATGTACTTTTACCATTTATTAAAGACTAAAGCAAATTTGTATGAGTCAGTTGTGTGTTTATTTTTATATGAAGTATTAAATCTTGACTGAATGTTTGATGTTGTAAGGTGTAGAACATTTTCAGCCCTTTTCAGAGTTGATAATTTGATTTCATGATCAACAGTGGTGAGACTATTATTTCATGTGAATACTAAGTACAAAATGGTAGCATTGTGCTGACAGCCTTTTTCAGAAGTGCTTGGAAAGTCTGTCCTGATCCTAGCAAGCCAAAATTCAAGTTGAAGAATTTTTCTTTTTTTCTTTTTTTTTTTTTTTTTTTGGTTCTTTTTTTTTTCGGGGCTGGGGACTGAACCCAGGGCCTTGCGCTTCCTAGGCAAGCGTTCTACGGCTGAGCTAAATCCCCAACCCCAGAGTTTTTCTTTTTAACTTACATAGCAAATTTAAAAATCAAGCCTTCTAATAATACAGTGTAATGTGAAGATGACATTGTCTTAATATCTGCCGAGGAAGGACTGTAGGAAATATTACAAGTCTCTGTTTTCTAAAATTACTCATGTTTTCTGTAAAAGCAGAAGGTCTTTAGTTTAGTAAGAATGCTGCAGTTGGTACTGGGGAGATGGCAAAGATGTTAAGAGCACTGCCATTGTCCTAGTGAGGCTTCTATTGATCGCAGTGACGAACAACCATGACCAAAAGCAAGAAAGGGTTCATTTAGCTTACATGTGAGTATCTCAACTCATTCATGCATGGCTGGAACCTGAGGCAGGAACTGATGATGCAAGGGCTGTGGAGGGTGCTGCTTACTGGTTTGTTCCTCAAGGCTTGCTCAGCCTGCTTTCTTATAGAACCCAGGACAAACAGCCCAGGGGTGACCCCCATCCACAGTGGGCTGGTCCCTTCCATACTAATCACTAATTAAGAAAGTGCCCTGCAGGCTTGCCCACAGCTGATGAATTTGAGCAGATTATTGATCCATTTAGTTTTGTTTTTAATTGTGCCTTTTGTTTTTGGCTGCTCCTTGTTAGCCTTCTAATTTGCTGAAGTTCACTGTGGATGTGAGATTTATTGTCGAAACACTAGCTTAGACTGGCCTCAAACTAGGGATTGATTTTTGCCTTCTCCTGCTCCTCCCAGTTTGCAGGCATGTAGCACCATTCAGAGTTGAGGACATTGAATTTTAATGGTCTGTTGGATTTTAAACTCAAAAAAGATGTATATTCTCTTTCTGTTAGTTTTGTTCTTGGTATTTCGTTAAGTGGCTATTCTCAGATTGGTAAATTGGTTCTGTACTGACCTTAGCCCCTAACTCTAGCTCTTTGGGATTGGATAAAGGACCTTGAATGCGGGGTTGGGGATTTGGCTCAGTGGTAGAGCGCTTGCCTACAAGCGCAAAGGCCCCTGAGTTCGGTCCCCAGCTCCGAAAAGAAAAAGAAAAGGACCTTGAATGCTCGACAAGTACCAAGTCCTCAGCATTTGCTTATTTAGTCACTCACTTCTTTGTATTCAGGCTCTTGTTAAGTTGCTCAGGATGGTCTTAAATATCCATAGCCTTGGCGTTGGGGATTTAGCTCAGTGGTAGAGCGCTTGCTAGCAAGCGCAAGGCCCTGGGTTCGGTCCCCGAAAAAGAGAAAAAAAAATATCCATAGCCTTGATGGGCTTTGAACTTGGTGATCTGCCTGCATCACTCTGCCTGGCTGGTAATCACTTTGTCCATAATATTTTAATTTTGGCTTTTTGTAATTTTTATGTGAATTTTAGAACTCTTATGTGGCTTAATATTTTATTGTCTTTGCTATTTTTTTTAAATCTTAAACATTAAAAAAAATTTTGTGTGTATGCGTATGAATGCCCTCAGGCCAGAAGAGGGTGTTGGAGCTCTTGGAGCTGGAGTTAGAAGTTGTGAACTGTCTGTCTGACATGGGTGCTGGGAACCAAAGTCAGGTCCTCTGAAAGAGCAGCAAGCGCTCCTAACCACTCAGCAAACTCTCCAGTCCCTTACTGAATATTGATTATAGTTTGTATGTGTGTGCTAGTGTTTTCTTCCGTTCCTTTATTTCTCCTATGTTTCCACCCTTGTGTTTTCTCTACTGAGACTTCCCATCTTTTCACCTTAGAGTGTAGTGCCAAACACCAAATTCGAAGCTTTGTGGGTGTGGCTTGTTGATCAGCTTGCACTGGAGCAGTCTCAGACTTTCTAGTTCAGGTTCTTTACTCAGCATCTGAGGGAGTTAGGAGTTGCTTGACTATATTCAGAGAACAGGTGAAGCAGTCTGGCTATTTCATTGACTTTGAACTGGCAGCCTAGTGTTTAGTTTCTCTGTCTTCAGAGGTACATGGGAGGTCTTGTGAAGCTTCCTGATTGGTGGGTAGTATTAATCATCTCTTTGTCCTGCATTTGCAGGTGTTCTGCTTTGTAGTTCTCTGCTTGGCCAGTGAAACCATTTGGGGGAGCAGAGGATTGAAAGAAACTTCGAATATTCTCAGGATTATTAGGAACCTACAACTCTTTAGAAGTTTATATATACCTCATGCTTCTTAGGATTTATATGTAACTCAGATCTTTCTGATTTTGTAGTAATGTTTTCTTGTAGTCAAAGTCACAAATTTTCTAATAAGATGGTATGTCATTTCTTATAATGTAGTTAAGAGTGTTTGCATTTGGAGGCTAGAGAGACGGCTCAGCAGTTAAGAGCACTGGCTGTTCTTGCAGAACATGAGGATTGAATTCCCAGCACCCACATGATGCCTCATGACTGTCTGTAACTGCAGTCCCAGGGATTCAGTGCCCTCTTCTCTGTGAGCACCAAGCAAGCACATGGTTGATATACAGACATATATGCAGATAAAACATCAGTATGCATCAATAAAAGAAAAAATGTAGTTTGTGGTGTCCCATTATTGGTATTGTAGCTATTAAATGTTTAGCCCATTTAGATTTATTTATTTATTTATTTATTTATTTATTTATTTATTTATTTTTTATTTATCATATATGAGTACACTGTAGCTGTCTTCAGACACACCAGAAGAGGGCATCAGATCTCATTACAGATGGTTGTGAGCCACCATGTGGTTGCTGGGATTTGAACTCAGGACCTCGGGAAGAGCAGTCAGTGCTCTTAGCCGTTGAGCCATCTCTCCAGCCCGTTTAGCCCATTTAGAATATGCTTCAGGTTTACAGGAGGGATAGGCTGACTTGGCATGATGGGATGATACAATGTTTGAATATAATAAAAATAACATCTTTAGTCAGTGAGTTTGGGTATAGATTGGCAGAGAGTAGAGCTTTATTAAATGAATTGAGGCAAAAAAGCATCTTCTATGACAAATTCAGCGTTGATCAAAGCAGTGGTAAAGGCATCATAGGTATGCTTTTTGTTTGTTTTCTGAGACAGAGTTTCTCTGTATAGTCCAGGCTGTACTGAAACTCACTCTGTAGACCAGGCTAGTCAGAGATCTGCCTTCCTCTGCAGTGCTGGGATTAAAGGTGTGTGCCACCAGACTTGGCTTAATGTTTTTTAAGTGTACACGTTGTACAACCTTTATTACTGCCCACAGGCAAGTTCTGACTTTTTTGTCTTTAGGATTTTTAAGGGGTTTCTCCTCAACTAAAGCCAACTTTTTTTCTTTAGGAAAAAAGAATTACTAAGTATCTAATTTTTGTGAAATTATTTTTTTAGATTTTTTTATAATTTTAATTGGAAAAAAATTTTTTTGTTTTTGGAACAGGCTCTTTTGCATAGCACAGACTGGTATTGAACTTGCTCTGTAGCTGAGGGTGACCTTGAAATCTTGATCTTCTTGCCTCAAGTTCTGGAATCACAAGCTTATGCTACTATGTCAAACCTCTTTTGGGGCAGGGCTTAAGTCTCTGTCTGTGTACAAATGTAGATGCCTACAGTGTTGGCCAGAGGTATCAGATACCCTGGAGTTGGAGTTACCCGCGGCTGTGATCCATCTGACATGGGTTTTGGGGTCCTCTGTGAGAGTAGTCTGTACTCTTAACCACCCAGTCATCTCCCTAGCCATATTCTCCCAAGATAAGGCCTCTATAGTAGGGCCTATAGTAAAGAGGTAGGGGTGTGTGTGTGTGTGTGACAGACAGACAGACAGACAGATGGACAGACAGGTAAATGAAAGGATAACTGAAAAATTCCTAAGAGTGGGGATACTTCATTAGTATACTTTCAGTAGAGGACAGAACAATTCTGTAGTAGGTCAGTGAGGAAGCAAACTGTAAATCAAGTCCTTTATCAGTCCTTGCCTTTTGGGAAGACATTCTTTTTCCCTCAATAGGTATCTGAAACTGAGTAATACTGCACATAGAAGCATCTCAGTGTACCAACAGTCGATACGATGGCCAAAATGTTTAGTTGCTAAGAAGTAGGTAGTGGGTATAGCATGCGTACACTGGACAGTGCAATGGTTTACTCACCTGACAAGTTTTGAGTGAGATGGTGTGAGATTCAACAACAGTGGAATGACGAGCAGTGTAAAACTTACGAATTATTTATTTTTGGAATTTCCTAGGTTTAGATTGTGGTTGATTATGATGTCTGAAACTTAGGAAAGCAAAACCGTAGGAAAGGGGAGGGTTGCTGTATACAAAACTGAAGCAAAGTTGGGGACATTACTAGCTACCTTACAGTAAAAGGCTTATAAAAATATGATCAACAGTTATGTCACAATAAAGGCTTAGAGGAAAGATAAAAGTTAGAGAAGAGCTTTTAGGCTTGCTGGCTTCACTCCTTAAGTGGGCCAGACATTAGTACTAAGAAGACTCACAAGAAAAGTGCAGGTCAGTATCATAACTAGAACACAATTCTTAGCAGAGGACAAATAGAATCCAACAGTAAAAAAGACTTATCATAATCATAGTCAAGTGGGATTTTCTTTCCTAGAGGTACAAGATGGGTTTAAAGTCTAAAACATGTTAGTGTAATATATTATTAGTAAAATAAAAACAAAAAGTACATCTTTGTAGACATAGAAAAGTCACTTGACAAAACCAAATTCCTTCAGCAGTAGAAACCCTCATGTAAGAATAGAAAGGAGTTTTCTCAACACAGGAGGGCACAGCCATGGAAAGCAGGTGGTTTAGTGGTTAAGAGCATTTCCTGCGCTGGAGAGATGGTTGGGCGTTAAAGGCTAAGCTCACACTAAAAACATAAGAGCACTTCCTGCATGATCACAGGACCTTAATCTAGTTCCCTGTACTCAAAAAACACTTGTAACTCTAGCTCTTGGAGTTTTGATGCTTTGTCTGGCCTTTGTGGGCACCCAAGTACCATAACATACACAATAACACACATACATACAAGTTTAAAAACTCTTTTAAAGAAATACTTTCTAGGGTAATATTCTTAATGGCTGCCTTCCTTGAATGTCTGTTTCCTATTTATGTTCAGCTTCGTATTGAGAACTTTAACTAGAAAAACTAAGACAAAAGATACCAAGATTAGTAAGTGTAAATAGTGAGCGCTGCAGGAAATGATTCTGTATATCCACTGTTAACAGAATAGGTTAATATGTAAGAATCATTTGAAATTGGGTGTGGTGGTCCATGCCTACAGTCTCAGTCCTTAGGAGGTGGAGTTTGAGGCCAATGTGGGCTACCTCAAACACCATCTCAAAAACAGACCAGCAAATAAAACCCCAGAAGAATAAGTTATATTTCTATAGACATATGATAGTTAACCTAAAATAAAATTAAAATTTGATTCACTAGGACAAAAAAAATGAAAAATACTTGGGAACATGCTTAGGAAAAGAAACTAAAATTTGTACCCAGAATGATGTATAAATATTATATAGGGAGCTGGAGAGATGGCCCAGCAGTGCAGAACACTTGTTCTTGCAGAAGACCTGGGTTTGTTTCCCAGCACTTACATAGTGGTTCACAGTTGTCTGTAACGAGTTCCAGGGCATCCAACCACCTTTTCTGGTGTCCTGAGGGACACCAGGCATGTACATGGTGCACATACATACACATTGGAATAACGATTTAAAAAATTACTGTTAGAAAAATCACAACTGTAAATAGAATTAATTTGGTTAGTAGACTGGAATGTTTAGCTTGTCGTGGTGGCAGTACTATCCAAGATGATCAGTACATTCATTCCAGTTCTGTTAGAATCTGAGCTGATTTGTACAACTTGACAGGCTGGTTCTGAAAATGGATGTGGACGTACAAGACATATGTAATGGCCAAGGCAGTCTTTTAAGAGAACATAAAGGAATGCATATACTTCCTTGCTCTTAAGCTTATATAAGGCATTGATAATTCAAAGAGTAATTGAATAGAATTGAAAGGCATAAAACTAAACTGTGTGTGTGTGTGTGTGTGTGTGTGTGTGTGTGTGTGTGTGTGACAAACTAGTTATCAGCAATAGTACTGTCAGGCAGCTATATGCTTCACAAGCAACAGAATTTCATTTCTCATGGTTCTGGGAGGCTAGAAAGTACAAGGCCAGGGTTCTGGCACATTTAGTCTTTGGCAAGAGGTTGTGTCGTGGTTCATAGATGGTTGTCTTTTCATTTGACAGAAGAGACAAGTAAATCCTGTTCACCATCTTTTTGAGATAGGGTTTCTGTAGCCCTGGCTTTCCTGCACCTCAGTATGTAGACCAGGCTGGCCTCAACTGAGAAATCTATCATCCTGTGCTTCTCGAGTGCTGGGAATAAAGGCCTATGCTGCCATGCAAATTGGTTGTGTGTTTTATAGAGGAAGTAATCTCATTTCTGAGAGGTCTGCCATCATGACCAAATCATACTGGACTCACCTCATACCAGCACTTCTAGTGTGTCAGAAGACAGCTAAAGTATACTCATATATATTAGCATTTGGCTAAATGAAACCTGTCAAGATTTCATGTCACATGATTCTGTTTCTATAAAATGTCTACAATAAATAAGATAGCTAAATGTATCAGGTTTCTTTCTAAGGTGATAAAAATACTCAGGTTCAATCTGGTAATGGTTGTAGATACCCATTAATATAGTAAGAACTGTTAAGTTGAATATTTTAATAAAACTATTAGCAATAAAATGGAACTGTGAGGTAAGATACTTGTCACTAAGGCTGGCAACACAAGTTCCATCTGCTAGGCTAGGCTGATTGACCTCCATGCAGTGTGCTGGTATCCTTCCTCCTAATAAACACATGGATAAAATTTGAAAATAACCTTTTTGGTGAGCCTGTTTTTTTTTGTGTGTGTGTGTGTGTGTGTGTGTGTGTGTGTGTGTGTGTGTGTGTGTGTGTGTGTGTGTGTGTATGTATGTATGTATGTATGTATGTTAAAGCTGAGCTCATTGAATAATAGCTAAAATCCATCTATTTCCTCTCTTTCCTCTAGAAATCATGTCCACGCCAGGAAAGAGAGAACTTTCCTGAAAGTTACAGAACAAATCTCTGAATCCTGATGAGATGCGCAGGAGGGAGGAAGGAAAGGACTGCAGTTACGGAGCAGAAAAGGGAAGAACAGGTCAGTCACCTCTCTCAAAGTGCAGTGTGCTTCTGATTTGCATGTGCTGAAGTCTCGGATGACAGATGTTTGAGAAGTTTGAAGTTAAACAAAGTTTGGGGGGCTTATGAACCTAATAAACCTGCATAACCCTGAGTGACTGTCACGGTGTGCTATAGCTTCTTTGTGTCTCTCTTTTTTAGTTCTAATACTTAATGTTTTTGAAGTATAACTTCAGGGGAATACACCTTTTCTTTTCTCAGTATATGCTATCAAAAGTACATTTGGATAATGCTTTTAGAATAATAATAGTAATGGAATTATTATTACTAATATTACATTTATTTAATGTGTGTGCATGATGTGTGTGTGTTAGGGTAAGAGTAGACATGTTGGAGCCGAGGGTGTGTAGCGGCTAGAGGACAACTTGTGGGAGTTGATTCTCTGTCTGTATGGGTCCCAGGTGGTAGTAAGTGCCACTAAGCCCGCTCATGGATGCCTTTAATTATTATTTTTTTATGAAAATGTACTGGAAGGAAGAGACTCAGTCTCACTTGTAAATATCAGGAAAAGCAAGATGTGACAGCCATCTGCAGTTGGAAGTCCTTGGGAAGCTGAGGCAAGAGGCTGATGATGATGATGCTGGTTTGAGACAGCCCAGGTTGCAGACTGTCTAAGAAAAACAAAGCAGGGTAGCAATTGGTTCAGTGGTAAAAAGATTTTTTTCTTTGCAACCTTGTGTCAGTGTCAAAAAGTTTTTCACCTTAGTGACTCTTATTTTTTTGTGATAGCTTATTCATGTTTCAGTTCTGTTAAAACTTTTTTCTTATTTACTTAACTGCTAAAAGCAGAAGCTCAGCACCCATAGTATATAAATTGACAAATATGACCATACTTTTGACTAAAAGCATTTGTTATAGTTGGAAGTTTACCATATTTATTGTATAAAAATCTGAATTTTCTGGAATATTGTTCTATTTAAAATTTTGAGGGCTGGAGTGATGGCTCAGTGGTTACCTCAATTTTCAGCTACCACAAGATGGCTCACAGCTATCCATAATGGGATCTGGTGCCCTCTTCTGGCATGCAGGTGTAGATGCAGATAGAGTACTCATAGACATAAAAATAAATAAATCTTTTTAAGATACAGTCTCAACTTTGAGCTGAGTATGGTGGTATAGCTTTAATCTCAGTACTTGGGAAGCAGGGGCAAGTAGATATTTTTAGGTTGGTGGCCAGTTTGGTCTTGAGAGAGGATGTTCTAGGCCAGCCAAAGACTCCCCCCACAAGAAATCTTAACTTTGTCACTTCATAAATTCTGTTTTGTATGGATAAACTGTTAAACTATTTAGTACTTCATGCTTGGCTTGTAAGATAGTGAGGGTCAGGAAAACAGGAATTCATTTGGCACTGTTGGTCCCCCTAGCTGCTCTGTCACTTATCTGGAAAAGCGCCATCCTTCCAGTAGAGTAGAAATTAACATTATTGTGTAGGTACAGTGTGTAAATGACCTCTGTCTAGTTCTCAGACAGTTGAACCAAACGTTTTCCTGTACAGAAAAACCTATTATTTACTGAATTACAGATTCTTGCTGACTTGATGTGATTTGGTCATAGGATATTGCTGCTAAAGTTCAACAGATTGATACAGAATGAAAGGCTTGTTTGACAGTTTTAGTTATAAGAAGTATCTTCTGGAATAACAGGTTGAAAAAAAACTGGACTGTTGGTGTTCCCATCAGTTGGCTTGGCTTATGAGTGAGTTCTGGTAATTGGTTCTGTGTGTGGTAGTCATTCATACATACATACATACATACCTACCTACCTACCTACCTACCTACCTACCTATCATGTGATTGTCCTGGGCAGTTACATTTCTTTTTTACAGTCCTACTTTTGTGAGCGACAGCATACACAGTAGGGGAGCCAGTGATAATAAAATACTTGAAAATAAATACGACAGGGTAGATGATTTGGCTGTGGATGTTAAATTTCTGAAATGGTGCTCCATATGGGTGATTCAATGTCTACTGAAGTGTTTCAGTCTTCCCATTTGTTTCTAATGTGGTACAATTGTATTCCTGTGTGTCACATTCATCATGGAATTGAGGAGAGCTACTTTTTTTCTGGAGTTTTTATTCTTTTTTTAAAAAAGGTTTATTTATTTATACATTATGCATATGGGTTTTCTCTGCATGCATGTATGTTGCATATAATGCATGAAAGTACCCATGGAGGCCAGAAGAGGAACTGTGAGCCACCATGTGGGACTATGAACTTGGGATGGCAGTCCTCTGTAAAAAAGAACAACAGATGCTCTCTTAACTGCTGAGCCATCTCCCACCCCCCTTTAAAATATTTGCTTCTGCATTTTATGTATGTGTGTTTGTCTCTGTGTATGTCTGTGCTAATTTTGTACTATACCTGAGGAAGACAGTAGAAACTCATTGAATCCCTGGAACTAGAAAGGGTGGTGGTGAACCACTAGGTAGGTGCTCAGAATTGAACCCAGGACCTCTGGAAGAGCAGTCAGTGTTTTAACATTTAGTCTAACATTTATCATTCTCTTCTATAGCTAAGTTGGTTTTTAGTTTAACTTTGTATTTGTAAACTTTTCAGATAATTTTTTGGCTTAAGTATTTGGGGGGGTGTTATTCCTTCCCGGTATAATTTTCTCTTGGGTCAGATAATATTGCTTATCCATGGACTTGCTGTGTAGCTGTTGTACTGAAACTTCTTTACTGGGAATTTCTTACCTTTTCTTATAAGGTATCCTTTCTCCTTAATTTTATGTGTTTTCTAGGCAGTGGTTAATCTCGTGTTTTTTAGAAAAGTGGCTCTCAACTATCTTAATGTTGCCACCCTTTAATACAATTCCTCTATGTCGTGGTGACCCTAACTGTATAATTCTTTTTGTTGCTACTTTGTAACTGCAATTTTGCTACTGTTATGAATCATATTTAAACATTGTATTTCCTGATGGACTTATGACCCCTGTGAGGGTCCTTTGACCCTTAAAAGGTGGAACTCTATGTGAGGACCACTTTTCTAAACATTAACTCCATCCTTTTGCTGCAGTTGAGTGGTTGGAAGTAGACTTTTGAAAAGGAGGCGTGGGTCTTGCCTGATTTCCTGACCGGTCTGGTAGTCACTGTGTAGATTGTGGAACTCTTGTCAGTCTTTCTACCTCAGCCCCTCAAGCAAGTCTCTTAGAATATGGAAACTGTTTTTTCTTCATATGGTTTCCAAATGCTACTATTGCTTCTTTGTATATTATTTTCTTTTTATATATTTCTCCCCAATTCTGAAGTCTATAATGATAATTTTTTTTTAATTATTCATTGTGGTAGGCTTAATTAAACAATTCTTTGAAATCAGACATGAAACTTTATAGATGGTCTTGATTGCTCTTTTCTTCTTTTAAACTCTCCCTGCTGTACTTAATTTCTGAGTGTGTGTAAAGCTTTGCTAGCTTGTGTCTTCTTTCCTTGTGATTTCATATTTCCTCCCTTACCATAACCTCCCCTTCCTCTTTTTCTTTCTTTCATTTCTTTTTTGTAAGCACTAGCAGCTACGTTGCTTGTGTAGCCCTGACTGGACTAGCATTGTCTACATAGAGGCAGTCCTGCCTACCTCTGTCCTGAATGCTGGGATTAAAGTGTGTGCCTACACCCCACAATAGGGTCTTTTTTTTGAGGTTACAGGCATAGAAAAGCCTCACTCTGTCCTTTTCTGTGTCTTATAGAAAGGTCATATTTTTTTAATAGTTTGCAAAATTTTATTGACTATACAAGGAAAATTAGTATGTTAATTTTTTGTTGTAAATGACTATACAGCTCTAAATTAGTGAACCGAACCAATTAATATTTTTGAAGTGTGGATAATAGTTAACTCTTGAATATTTGCTGTACCAGGTACCATTCTAAAGCATTTTTGTGGAGTAGTCTCCTTGTGTAGCTCTGTGGCTGGCCAGGCTAGCCTTGAACTCCAAAGATTGATATGCTTCTTTTCTCCTGGGGCCCAGCTCCATTCTAAGCATTTATGAATTACTTGTCTAGTCCTTTATCAGAGTTACTGCCATTGGATTTGACATCACCTGAACCAGTAATTTTGAAAGTGTGTGTTCTGTAAGTTTCAGGGTCTAGCTGCATCTAACACTGCTTTTATGGCTCCGCATTTCCTAAACTTTTGAGCTGATTGTCCAGTATGGTGGCCACTTAATTTTTAGCTAGTTCAGATTGGCGGCCAGTGGTGCAAGCTGTCGCTTGAAGACATTGTTAAGATGAAAGTATCCCGGAAAAAAAAGGCTTTAAAAAAGTTCATATAATCCTTTGCTATCATTGACTCCCTATTTCTCTAGAACCCTATATACTGTCCTTGTCTTTCGAGATCATTTTTTCTTTGTCATTTTTTTCCTGAAGAAATGTTAAGACTGTCTTCTGCCTTTTTTCTTACCAAGTGTTGAAAAAATGGCCTCAACATGCCCCAGTTGTTCTCATCCTGTGGGTTGTCGTGCGTCGTCATCATCATCATCATCATCATCATCACATTTATTTCATTACGGTATCAGGTTTCTCTTGGTACAGTTTATGCTCTTGAGTACTGGCACAGATAGTGTGGTAGTTAATTGATTCAGTTGTAAGATTGTAGAAAAAGAATTCTAAAGTCTTTTCACTAGGAAACACACTAAAGGCAGCACAAACCAAAGCTTTAGAACTAAAAAAGATGTTGGATTCCTTTGTGCTAAAATTATGTGACTAACATCCTTATACTTTTCAGTTATTCAAGAGAAGAAATGTTGCTACAGCAGGGAAGAAACAGAAAGAGGAAATTATGTCTGATGGTGGGCTTTCCCTTAGAGGCCAGATAAATAACATGGAATGGCACCAGTAAGTATGATAAAAAGAACTCTTTGGTGGTGTTGTGATGAAGGTAAAAAGAGATGTTGGGATTTTTTTCCTTTTTAGTTTTAATAGAAAGGGTAAATTAGGGCTGCAGAGATGGCTCAGCAGTTAAAGCTCTGTCTGCTCTTCCAGAGGTCCTGCGTTCAAATCCAGTAACCTCATGGTGGCTCACAACCATCTGTAATGGGATCTGATGCCCTCTTCTGCTGTGTCTGAAGACAGTGACAATGTACTCACATACATAAAAATAAATAAATATCTTTAAAAAAAAAAAGGTTAGGTTAATTGGGCATGGTGATGTCTGTAATCCTAGTACTGGGGAAATCCCCAGGAAAAGAGGATAGTTCCGGGCCCTCGTTGACCTCATAATACTGTTTTAAAAACAAAACAAAACTATAAAAAACTACGTGTTGAAACATCTCATTGTACTTTATAATGTATACAGTGAAGAAGTATACTGTACAGAAAGTACCCATCATAGGAAGCACAGAAGGTGAGAGGGCTCAGTGCAAAAGGCACTTCCCACCAAACCAGTTCACTCTCTCCCAGGCTCGCTGTGAGTGGTGGAGGCGTGAGAACTGACCTGTCCTGACCACCACATGCAACTGTGGCATGTTTTCCCTCCCCAAGTTGTCATCATAGAACCAACATGCATTTGAAAACTGGATTCTGTATCAAGTATTAGATGGTTTTTGTTACAACTTTCTTGGGGGTTGCATAAAAAGATACTGCAGGAAATTATGCAGAAATGGATCAGATCTGCTGAGTGTGCATCATAATTAAGTAATTTTAATTATATAAAATATGCTATGCCATTTTGTAGAAAATGTCATTAAATCCTTTTATAATGAGCAATTAGTATATATGTTTTTTTTCTTTTTTCTTTTTTTTTTTTTTTTCTTATTTCTGTTCTTCTGAGACAGGGTTTCTCTGTGAAACTCTGCTGGCCTAGAACAACTTACTCTGAACCAGACTGGGCTCGAACTCACAGGAATCCATCTGCCTCTGCCTCCCAAGTGCTAGGATTAAAGGCTTGCACCATCACTGCATGACCAATCTATACATTATAAAGATGAGGTTTTTTTTATTTTTATCTGTGTGTTTTTGCTTGCATGTGTACTAATGTGTGTGCCCGATGCCCTAGGCTGAAAGAAGGTGTGGACTCCTTAGATTGAGAGTTATAGGTGGCTGTGAGCTGCCATGTTGGTGATGAAAAGATTGAACTCAGGTCCTCTGCAGAATGGCAGTGCCCATAGCTGCTGAATCATCTTTCAGGCCCCTAACCTTGAACTGTTCATATAGTTTAAAATCACATGCATACATCTTTGTGGTAGTGGGGATTTAACTCAGCCTTTTTCAGGCTGAACAAGGCACTGCCACTGAGCCACTTTTAACCCTGCATATGGCTTTTTTTAAAACAGCCCTGGGGTTGGGGATTAGCTCAGTGGTGGCTTGCCTAGCAGCTCAAGGCCCTAGGTTTGGTCCCCAGCTCCGAAAAAAAAAAAAAAAAAAAAAAAAAAAAGAAAAAAAACCCTGTATTTACTATTTCAATCACCAAATATTTTCTTCTCCTAGTAGTCATTAATATTCCTCATTATTATTCTTTTATGAGAACCTCTGTGTGTGAAAACAAGTATTTCCCCTTTTCCTATACAAAGGTGGCATGTGATACACTGTTATGTTTTTTGTATGTCATTACAGCTCTCAGTTTATATAAAAGGTTCTGTTTAGATTTGACAGGGGTTATTGCTTCTGAAATTTTTTTAATAGATAGGGTGGAAATTTTTTTAGAATATTTGCTTCACAGCAAAACAGTAAAAATGAAAAGCAAAATCCAAACCAAAACAAAACCATAAGCTTTCCCTGTAGTACCCTGACTCTCTACATGTACAGCATTCCTTAGCCCAATCATCAAGTGGTACATTGGTTAATGAGCACGCATTAACATACCTTCTTACCTGGGTCCTGAGACTGGATCCTGTTAACTTACCTTCTTATCTGGGTCCTGAGATTGGATCCTGTTAACATACCTTCTTACCTGGGTCTGAGACTGGATCCTGATAACATACCTTCTTACCTGGGTCCTGAATTTATTTTGGGTCCTCTCTTATTAGGATCTTGTAGTTTACTGTCTTGAAACTCGTCTATTTATCTCTTCCCCCCAGAACCACTATTATTTTATTCTCTCCATGGTGTTGCCTGTGCCATGATAGCATGGTTAGAAAGTACCATCTTGTATAGAACTCTTGAGTTGGCCTTTCAGTTGGTAATGAATGCGTTTATGTTTTTAATCTGTGACTGGCACCTCCACTGGAACTGTTTTTTTTTATAAGCGTTGCTTTAAAACTGTGCTTTCCGTGGTAAAAATGGCATTTTAAGTTTTATATTCTGATAAATTTTGGAAAAGCAGATAAGGCCTGAACTTAGAGACGTAATAAAAAAATATTAAAAAAGATACAATAATAGTTAAGGGGCCATGTTCTTGGCTTTTACTTGGATAGAAATTTAGGCGTGGTGGTGGTGCATCCCTTTAACCCCCCCAGCACTTGGGATGCAGAGGCAGACAGATCTTTCTGAGTTTGAGGCCAGCCTGATCTACAAAAAGTGAGTTCAGGACAGTTGGGATTATACAGAAAAACCCTGTCTCATTCCTCTACCCCCCACCCTACTTCCTCCCAAAAAAAAAACTTACCTCTGAGGTGAATGGACTCCTGAACACAGAGTGGACGTGTGTCTGTGATGCACTTTAGATTGAGATTTTTTAAGATGAAGTGATGACACTGACCAGTTACATCTGTTTAATAAAAAATGAACTGAGAGAACTCCAAAATAAATCACAAGTAACAGACATAGGCTCACTAATGTATCATTCTGAGCATACAACAACACAGAAAACAGTTAAAATTGAGAGATGAAAAAGAAAATGGGTCAAAGTTATACATATGTCTCAAATAAATTCAAGTATATTCATACCTAAAACAAAACATACTCAATGTAGAGCACAGATTGGACTATTTTAATAATAGGAGGTTAATGTTAAACTAAGTATAAATGGTAAGAATAAAAAAAGTGTGTACATATGGGTGAGTGCTACAAACTTGAGGTAGATTATATATAAAAGGTAGCTATAACTAAGGAAGTATTTCAGAGTGCTCATAGTATTTACCTCTGACCTGAGAATATACCCATCCCAGATTTTATTAGAAACAATTGGAACAATTTTGTGTCTTATTGATTAACTTAGGAACTTGTATATACTAGAAGAACTGGCCAAAAGAGCTGCATCCCTATTCAATAAATGGTGGTCTCAAACATTAATTTGATGAGAATGTTTTTGAAGTTGGTAAGGGTTCTGTACAGGGAATGTTACAGCTTACCTGACCAAGAGGAGTTGGGTTTCCTCAAAGATGAAATTGTAGTAACATTTTAATCATTGCAATAAACCTTTGCTTAGGCCTTTAGAAGATCTGTTTCTCTGGGCACACACAATCCCAGCACTCCGGAGGCAGGCAGGCAAGATCTCTGGGTTTAAAGCAATGAGGTCTACAGGTAAGGTTCAAGGTCAATAAGAATGACACCGAAAGACAGACAGACACACAGGCGGGCTGTCTGTCTTTCCAACTTCACCAAAAAGTAGTGTTTCAACAACTTCTACCCGGTAGTGTTTCAAAAGATGTCTCTCTGGTACATACTTGTACCTGGGGAGGCCAAGAAATAGCATTAGATCTGGGTGGGAGTTACAGATACTTGTATGGTGGCCCCAGCGTGAGTTCTAGCAAACTTGGGTCTTTCTGCAAGAGCAGTATATCCTCTTAACTGTAGCCTCTTCCAGAATGGTGTTCTAATCATTAGTCAGAGTTTCTTGAAGAAAGAACCATGGAATGGGGCTGGGAAAGGGAGGAGAGAGGGAAGAAGAGAGGGACTTTTATGATGGGAGCTAGCAACCCAAGTAGTTTGGAGGCAGGTCAGCAAGCTGTAAACTCAAAAAGCATTGTTATAGTCTGAGACTGGATTCTCTCTTCCTGGAAACCTCAGTCTAGAAACATAGCTAAGTTCACTCCAGTTAGGAAAAAGCAATCATAGTCTGTTCTATTCAGATGTCCTGATTTAAATGTTAATCATCAGAGTACTTAAAGAAACATTTTTAATATTAGTCTAGATATCTGGTTGACACAAAAATTAGCTATCAGAATCTATTCCTTGTTTATTAGGCATACATACATTTTTTAAACTACATGGACTTCAAATAAAGATGAAAGGCGTCATGCCTTCATCTAAAATGGTTTAGCTTTATGTAACAACCTTCTCCCTAGAAGAGGATACAAACATCTTTGTGTAATGGTCCTCTTCTTGATGTCCTGTAGCTTAAATACCATGATATAAATCTGAAAGTGAGGATATATAAAAAGTAGAAAAATGATTGTTTACCATATGACACTATCATGTACACACAGGTGTACATATTTTCATATATGAAGACATGTGAGTGGTCCCTTAAACACTAGTTTTACTCAGGAATCATCTTTAAGGACTCAATTTTTTTGCAGTGGTTTAGAATCTGGTTTCTGCAAGATTTTACCACCTCCTTTACTAAGTGGTTAGTTACATTTCTTGTGTGCACTTTGCCATCCCAGTAGTGGTGATTAATGTATAGAAATACTTAATATTATGCTACCCTATTAATATGTACAATTTATCTCTACTATATATCTGTTGGGAAAATAAACACAAAATTAGTGTTATTAGGTTTCAAAGGAGATTACAGGGGTTGGTTGGCTCAGTGGTAGTCAAGCTTGCCCTGTAATTGCAAGGCCCTGGGTTCGATCCTCCAGCTCCGAAAAAAAAAAGTTCAAAGGCCACCTTGGCTAAGCTTGGTTGCATGAAAACTGTGTCTCCAGAATAAATTTAAAAATAAAAATTAAAAAAAAAGATTACAGAAATCTGGAAGCTCAGATATTAACAAATAACTAGGAAAATACCCAGTAATAATAGGAGTTTGGTATGTGACCCGAATGGCTAGGGCTGTGGGATGTCTCAGGTAGCAGGATTACTTTACCTGCAAAGCCTTGGGTTTCAGTCCCCAGTTCCACATAAATTGGGTCTGGTGGCCATGCCTATAAGTTTAGTGCTCCAGGAATTGGTAGCAAGATAGCAAGATCAAGTTCAAGGTTGCCCTTGGCTACATAGAGTTTGAGGCCAGCCTGAGATGTATGATATCTGGTCTCATAAATAAAAAAGATAGAATAGAAATGACTAATGTAACAGATATGGAGCGATTGCTTTAGATTTAGAGGTCATGAAAAGGAACTTTAAATATTTTGTATTTTATGCATGTGGTGTTTATCTGTTTTATGTCTATGCACTACTTGGGTTCCTGGGCCCCAGGAGTCTAGAAGAGAATGGCAGTCCCCGGAACTGGGGCTGTTGTGAGCTGTCCTGTGGTGCTGGGACTTGAGTCTGGGCCCCTCAGGAAGAGCAGCAGTACTCTTAACTGCTGAGCCATCTCTCCAGTTCCACCTTTAATTTTTTTTTATGATTAGTTTTTGATAGCAATAACAGCCATACATTTCTGAGCTAGGTGGACAGTGCTAACACATCTGCTTACAGCATTATGCCGTAAAGCAATGGCTTTCTTACACCCAGCACCTACCTTTCTTGTTCCCCCCTCCCCCTCCCTCTCTTCCCTCCCTCTCTCCCCTCCCCTCTCCTCCCCTGCCTCCCCCCTCCCTTCCCTCCCTCATCCCCTGCCCCCCTTCTTTTCTTTTAAAATGTTTTTTTTTTTGAGACAGGGTTTCTCCGTTAGCCTGGCTGTCCTGGAATCCTCTGTAACCAGGCCAGCCTTGAACTCAGAGGATTCCTGCCTCTGCCCTAGCTCTAGGACTAAAGACCTGCAGCACCCCTGCCTAGCTATCACAGAGTTCTTATGCAGTTGTGGATTTCAAGATTTTGTTTACTTGTATAACTTTTGAAAAATGTGTTTTATTAATTTGTTGGCATTTTTATGTTGTCTTTCTTTCCTGAACTAAGGTTAATATTGTGTTGTATTTGCTCTTTGTCTATGGTTCAGGAGTCATTACCTCTGACATGACTGAGATGATATTCTCAATAGCCAGAACAGCAGCTTTCTGCAACACAGAAATTTAGGAAACTACTTTTCAAAAGGTAAGTTTTGAGCACATTTATCGTTGTGTAATCTATTCCTTTGTCCATAATCTCTTTTCTACAGGGTTCCTCTGTGCTTTCTTTTTGGGGTGTGTTTTATAAGTAGAAATACTTCCGTTCTTATTTATGGGATCTTACCACAAGGAACATTACTTTGATTTGAGATTGTCATGTAAAAGACCTCATAGTAAGTAATAATAGCTTATGGTGACTGAAATCAAAAAAGCTCTGCTCTCTATAAAAATTACTTGAATAGTAATTATACGATTTTAATGTTAGCATTTTACCACTGAAAGTTAAATGTAGATTTATTATGGAATGGAAAAAATCCTTTTGTGTAACTAGAATGAATTGGTGTATGTACTTGTTACTCTGGGCAGGTAAAATAATTCTGAGCAGTATTAAAGTGTTGATAATAAATAATGAACCATACTATTAAATTATGGTTGTTTAAAATCATATTATTAAAAATTTATAGCTAGAGGTGATAACTGCATTAAAATTGACCATAATTTAACACACATATAAGAAGTGGTATTTAGGGCTGAAGAAGTGGCTCAGCGGTTAAAGCTGACTATTCTTCTAGAGGACCTGGGTTCAGTTCTCAGCACCCACATGGTGGCTCACAACTCTCTGGCTCCAGTTCCAGGGATCTGGCTTACAGACACACACACACAGGCAAACCCCTGCAGTGCATATAAGTTAGGTAAGTAAGTAAATACATCTTAAACAAAACAAAAAGTGGTATTTAGTATGACAGTTTGGTAAAATTCTGTATCATGTCCGTTTTAGCATGGCTTTTCCATTTATGACCATTTGCTTTCCTACATGTATTCTAGTTTGTCAGCTTCCTTCTTAAAATGCAATAGCCAGAATGTTTACTCTAGGTGTGTTTATTACTGAAACTGATGGCAAAGAGATTTGCTTTCTTGTCCTGAGAAGACTGTTCATTTCAATGTCAGTTTAAGAAACAGTTAGTGGTTGTGGCATAGTTATGCATCTGACTTTTTAGCAAAAAACTTTTCTTAAACTATAGTTTTGAATGATTTTAGGTTTTTGGTCAAAAAAAAGCAACTTAGGGACAAAGGGCTTATTGATTTAGTTACTTTTTTTATTGCTGTGCTAAGACTTGAAAGGAAGAGTTTGTTTGGGTCTTACAGGTTCAGATGGTTAGAATTCATGGGGAGGGAGGAGGGTGTGTAGCAGGAGACTAGAGCAGCAGCTGAGAGCTCACATCTCAAACCAGTGAGAGGAAGAGGACTCATGCTGTGTTTTAAACCTCATGATTCTAAAAGCCTGCCTCAGTGATACACTATACTTTCTTTTAGCAAGGGGCATACCTCTAATCCTTTCAAACAGTCATTAACTTGGGTGCAGGTGATCATGGTGCAGTACTTATGGGACCAAGTCACTGCAGCCTACAGTCTATTGAGAATAAAGTAGGAAGGAGGAATTGAAGGCAGCCTGTTTTAAGGCTCATGTCAAAGAACACAATTCATGGCAAAAAAAGGGGGGGGTTGATTTAGCTCAGAGCGCCAGCCAGCAAGCTAAGGCCCTGGGTTCAGTCCCCTGCCTCAGAAAAAAAAAAAAGAATTGAAAAAAAAAAAGGGGGGTTGGGGCTGGGGCTGGGAGAGAGATGGGCGCGGTGGTGAAGGCACTGACTGCTCTTCCCCAGAGGTCCTGAGTTCAAACCCAGCAACCACATGGTGGCTCCTGACCATCTGTGATGGGATCTGATGCCCTCTTCTGTGTGTGTCTAAGACAGCTACAGTGCCTATAATAAATAAATCATTTAAAACGTGGCAGGGTGTACTGTGAGGAATCCTCTTGCTGGCTAGCAGTCAGTCCTAGGGTTCAGCCTTTTTCAGACTGTTCAGGACCATCCTCCTAGAAAAAAGTGCTGCATACAATGTGGCAGGTCCCATATATCAATTAACAGTCCAAGACACTCTCCAATAGGTAAATCAGTGTTAGGTAATGTTTTTTTTTCAGTTGAACTCTCTCACCAGATAATTTGGTTCTGTCTAGTTGACGGTTTAATCAGGACAAAAACACAACAGAATTTTTAAAAAGCCTTTAAACAACTACAGTGGCAGCCTGTGCTGATAAAAAGACTTTGCTCCAAGATTGATGGCCTGAGTTTGATCTCTGGAACCCTCATGGTGTGAACCAACTCCTGTAGGTTTGTTCTCTGACTTCCACACGTGTGCCATGTCATATGTATTCACACACAGAGAGACAAACGAGTTACAAGTAAATTTAAAATATTTAAAAATATGTATTTGTTAAGATGGTTGTGAAATTGTCTACCACTCTAGGAGGTTAAGGTGGAATCTCAGAATTTAAAGCTAACCTAGGTAACATATCTTAAAAATATAAATAAAACAGTCAGCTGTTGTGGCCATAGAAGCAATCTTAATGCAGACTGCTTGTTTTCATGGTCATTGTGCCCTGGGGGTGTATTTTCTGTACTGACAACCAATCTTCTGAAAGGTTGCTTTTATTCTATTCTTCATTTTTTATACAATGTTTTCTGTAATCTAGATTATTAACTAGTATATCTTCAGTGTTACCAAGTTTGATAAAATGTTGGACCAAGCAAGGTCATGCCTTAAACCAACATTAAATCTGTTTAAGTCTTTTAGTCAGAACAAAACCAGGGTTTCAGTGTAGTTTTTGCTGTCCTGCACCTTTGCCTGAGAATCTTTCTAAACCACACACCCAATTCCACTTTTTGAGTGTTGGGATTATTCGGGATCATGCCACTGCCTGTTTACATACTTGTTTTACAATAAGGCTGGCGGAAGATTTCCGGTAGTATTGTTGAACTGTATTTTTCTGCATTACTATACATACACATAAAAAATCTGAAGTTGGTCTTGATTATCTGATATTTTCTGTCTGTTCACCTAAAATTATTTATTAAATGACAACTTATACTCATTGTCATAAATCAAAGTGATAATGAATTCTTGCTGGCACTTTCTTGTTTGTAAGTGCATTGAGAATCTTGTAATCCTGATTCTCTAGGCAGAAACTGAAACCTTTACCAGAGTAAAGTATATCAGAATACTGATGATAGTTGATCGTTGGATTTCCCCTGCTTTCTGAGTTCTTAAAACAGCAAAGTTTTCAACCTGTGGTCGAAAATGATCCTCTTTCACAGGGGAATGTATATCAGATATTTACATTACGAGTTATGACAGTAAAAACTTCAGTTTTATGAAGCAGCAATGAAATAATTTTTTGGTTAGGGTTTATCACAGCATGAGAAACTGTATTAAAGGAGCACAGCATTAGAAAGGTTGAGAATCACAATAGTAGAGGCATTAATTTTAAAAATTCTTGGGATCTGGTGATATGTTTCAGTGATAAGAATTAGTTGCTTAACATACAAGGTCCAGTTCTGAGGGTGCACACATGAGAGATTTCCCTTGTACTGCAAAAAGTAACCAAAGAGTTATTCCCTTCCTTTATTCTCAGGATTAAAGCTTATATTTTTATGATATCTTTCCAAGCCACTACTTTTTAAAGTGACCAAACTCAATTTTAACCTTTTTTGGGGGATAGATTTTAATGAGAGATGGCTTGGGAATGAAGAGAGGGTATTGTGACTAATTCTTTGATCTATAAAAGTCATTATATTGAGATCTCTTTATTTTTTATTTTATGGGGAAACAGAACCTAATCCTCCTATTGATGAAGTCATCAACACACCAGGAGTAGTGGCCAGGTTTGTGGAGTTCCTCAAGCGAAAAAAGAAAATTGTACACTGCAGGTGGGATATTCTCATTTTGTTTGTTCTAGAAACTTTCTGAGTTACTTATTTTAATCTGTATGAAGGCGTGTTTTGTTTAGAATGGTATTAGTGGTAACTACCTTGTAAACTGCTTGTATAAGTTTGTTACTGTGTAAGTTCTGGTCCCCTCACAAATTTGTATCTTGAATTTTAGCAGTGAGTCTACATAATAGGAGCTATGCAAGCTATGTAAAGTTTTGAGAGAGACAGAGACAAGAGGCCAACACTACTTTGTGTCTCTCAAAGGTATATATAACATAGATTGCCAGAAACTTCAATCAGACCAGGTCTTAACTTAGCCTCCTCCTACACCAAAAAGATCTGACAATGAAACTTTACCGTGAGAACTTTTTTTGCTTTAGTTTGACCTTCTAATAGTGTACTGTAGAGACTTACCACCTTATGACTGAATAAATTTTACAGTATAAACAGTTGTCCAAGCTCATAGTCTTTGGGTGTCTGGAATCTAAAATACTACTTTATTACTGAATAAATTAAACTTTTTACTTCTATTTTGATTGTTCAGTAGCTACACGTCCTGGTATGTGTAGAAATTCTTTAATATCTGAATTATTGACAAATACCTATAACCTATAAAAGTTCTCACCAAAGAAGGGCTCAGACCTTTTTAGAGATATCCTACAGCTATAAAGTTTGGTTAATTCACAAGTAGATCACAAGATGGGAGAAATAAATGCCAATAGTAAGGTTAATGTCTACTCAGAGACTTAGGCATTTTATGGTGGCATCCATGTCCCCAGGCTCCTTATTAGGCCATTGCATATGACTCTTGAGTCTTAATGCTTTGTCTTGATATTTTTTCTTTTTCTGCTCCATCTTTCTCTTTATTTTTACATCTTTATTACAGTGGTGAATTTCTTCTAGAGGAGAAGGAAGAAATCCAGAAAAGGTAGAGTACTTCCCTGTCCCATCAGTTTCTCTCCTCCAGTTTGACCTTTGCCAATCCCTGTGTTTATTTGAATTAAGACTCTGTTTTTGCTTGCTGCCTCTTGTATTATAATTCTGGTCTCCACTTAAGTCCAGAATCGCAGACAGTTGAAAAAATCATGTTTATACTGAGAGCAAGGAAAGAGATTTTCTCAGAAAAAAAATCAGACAACCAACACTGCAGAGAACAGAGCCTGAGCCCTAAGCAACCTGCCAAGAGAATCAGAGGGACCCCCAAAGAGGCGTTTACTGCAGTTTATCATTTTGAAATGGTTTGTGGGAAGGGAGGTAGGGAGAGCCATTTTGTTAAAGTCTCTGGGAATGAGTGTAGTTGAACAGTACTAGTTATACTGTCCAGTTCGGCAGTTTTATTAGATGATTATAGAGACCTACTAGTACACTAACAAAATAGGCTTAAAATGATAAACCTTGAGAAACAAATCTCCTTGTTTTTCCATTCTTCTGTACTTTTTTTTTTTTTTTTTTTTTTTTTCGGAGTTGGGGACCCGAACCCAGGGCCTTCAAGCTTGCTGAGCAAGTGCTCTACCACTCATTAAATTCCCAACCCTCTTCTGTACTTTTTTTAAAGCAGTATTCTTTGTTCATATACAGTTCCTTTCCTGGCTGACACAAAAGTCCTGAATTATTTTGTGACTCATAATTGGTTTAGAATTTAGGGTGAACATCTTTAAAGCTCTGATTTGCTTTTATCTAAATTTCCTAGATTCTACCCTTGGGATCAAATACTGAAAAATGATTCCTCTCCAATGACCACTTTATAAAATTTTGCCTTAACTCTCTTAAGCCTGAGAGGTGAGGAGGCTAGTGTTGTGCTTGTCTCCACTTTCCTTGTGCTTGGACCTTTGCATAGTATTCTTTCTCTGTGGAGTGCTGGTAGCACCCGTCACCTCTAAAGCAGTAAGAGATTTGTGTATGTCAGGGAGACATACTTGCTCTACTATGGCTTCAAATAAATAGGCATGTTCTGGAAAGCTTGTGGCTAGGGGAGAGTGCTAAATGTAAGGTGGTGTATGTGTGCCTGCCTGCTTTCTTGAAGATGGGAGTAGCTCGCTGTGGATAGGGGGTTTACCATTTCTCTTTCAGAAAGACACTGGTAGTATGTGGCACAGAGGAAACTGGATGGTTCAATAATAAATCAGGGCCAAGTTTAATTTTTTTTTTTACCCCATAGCTAAAGAATTGAGCTTTAGTGAACCTCACTACCATTTGTCTACTCAAACTAGTGGAGTGTCTCAAATAAGGGTGCTTAAAATGCCTCTTGTTTGGACATCATTACCAATACTCTCTTGCCATTCAAACTGGAGGTGAATTTGGGTAGAATCTAGATTTTGGAATTAGGCAGCTACTTAGCTTCTGAGTATGGTCAAGCGTAGTGGCTCCCTGACCTTTGGTGCGAGACTGGTCTGCTCTCTGAGATGTTCAGGCCCGGCATCTTTATACTGTCTTCTGCGGTGCTGAGACACTGTGTTGCCCAACCTCATATTAAAATATCTAGATAGAATTGCTTCCTGCTTCTAAACATTAGATGGCACTCCTCTGAAAGTTGTAACATTGAATGAAGTTGGCTTAGTTTTCCCCCTTTCTTGGCTTTCGTGTCCCCTCTGGAAACTTAGTGTGATAAACTGCAGTAAGCTTCACCCTCTTCCCCTCCCATCTGCACTGATCTCCACCTTTCCTGGACGGTTGCTCAGATGCCTCAGGTGCTCTTCTCTGCAGAGTTTGATAACCTGGGTTTATTTTTCTGATGTGAGCCTTTCTTTTCACTTGCTCTCCAGGTGAGCCTGGCATTTGCTAGGAACCAGAGTGGAACCGGCAAAGTGGCCAGCAACAGAGTCCTGATCCAAATGGAGAAGGGAGCCAGGCGTGCCTCAACCTGGAGTGGAAACTTGATGGGAGGTCAGAAGTACTTCAGCTTTGGACTCTCGTTTTCCTTATTATTAAAGGAACTGAGCACCAGAAGGTAGAGACTCAGAAGAGGACAGAGAGAAAACCTCAATCCTGAAGAACACAGATTGCAATTGCAGTCAGTTCTTATGTAGCAGGTTCCTGGGTAAAAAATATCAGTGGACAATGATCTATGAGCAATTGTAGCTACACAGTAGGCTGGTTTCTGTGCTGCAGTTTTGGACTGCTAAGAATATATTAGTATAAGATAACAGAAAGCTAAGACTGTGATGATTTTGTTCATCTTGTGTTTCTCTTAGTGATAACATTTTAGATTCTCCTTTCACTTTTCAGGTTACTGTTCTCTTGAGTTAACACAGTTACTTAAGTTATTATTGTTTCTTTCTATATCATATCTTTATGTATTTGTAGTCACCATTAGTTCTGAGCTTTCCTGTTTTACTATCTTTCTGGTCTCTAATCTAGGGCTGAAATATTAAAAATAAAGCTTCCTGTCTTAGTGAAATGGAGTTTATTGTACAGACTATGAAGAAATAACATCTAGGTAGCTCATCCAAGTTTAAAAAAATATTCCTGCATGTTAAACACATTTGATAGTGACTGACATTAGCAGGCTTACATTCCTGAAGTGAATTTTGTCTTTCTCATTTCATCTCTCTTACACACATGGCTGTACCTCATTGTAGCTTTCATTCTGGAATGTCCTTTGCATTTGAAGATGGCTACCATTATGATTATTATGTAATGAATATAAGTGTAACTATGGCACATTAGCTCTTTCAAAAGCATATCTCTTGTTTATCATCCATGCTCAGGTGTGGATCACTCTTCCATTTTCCTAATCATCATTGCAGTTGTCTTTCTGTCTTAATTATCTGAGTATGTTTTTGATTCTCATTTTTCCCAGAGACCTTTGATGTTAAAATCAGTCAGCAGTGTGAAGCAGCAGTTAATGATTTTTTTTTCCCCACCGATAACTCTTTAGCATGCTCTTTATGGTAGCAGGGTATTAGTGTGATTTTTCATCCAACTCTGACTGCAATGGTTTTTCTCTTGGATTTGTAGTATCCAGATAGAACTACTCTTTCCAGGTCACTTTTCCTCAGAGTTTTCAAATTGTTTTGACTTGAACTCTATAGTAATTGGTAATTATTTTTGAACTTTTTAAAAAAATATTTATTTATTTATGCATGTGAGTATACAGTTACTCTTCAGACACACCAGAAGAGGGCATTGGATCCCATTACAGGTGGTTGTGAGCCACCATGTGGTTGCTGGGAGTTGAACTCAGGACCTCTGGAAGAGCAGTCAGTGCTCTAAACTGCTGAGCCATCTCTCCAGCCCCTCTTTTTTTGAACTTCGAGTCTGCCTTCTGATAGGACATTCTGCTGCTTTCTCGCATCATTTGACTTGTGTTCTAACCGATTAATTTTAAATAGTTGCCTGCACTACATTTAGGCAGCCCCTCCTCTATAGGATAAATAACGTAATATGCTGTTTGAACTTTCCCTAGTAGTAGAACTAAAAGCAAATGAAATATTTATGTATATGCTTCAGAGAGATTGAAGAGAGTTTGAACATTTCTTCAATTAATTAACTAGAGATAAATATATAAAGTGCCCTTTTCCCCCATGATATTTCAGCTTTAATTTTTTTTTTTACACTTCCACCCACAAAGTCTTTATTGATGTAGTTTCATGTATGTACATCATATAGTACTAGCCAAACATTTCTGCTCATAGGTGTTTTTGACTTCCCTTTCGTTCTGGTGGCATTTTCCCAACTATAGACCAAATCAGATCATCGTACATAGATGTATCCCATAAGGACAAGAAAGAACACATAGACATAGAACTCACTTGATCTTTTGTTTCTTCTGCTATAAATTTACTGTCAGTCCCATGGATTTGTTCTGCTGCATCTAACGTTTGACAGTTTGATTTTCCCTGTGACAGTTGCCTTTTCACTGGAATAAAATCTTAGAAAATATTCACAAGCATGTTTTGATGACATGTAATTGACTTTTCACTCAATTTTACCTCTAAATAGAAACGTGACCTTTTTTTCTACTACATACACTATTCATTAAAGAATAGGGAACGGCAGAAGGAAATAACCTAAAATTCAGGAGGTTTTTGTCGTCCCGTCCTCCCCCCAGCTGGGGACCAAACCAGGGCCTTAAAACTTGCCAGGCAAGCGCTCTACCACTGAGCTAAATCCTAACCCCAAAATTCAGTAGTCTTGATTGAATTACTTTTGGATTTCTTAATGTTAGGCTAAAGAGAAAATTAAGAATCTCTGAAATTGGTAATAGCTGTAATTGTTGGCCATAAGTTCATTTCTCCTTACCAATGCTATAATATTAGGCTGACTTTTACTCTGTTCAACTTTGCCACCACCTCTTCATCTTCCTCCTCCTCCTCTTTTTCTTTTTTCTTGTAAGAAACTTACCTTTAGCTGCTGGATATAGTGGCACTTGTTTTTAATCCTGACACTTGGGAGGCAGATGCAGGCAGACCTCTTGATTTCAAGGCCAGTGTGGTCTACATAGAGAGCTCCAGGCCATTTCCCAATCATCTAGGCCTGTCTGTGTAAGCTTATGATGGTTTCTTGTGACTGTCTAGAGATTATGTGTACAATATGTATATTATTGTGTTTATTCCCTTTTAACCCTTTAATGAAATGGTATTTTAACTGTATTGAAGTATATTATTTGTCATTTTGTTCCTTTCATTAGAGATCATTCCATATAAACTTATGAAACACATTTTTTTCCCTGTGGTTTCATGGTAATTATACTTTGGTCTGAAATTATAGATACCTTTAAATATTCCTTTCATAGACTGAGGTATTCTGGAAATTATTTTAAATGAACATGTTATTTACAATATGCCAATAATAGTCCCAATCTGACTCCAGACTTTTATTTTATGTACAAAATACTGTATTGCTTTATGTAAATAACCTTCTAAATTTTAATAAGGTAATGGAACTTACCTTTGTCTTTGCAGTTTGAATCAGCTTGGGTCCTGACAAATATTGCTTCAGGAAACTCTCTTCAGACCCGGATTGTGATTCAGGCAGGAGCCGTGCCTATCTTCATCGAGTTGCTTAGCTCAGAGTTTGAAGATGTCCAGGAGCAGGTAAGGTCTCAGCAGTCACACAGATAAGAGAGCTCACATTCTCACAGCCACACCCAGCTTCATTTAGATTACTCCATCACAGTGAGTCATAGCTTGTTTAAATAGGAAAAATCCTCTAGTATTTCCCTTTCAACCATGGCATTCTTGCAACTTTTAGCTGTCTTCTTTTTAAAATAAAAATGTACAATGTGGCATGTACACCTGTGAGACCATTGTTATTAAACTTTCACAAGTTTAATAAACACCTCTATATTTTTATTTTGGTTATATGCTTAAGAGTTTTCTATTAAAAGCAACCTTAAGTACATTTTTAATCTACCAAGTAAGCCATTTAAATCCTTGTTCTATGCAGAGGACTATAAAATATTACTTATGAGGGAGGATGGAATCCTATAAAAATAATTATCAGTAGTGGGGCAATTGTTCAGTGCCAGCAATTGTGTGAAGTCCTGAATTCAATTCCCAGCTCTGGGAAAAGTTTTCTTACTTGTAGCTTTCCTTTAGTGGAACATTTCCTTTTAACTTTTCCACATAGTCACATATTTTCTAACTCTAATCCTGGAACTGCTTTGACTCCCTGATGAGTGGTTTTAAGAGTTAATAATAGTCTTTATATAAAATGTTGGTGAACTATTACTGATTTTGTAAAATGTTACTGTGGTATGCTGGCATGTCTTTTAAAGAATTGTGAGGAATGAAAGTATACAACTTTACTTCACAGGCAGTCTGGGCTCTTGGCAACATTGCTGGAGATAGCACCATGTGCAGGGACTATATCTTGACTGCAATATCCTTCCCCTCTGCTGCAGTAAGTGTCGTCTTCTTCCTTTTTTCTTTTTTTGATATGAGAAGTATTATATCTTGGGACATCATTTTGGATTTCCTAGTGTTATTTTGATTTCCAGTATCTTGTTAAATTGTTAGGGTGATGTCTCTTACTGAAATTCTGAAATAGTGAATAAAAATTACTGAAGTTTATCTTCAAAGAGTGAGTAATGTAGGAAAGAAATGAATCTTTATTGTTCTGGAGAAAAGTTAGAGAATCCTTTATCAGTAGTATTAATTCCTTTCTAGAGAATTAGTATCTTAGAACTTACCATGGAACCATTATACTTGTAGGTTATTTTCAAAGCAAAACCGCTTGACCATGACTCGGAATGCAGTGTGGGCTTTATCTAATCTATGTAGAGGGAAGAGTCCACCTCCAGAATTTGCTAAGGTAAATACTACGCTTGTGGGAAATTGTTAGGGAAAACTGCTCTTAAATATTAATGTTTACAGAAAGGGATTTTTGTTTGCTTTGTGTTTGTTTTTCAAGATAGGGTTTCTCTTGTAGCTTTGGCTGTCCCAGAACTTGAGTCCAAGGCTGTCCTTGAACTCACAGAGGACTGCCTCCCTTTGCTTCCCGAGTGTTGGGTTGACATGAACCATCACCACTTGGCTAGGACAATTTTTGATAAAATTATTTAGAGTGTTAGAAAATGTACTGGTTTGTAGAGAAAATGCTTTTGGTAGTTTGTTTTCGTTTTAATTTAGTGTAGTTTCTCAGTGCTGGGATGAAGCTCTATATTACTTTTAGGGCTGTAGCAGTTTTTGTGGATAACAAAGTTCTGCAACAGAAGTTCTCAGCAGTAGTGTTTGTGGAAGTTCCTTTACCTCTTTGTTGGAAGTGTGTATTAAGGAAAAATGCATAAAAGTTTTCTTCTTGAAATCAGTTTTCTTGTGTTCTGACTACCTCAGTTTAGTAAACTGAATACCTATTGGCCACATTGCCAGAGATAGAAATGTCCTTCAGAGACTTGATGGTTCCTAACTAGAAGTGTAACTCACCCAGCATCTATCTGGTAAGCTCCTTGAGAGTCTTATCTCACTCCAGCAGTTGTAATCATCTTTTTTTTTTTTTTTTTTTTTTTTTTAAAAAACAGGTTTCTCCCTGTCTGAATGTCCTTTCTTGGTTGCTGTTTGTCAGTGACACTGATGTACTGGCTGATGCTTGCTGGGCCCTCTCATACCTGTCAGATGGACCCAATGATAAAATCCAAGCAGTCATCGATGCAGGAGTATGCAGGAGACTTGTGGAGCTTCTGATGTAAGATGATCTTTAAGGAAGTGTCTGAGCACTCCTAGTTGTCTTCCTTCCTGTTGCCATGATTCAAAGTCTTAGAAGTGGACTTTGAATCTTTGAATCTTTAGCTAATCCTTAGAAGAAAATGTAGCCACAATATGATGTTGAAACAGTAAAGTTATAAGCAGCATGAAATTAATTGGTGTACAAAACAGTTTTGTGTGTTATAGCTAATCCCAGACTAATTGTAGATCAGCAGTGTAGTATTGTTACAAGTTAAAGGCAGCATGGTGCTACTAGGGTCCAAAGAAGTAAAAAAATCTGAGAAGCATTTGTCCTGTAGTTACTAAGTTTACAACCTGCGTCATCTTAGTCATTAGATCTTAAATGTGAAGCAGGACAATAGGGTCTTGGAGGAAAGTTACATGTTACAAGTTTACCTTGGAATCTCTCCTCAATGTCCGTCCTGACAGACATACAGCAGACTTTGTGGGAAACATTCTTGGCCATTGAGGCAGCCTTGTAGTTTAGTGGAAACAGAAAAGGATTTGAGATGTGAGTTTCACTTGGGTTTTGAAGTTAGCTGAACTGTAGACATAGCAGTTTCAGAAATAGGAACAGTGTATAAATGTTGCCTATGCCTCCCCATCACCTTAGCAGCTCCAGGAGACCACGTAAGAGGGAGAGGGGCCCTGTAGCAAAGAATAAAAGTGTGGAGTTCAGGCTGAAGTACCTGGGAAAGATTACTAGGAAAGAATTTTCTTTAAAAATAAGGAGAATGATTGCTTTTTAAGGTAATGGTCAATTCTGTTACTGTGGTAGGTTCCCTACATAGCTATAATCATAAAGTGCCTTTCCGCTCTAAAATCGATCCACATTGTCCTTATTTTGAATTTCATCCCCCAAAGAAAGATTTTGGATAGAACTATTGTTTCTAACATGTGGTTTTTTTTTTTTTTTTTTTTCCATGGTTGTAGGCACAATGATTATAAAGTGGTTTCTCCTGCTTTGCGGGCTGTGGGAAACATTGTTACAGGGGATGACATTCAGACACAGGTATGAACAAGTGATAACATTTCTCTAACGTGAGTCCATTAAACTTCACGAGCACAGTTCTGTTATATTGAATTCTGTATTATTAAGCATACTAATTAATGGTGTTTAATATTCTCAGTATCTTCAGTATCTCTCTGTCATTCTGTGATTTGTAGCAATTGTAGGTTCCCTTATGAAACATTTTTCCTGTCAGTTTCTCTCTGCTTTTATTTGTAGTGGGTCTTAGAAGCACCAAATGGGCTTTCTAGTAGTGTACTTTCTGGTAGTGCCCTCCTTTGTTTATGCTAAGTCTTCTGTAAGAAAAACTCTTTCCTCATAGTTCTCAAAGTCCATTCTACACTTAATAACAAGACATGTTGTCCACAGTGAATTGTTTTAGTAATTTATTTTATTCCAGGTGCCTCTAATGAATTGGTGATGGTGTCTTAAAATTATCTTTCTAGACTTCCATGATAATGGATACTTTGGTTCTTTATCTCTATTTCTTGTTAGTAAGCTCCTATTCTTGTTCTCATTTGTTTGCCGGCATTAAGGAGCAGCTCTTTGGCCTCATTCCTGCATTCTATAACTTCAGTCATCAACCCTTATGTGCATGGGCTATAAGAATTGAGAGCTAGGTTTCAGCTGTATCAATCAGCTTCAACTTCAATTTTCTAATCTCTAAAAAGAAGGAAATTAGATTTGTGTTCTCATGTCATAGTTATAGTGCTTTTAATTTGAGTTTATTCCATCTGCAAGGGAACTCATTTCCCCCTCTTTATCTGTTTTAGTTTTCAGTCTCAGTATTTGGCTTTAACAGTTGCCCATGCCAGTAATGCAAGTACTAGCTTGATTCTACTCTTTCTCATTCGCTCTCCCTAGCTCTTTCATTGGTATTCTATCGCTGCTCATCCCTTGCATTGCACAGTTTCCATGTCTTAGACAAGAAAAAGAGAATATATATTTGATTGTACTTGTATAAGATTTCTCTGGGAAATCTCACAGGAAATTAATAACTTTGATTATCTCAGAGGAGAACTTGGTTGTTGGAATATAGGAAGGGAAAGGAGTCTTTTACTTATGCAGTCTTTATACATTCTGAATTTTTAAAACTCTGTATGTTTGTGTACTATGTGCATGTGCATACATGTGGCATAGCTCCTATGTGGACATCCTTGTGGATGATGTCAGAGGACATCTTTGTGTGGTTGGTTTTATTCTTTCATTAAAATGAGTTTTAGAGATCAGTCAGGTTTCCAGACTTTTGTGGCAAATGACTTTATGCATTGATAAATCTCGCCAGCCCATATCTTGGATTTTTTAACCATATTAATGTTTTTACTTAGGGTTGGGGGCAAGTTTGTAGGGCTTAGCCCTACAAGTTTGTACAGCTCAGCCATAAATTGCTTGACTAGTATATATGAGGTCCTGAGTTCAATTCCTAGCCCCACACAACAAAAAACATTTTCACTGTCTCCTGTTGCACCTATGTTCTTTCTTGCTGTTTGTTTGTTGTATTTTGCCTGACTACTCTTAGCTCTGAGGTTAGCACATGTGGTGATACACAGGTTTTAATCCCAGCACCTGGGAGGTGGAGACAGGTGAGTGTTTGAGGACAGCCAAGACTGCATAGAAAATCCCTGTCTCAAAAAGAAAGAAAAGAGAATGAGTAAAAACACTTGGTTTGGGCTTATGGCCTAGGCTTATGCTTGTGGTCATTCGGCTCTCTGCTTGGGTCCTGTTACCAAGCAGAACATTATGAAAGTGTAGCAGAAGAGACTTGGTACGATACTCAAACACAAAAATCAGCAAACTGCTTCCCCCAGCTAGTTCCACCTTTCAGAGTTTTTGCAGCCTTCTAAAATAATGCTACCTGCTAGAGACCAAGTATTTAAAACATGAGGCTATAGGGAAATTTCATATTAAACCACACTAGGTTGTATAATTTTAGAAGTATACTGTGTTAACCTTACTCATGTCTGTGCTTCTATAATCTAATAGGCTCTGGCATAGCACAAGTACTCAAGTATACATTGCTAGGTGGGTTGTGCATGCCTCTATTCCCAGTACTTGGATGTCAGAAGCAGGAGAATTGTGACTTTTAAATCAGCCTAGGCAACGTAGTGAGATTTTAGGTTTTTTTAATTGTTGTTGTTATTATTTTATTATTATTTTTATACTGAGGGGATGTGGGGAGGTGTTAGATAGAATGGTATTAGGAGGTTTTGGTTTTCTCGTTTGTTTTTACCATGTCTACTTAATTTACCTTCCTATTCATCCTAAACCATTATTTCTCTAAGTTTCTTTTTCCCTATATGGTCTTTTTTCCCTCAGGTAATACATAGAAACATATCCTCACTATAGATAAGACAAAAATAGACCAAAAAAAGGATTCTTTCAGGTTTAGTGAAGCAGTAGGTTTATTGGGGTTACTTACAAGAACATAGGTGCCTTGCTTCTGTATCATTGACATTCAAGAAGCTTGAATCATTGGAAGTGAAAATTTCAGACATATATACATACATAAACCAGGACAGAGTCTCCTTCCCTGAGCTGAGTTCCACTCACATCAGTCTCAGACAGCGGCTTCATGAGAAAACAGCTATATGGCACCTATAAGAACAGCTAAGGGTCTCCTCCTGACCTTTGAACAAAGTGTTATTTTCCTCTTAGATACAGTTTGTTTAGTGTCTTACAAAGAACCTCACAAATTCCTAACTTAGATTTTAGTTTCATCCTCTTTTTGGGGCCTATTTATTTTGGGAGTACAAACTTTATAATAGCCTTACTCCTAGTCACTGCTTTTGTTCTTAGGGTGCTTTCTGGTGGCCCATGTCTCCTCCACGCCCATTTTTAGCTATTTTGTGCAGTGTTGTCCCTCTTCATTTAAGAAGTTCTGTGTGACCCAAGACCCCTCCCATGACGTTTTTCAAGAATTCTCTTCACCATGTATTCTTTTTTTTTTTTTAAACCATCTACCTAGACAAGATAAAATCCATCTAATTCACCTAAATCTGAACCATCCTCCATGGTAGACTCCATCTTGTCTCCTTTCTCCCCCCCCTCCCTCCCACCCATCCTCCTCCCCTCCCCCTCCTCTTCTCTCCTCCTCTCTCCTTCCTAGACTTTTCTCCACCAGCCCGTCCTTCTCATCCAGCAATAGGCTGGATCTGCCTTGCCGTGTAATGACATCATCCTACACACCACTACTATTAGATTCTTTTCTTTTTTGTAAATGAAAAGACACTTTCAGCTATAAGTTTTATTGTTTTAGTTGATACATTGAATAGGAAATGCATGGCTTTGTTTTGCTTTTATTCATATTAGTGAAGAAATTTTCTATTTTAGGTTTTCTTTTTTAATTTATTTAACTATGATAAATTATTTGTTGTACTTTTTTTTGCATCTGTTTTATGTTTCTGTGTGCATGTGTTGGTGTGATATCTGTATATGTCACATGGTAGTGAGAGGAGAACGTAATGAGAGTCTGTTTTTTTCCTACTATATGGGTCATTGAGACTGAATTCAGGTCATCGGGCCGATTGCCAGCAAATACACTTACTCTCTGGACCATATTGCCAGTCCATGTTACAAATAGTTTTTCATCTGATATGGTGTACATTTTAATTTTAGGATTTTTGACATGTAGCAGTTTTTCTTAGATGAATGTTAATTTTTTTGCCTGTCATTTTAATGTCTGTGTGTCTGAAAAGGCTTTTAGCACCTCCAGACCGGCTTGAAACGTGCTGTTTTGTTTTGTTTTTCCTGGCGATTTTGTGCGTAGGGTTTTTTTTTATTTTTTAAAAAAGAATGTGTTCCATCCATTTGGGCTATTTTACTTGTGTAGTAAGTAAAACCATTAAATTACCAGTTATTTTCTATTTCTTTATAAATACTTGCCTCTTTCTGGAATAGAGCCTATTCAGTTGTACAGTGATGGATTCTTGAACTCTTCACCTACCTACCATTTTAATGATTTTATCTGTATTTTAGTTTCTGATATAATCTGATTCCTTTGTTTTTTAAAGCTGTTTTAAGGTGTTGGGTTTTTATTTTAGGTTTGCTTTTGGTTTTTTAACTCTTAGTATCCTGTAGACTTCAGTTTTGTGTTGGATTATTGAGTATAAGGTGAGAAAGATTCCAGAGGGGTCAAACTCTTCAGCCTCTAGAAAATCAGCCCCAAAGGGTTAGAATGTCATTATTGGCACAAAGGCCTACAACCAAGTTTCCCTACCCTTTTCTTTTTCAGTAGAGACAGTGTTTTTACAATGTTTACCTGGCTGGCCCTATTATAATAATTCTCTCTATACTGGATTTAAACCCAGTAGAAATCCAACTCTGTCTTCCAAGTGCTAGGATTAATAGTATGTGTCAACACACCTGGCCCCTATTTTTTAGTTGTTTTAGAAAAGACTTAATTCATTCTATTTTGTGTGCTTTGTGTGCACATATGTATGTGTACTATATGTAAGCTTGGTTCCTCTGAGGACCAGAAAGGAAAGCATAAGATCCTCTGGAACTGGACTTGTGCCTGGTTATAAACCACAATTGAGGCTGGGTCCTCTCTGCAAGAGCAACAAGTACTCTAACTGTTGAGCCCTCTCTTTAGTGCCTCTTAGAGTTTTTAAATACATCATTGTGGATGTATTGTATTTTGTTTTATTTCTTTTTAGTTTTTTGCTTATTTCTTGGAGAGCCAGTTGACTATAATGATCAAGCTATCCTCAAATTCAAGATCTTCCTATGTTTACCTCCCAAGTGCTTGATTACTGTTGTGTGTTCCACCACAAATGTCCTGGTGGTTGTGAATGTATACAGTGAAACCAGTTTAATAATCTTAGAATGTATTTCAGGCTAGTACTGATTTTTTTTATTGGGTTGGTAATTTGGCTCAAATGATAAAGGCCACCAAGCCTACTGACCTGAACGTGATTCCTAGGACCCATGATGGAAGGAGAGAATCAACTGCTTCAAACTTTTCTCTGATTTTCATATGTACTGTGGTTCACTCAAGTCTGTATACATACATGAGTAAATGCAAGTTAAAGATACTTTATGTATATAGAGTTACCTTTTAATATATTAGAGGAGGGTTTCTCCCCTCCTACATGTGTCTTAAAATGAGTTTGTTGAATTAAAGATGTACTTATTAACTCCTGGGGAAGTAGATACTGGAAGATCTGGGATTTCAAGATCCTCTTACATTAGGCATTGAGTTTGAGGCCACTCTGCTACATAGGACCCTGTCTCAAGAAACAAAAAATACAACAAAAATCCAAAACCAAATGATATATTGAGAACGATGCCATAATTAAAACTTAAGACTCTTTTTTTCCCTTTTAGGTAATTTTGAATTGCTCAGCTCTTCAGAGTTTATTGCATCTGCTGAGTAGCCCAAAGGAATCTATCAAAAAAGAAGCATGTTGGACAATCTCTAATATTACTGCTGGAAATAGGGCACAGATCCAGGTAATGCTGTCGTACCCGCCCTTCTCTCCCTGTATGAAAGGTGCATTGTCAAGATATTCTATTTACTTTTATGTGTGTATGTGCCTGCCTTAACGTATGTGCATCATGTGCATGTGATGCTGTTGGGGACCAGAAGTGGGGATTGCATCTCCCAAAACTGGAATTACAGGCAGTTTTAAGCCTTCTGTGGGTGCTAGAAACTGAACTTAGATCCTATGAAAGAGTAGTAAACAGCTGAGCCATCTCTCCAGCCTCTTTTTTTTAAAAATCTTTAATTATAAGTAAAATTGTTTTGGTCAGCCTTTAGTATACAGACTGTAAGCATTTCCTGTAGAACTGTCAACCTCCAGTGTTACTTTTTCAGTCTGATTTTTCTGTATCCTGATGATAGTCTTTTTGATATTTTTGTAGCCATACATTTTGTCTTTAATTTTAAAGTTTAGTGATTTATGGAAGATCCAAAAAAGTATTTATGTTTTTCAAAATGTTTTTGATGAACTAACTATATACTATAGATTGGCTTTACTTCTTACTAAGTATATTTTTCAGTAACCCATGTGTTAGGTTGATTTAAAGTTTTTATTGACTATTAATGGCCTTTTATAACCCTAGCTGGCCTGAATCTTACTGTTCAGACCATGCTGCTCCCATACTCCCGGAGATCTGTTTGCCTTTACTTCCTGAGTGTCAGGATTAAAGGTGAATACCACTAGGCCCAGGAGGTCTATTTTCTTTAAATATGCCGTTTTGCAGAGTTTCTTATTTTCTTGATAGAAGAAATTATACCAGCCTATATTAGGTTTCTGGGCCATTTCAAGCATGAAGAAAGTATATTAGGAAGACTAGTGATAATATGTAACTGGAATTGAGTAAAATATGCCATTAAAAAGAAATACTATGGGCTGGAGAGATGGCTCAGTGGTTAAGAGCACTGACTGCTCTTCCAGAGGTCCTGAGTTCAATTCCCAGCAACCTCATCGTGGCTCACAACCATCTGTAATGAGATCTCCTGCCCTCTTCTGGTGTGTCTGAAGACAGCTACAGTGTACTTATATATAATAAATAAATAAATCTTTAAAAAAAAAGAAATACTATTATTATTTTGAGACAGGGTCTCTGTGTAGCCATAGCTGATCCGAAACTCACTATATGACCACATTAGCATCAAACTCAAAAGAATAGGCTCTGTTCTCCCTCTCTGTATGCAATTAAAAGGAAACTTAACATTTCCCTAGCCCAGGTAAATAAATATATTTCACCTTTATTTGTTTTATTGTGTGTGTGTCTCATACACAGGTAAGCAATTCTATGACCGTCATTTTTTTGGCGTGCTACCATCTGATATTTCTAGTAGCTTCTAGGAATTAGAACTCACTGCCAGTCTTGTACAGTGAGAATTTATGTACTGCCATCTCTTCTGACCACAGACTCCATGAGGTATTACCTGTGGTATAAGTATGGGCCTCCTAAGATGACAGTCGGCTGTGTGAGGAAGCCTCAGCAGGAAGAACAGGTGCTGGTGAGCGAGCCCCCTAAAGGCCCGGCTGCCATCCTCCAGAGCCATGGTGGAAGAGTCAGTGCTGTGTCTGTCTTTTCTCTCTCTCTCTCTCTCTCTCTCTCTCTCTCTCTCTCTCTCTCTCACACACACACACACACACACACACACACACACACACACACACACACACACACACACACAGTCGTCAGAATTGTTCAAAGGTGTGCCTTTAATCCCAGCACTCAGGAAGCAGAGCAGTTAGAACTGTGGGTTGTTGGCTAGCTTTGTCTACTTAGCATGCTCCAGGTCGGCCGGAGCTGGTTTTGGTCTCAAAGACAAAACAAAAAAAAGAAAAACAAGTTATAATGACAATTAGTAATATTTTTTATAATTCATGTAACTTCCCTATTCTTTTAACTTTCCTTCAATTTCAGACTGTGATAGACGCTAACATGTTCCCAGCTCTCATCAGTATATTGCAAACAGCAGAGTTCGGACGAGAAAAGGAAGCTGCTTGGGCCATCTGAAATGCAACTTCTGGAGGATCGGCAGGCGGATCAAGTAAGCACTACCTAGGTAGCATCTTGCAAATTAAAGGAAAACAGGTTTAACCTCTGTCCATCCCAATATATAACCTAAAACCTTGGTCACTAAGAAAGGAATTTCTTGACTGAATGGCTTAAGTCTGGCACTTTGGGAAATTATCAGTGTTATGATTAGACTCAGAAGTACATTTAGTCTTTAAGATTTATTTTACAATTCTAGTTATTCATGTATGAGTGATATGTGTGTGTGTGTGTGTGTGTGTGTGTGTGTGTGTGTGTGTGTGTGTGTTCATGTAAATGCAAGTGCCTGAAGACTAGATAAATTGAAGTTACCTGTGGTTGTGAGCTGCTTGGTATGGGTGATGGAGACTGAACTCAGGTCCTAGAGTAGCAAGTGTAGCTTCTAGACCCATCTGTACAACCCTTATATTTAGTTTTCAATACTTGTTTCTCTCTCTTCTCAGGTTTTTAAAAAGACTTATTTTCCCCCTCCCCCCCCACCCCCAGTCTGTGTGTGTGACGCATCTCTGTTGTGTGAACTATAAAAGGCAGCCCATCCCAGCAGACAGGCCAAGACGGACAGAGCTGAGACCATTCTTTCCTTTTAGCGTGGCCTGCTCACCCATTATTGGCTCTGACTCTCTCTACCTGGCCTAAAAGTTCCCATGGCCAACTGCTGCCATGCTGCACTGCACTTCCAAATTCATGTGGCTGGCTGGAATTTTTGCTACCACCACAGCTCTGCCCTGTACTTTCTCTGGAACCCAGTTGAGTTACTGCGTGAAGGAAAGCACCACACAATCTTAGTTTAGAATCAACAGGTAACACAATTGCTGGACGCAGAACCTAGTATCCTAATTTTGTAAGCTATTCTTCCATGTATGTGAGTACACTGTCACTGTCTTCAGACACACCAGAAGAGGGCATCAGATCCCATTACATGTGGTTGTGAGCCACCATGTGGTTGCTGGGAATTGAACTCAGGACCTTAGGAAGAGCAGTCAGTGCTCTTAACCACGGAACCATCTCTCCAGCCCGAAAGCTATTCTATGTTATAAATCTTCTGGTGGTAAATCCCGGTGGATCCACCACTTAAACTGACAGCCTTTGGTTACTTATATTGTGTCTCCATGCTCTCTCCCATAGAAAAGTTCCTTCCTCCCGCCTCCCCTTTCCCCAACACAGAAGTCCACCTTCTTGCCCAGTGATTGCTCCTTGAAATCTTTTGTTCATTATGGAAGGCTCTGCCAAAACTACCTTTTCTGTCCAATTTAAAAAAAACTAAAAACAAAACAAGAAACCCTTTTTCTCAAATATAAACTGAGTATTATAACTATTACCGTTTCTGTAATTTATAAAGTAAAAATACACCTAACACCCATTTTATCATTTTTGTCAACTAAGTAGAACACGTGTTATCTATCCTAACTTAAAAAAAGGCATAATTTCATATCTGTCATGTTCTGGTTTAGTTTGTATACTATCTGAAAACTATCCTCAAATATGTTCTCTCAGTGTTAAATATTAAATAGCCTGGGTTGACTATGAGATTATAATTAGTCTTCCACCCTGTCAGAAATCCAAGAATAACCAATATTATCTGAAAATATAGGAAGCCTAGCACAACTTCCAGAGCTGAGACAAGTTGAGAGGCAGCTGCCCTGCCTATACAGCCCCAGTGTGTCAGGAAGTGGAGCACCAGTCTGGCCTTCTGGCTCAGATCATCTAACAGACCTTTGAAACAGGAAATACTATGGCTAGCTTCTTCTATCTCGGCAGAACTAAGCTGTCCTGTCCTGTAACTGTGTCCTCTCATGAACACGACAGGTCTGTAGAAGAAATAGGCAATTTCTGCCCAGTGGCTACCTTGCCACAGTGTACCACCTCACCTGGAGGTAGGGATGTTCAGTGTCTCTGAATCCATGAATGGGGAGTTGTTAGGAGCAGATATGTCTCAACAACAAATGAATAAGTCACATTAAATGTGCTATTCTGTGCATTTCTGACATTTTTGAAAACGATGTAAAGTAAACTGGACTGTTGTCTGTTAACTACTCTCAGCTATTTCTAAATAAAATATCTTGTAAATACACTAGTAATTAACTCAGAGCCAAGAGTTTGCTATCTGACCCTTAACTCATGACCGAGGCCCCTGGCCAGTGCCTAGCTGATGATAGCATAGAATGCCCTTTTGGTGTTCACACAACATCCCCCCACGTGTGTGTTTCCTAACCTGTATAGACAATAATAGAAGACTTTCTTCCATTCCTTTCTATACTCCTTTTTAAATCCTTTCTAAAAATATTGCTTAGGTTTGCATGTAGTGTGCAATAGGAACAGTTAGAGAATATCCCTTGCTGCTTCTTTGTTTTTGTTTTAAATATGATGCTACGTTAACTTTCTTGTTAAGGCTCTTTATCATATTTCCTCTATCCTTAGTTTATTGTGAGATGTTTTCTTTTTTAAATTGATAAGATGGATTTTGATTCTTTTCTTTTTTTTTTTTTATTATTATTAACTTGAGTATTTCTTATATACATTTGGTGTTATTCCTTTCCCGGTTTCCGGGCAAACATCCCCCTCCCCTTGATTATTTTCTTAATCTCCATGTCATTAGAAGTGATTTCATCTTATCATATATACTATACTATACTATATATACCCATATGTATATACTATTGTAATAGTATAATATTAATTTTCTGTGTTCTCTCTTCCTTCTAGAAATCTATTTATGTATTTTAAGTTTAAAGCAGTGTAGAAAGGCTGTAAAGACTAGCACGAAGTTCCACAGTAACACTCCATGTATACAGGTTTCAGCTCCATCAGTTATCTCTGTTTTCTCCATATACAACTTGAGAGAGTGGAATGATGGGGAGTGTGAATATCTGCTGTGCATGTGATACAGAGGTCTGTGTCTGATATCTTTATGCTTAGTCTGCATTGCATTGTAAGTCCTGCTAGAGTTAAAAGATAACAGCTGTGGAGTCCTTCATTGGTTTCCTTTTTCTCTTAGCTCACACAGTGTGTATTTGAGAAATGTGCCTACATGTAGAAATAATAACTAACTTATCAAGCTTTATGTACTGGTTGAGGCTGAAGGAGATGGCTTAGTGGTTCTGCAGACTGGTAGAGGTTTCCCTCAATAATGGACTGTAGTCAAGATGTGTGAGCTAAACAAAGTCCTCCCTAAAGTTCCATAGTTGACAACATATTTTATTTGTACAGCAGGCTTGAAGATGCCTCACAGTTCAATAAAAATCTAACAGTTGAATAGTTTGTATGACTAAATTGTCCTTTTTTATTGATTCAGGTACCTAGTAGAACTGGGTTGTATCAAGCCACTCTGTGATCTCCTCACTGTCATGGATGCAAAAATTGTACAGGTTGCCCTAAATGGCTTAGAAAACATCCTGAGGCTTGGGGAACAAGAAGCCAAAAGAAATGGCTCAGGAATTAACCCTTACTGTGCTTTGATTGAGGAAGCATATGGTAAGTAAGACTTTGGGCAGCTTTTAGCTGTGTATGAGGAAATGAACAATAGTCAGATAAAAACAGGAACACGGGAACACTGGGTGACACAGTGACAATGTAAGAGAAATTTTGCTTCCTTAGGCCAGAAACTGCTTACCATGTGCATTTAATTTAAAATGTTAATTTATAATATTACTTTCAGATGTAATAATAACAATCATTTCTATATGATTATGTAATATATTTATGTAGAGAATTCTTATATCAAAAGTATTTAGTTACTGGGCTGGAGAGGGTGGCTCAATTCTGCTCTTCCCGAGGTCCTGATTCAAAAACATGGTGCTCAGAATGGGGTTAAGAATGTAGTTACATTAAATAAATAAATAAATCTTTAAAACAAAAAAAAAAAAAAAAGAATGTAGTTACTGAGATTTTCAAGAAAGATTCTTCTTTATTCTTCATTTTAGGTCTGGATAAAATTGAGTTCTTACAGAGTCATGAAAACCAGGAGATCTATCAGAAGGCTTTTGATCTTATTGAGCATTACTTTGGGACGGAGGACGAGGACAGCAGCATCGCACCCCAGGTTGACCTTAGCCAGCAGCAGTACATCTTCCAGCAGTGTGAGGCTCCCATGGAAGGTTTCCAGCTCTGAAGCAACCCTCTGCTTTCTTGTTCCTGTGTCAGACCAGGCTACCCAGTCAAGTCCTCTTGTGGAGCCCACAGTCCTCATGGAGCTAATTTCTCAAATGTTTTCCATAATACTGTTTGCGCTCATTTGCTTGCCTTGCGCACCTGCTCTCTTACACACATCTGGAAAACCTCTGGCTCTCTGTGGTGGAACACCCTTTTATTACAAGGGTGACCAGAACGGCCCACTCTCTTATGGAAAAATCCCTAAGCTTTGGAGATCCGCACTTACATTAGAGTCATGGGAATGTACACATACTAATGTGGCTCCCTTTTTTTGTGGGGGAAAAAGAGGACTCTTCCTCATTCCGTAAAGTGGGGAAAATGACATTAAAAGATAAAACTAAAACCTTTATCTTGAATTTTACACAACTACTTGGACAAGGGAGATATTTAGACTTGTGTATACGTCAGAGTACTCTTCTCGAGTTCTTCCACAGTGAATCAACCCTTGGAGTACCTGGTGGCTTTTTCTAGCCACATTCGCATTAATCCTTATTGAAATGGGATGGTTTTCTTTCCTCTAATGGAGTCATTTTCTTCAGATATTAAAGTTAAACCATCCAATCCCTCACCTTCAGCCTTCAGTGAATGTGCTTCTAGTTGTCAGGAATGCTGAAGAATTAACACTTTGACTTTTAAATGTGATCCTGGCTTGGCAGATTTCCTTAAAGCAGGAAGGAGAGAAGCATATATTAGTTTGTATGGCTTTTGCTTCTCTTTGGTTTTGTTTCTTAGGATTTGGAAGTGGTTCAGTTTTAATGCTGGTATGAAGGCTAATAGTCCTTAAGTGAAACCATGTTCTAAAATTCAATTAAATTGTAAGAAGAACACAAAACCCATCACTTTCTTTAAACCAGTGTAACTAAAGGCTGTGTTTCTGCATTACAAAAGATACTCAGGCTTTGTGGTCCTGATCAAGGTCCTGGTAAATTGGAGTTCACCCTAGGTGCTTTTCCTCTTTGTGACTGGCAGATAACACGTATTTAAATGTTACTTAGGGATTTTTTTCCCTTTGTTGAGTGCAGCTCGATTCTGATGTAGTCATGCTGCATACATGCTCTTGCAGTGCAGCGTCCTTATCTTTAAGAGCATACTAGTCTCCTCAGTGTGACCTCTAGACTAAAAGGGCAGTGATCGAATAACCTCGGTATCCCTGGTTTATTTCATCTCCTCACCCTACCTCCCCTACCTAGGAAGAACATGCCTCCCTGCTTATTTAATGATGACTGAATGTACCTGCAAATGCGGCCCAGTTCTGTGCTCACTCACCACATTTGTGCTTGGACTAGAAGGGGAAGAAACAAGATAAAAAGGATGATTGCCAAGAGAACTGCAAATGAGTTCAAAGTGACTTCTCGGTGCTAGTTGGCCATCTTGGCTCAATGTTGGGACACACTATCAGAGAGGAGTCTTTTCTTTTCTTTTTTTTTTTTTTTAAATGATACTCTATTCAAAATGAATTCTGAAGGAAAAGTTGCTCAAGTCTGTTTCAGAGCATACCCTTTGAAATCTTTTTAGACTACTCTTCTAGAATTCATCATAACCCCAAAATAGATAAAAGCTATTATCTGGAAGTTGCCCTGACAAGCTATTGCACATCTCTGGTAAATCCTGCTGAATGTAAGGAATATTCAGAGCTTTCATACCTCATCATGATGTTATTTAAGCAGCCAACTTACATGACCTGATTTACTTTGAAAAATTTGTTTCATTCAAACTAGAAAGTTCCAGAGACAAAGGACATTGCTCAGCCAAGAGTGTGAGGCGTTCTTGCCCTAGTCTTTACTTGTGTCTGTGCTCTGGGATGGATGCCGTCTGATGTCTGTTACTGATGGAGCAGACACTATAAAACTAGTCAACTCCCATCTGTCCTGTTGTTTTCTAGTGCTGCTTTGTGCTGAGAGAACATGTTAGTTTACTGAACTTGACCTGTACAAGACTGATTCTTTGTAATTTTAGGGATAAATTAGGTGGTTAATTTAAAGATGAACTTTCAATGTTGCCTTTACATCACATTACAATATCACTTCTTTGAGAAGGGTAATAGAAGCACTGATTCATAGTAAAAATTTTGTTTTTAGCTTTGACTTTTCTTGTGGCTGATTTCTTTTTAAATTGTAAATTACTGGTAACATGTTATTTCTATAGAATGCTTTAAATTATGTACCTTCTATTGGATAGTTAAAACCTTTGCATCTTATAAACGCGTTTGATCGAAAAGAAATACAAAGCACACAGAGTTGTCACCCCACCTTACCAAGAGCATAGAGCTGGAACTTTTGTAGCAATATCAGGGTGGCCCCGTGAGTTCAGGTCCATTCATCAGTGTGAGCTCTTATCTTAAGCCTGACCAGAAGTTCATGAACTTTAAATATTCTGAACGTTGTTTTTATAGTAAAACGATTGTTTAAGTGTAAACATTAGAGTCAGCTAAACCCCAGCAAACTTAGATGTTATGGAACTGAGTATTTTACAGACAGACTTTTTTGTTTTTTATGCAAGTGAATTTTTAGGTTACTTGTAAATCCTATTTTTAGTCTTTTCACCTGGCAAAAATCTGTTAATTTAGTTTAATCTTTGAATATTTTTATCAGAAAGGTATTACTTATTACTACAGAAGCATGTTATTAGGTATTTATAACACAAAAACCTCTTAAGGATTTTTAGATAGTGATCAGGGCAAAGTGGCTTTGTTGTTGTTCCTTCCCAGTCTCCCTCCAGACTTTCCAAGTATGTATTTAATACTGAGAACTTTGATTTAAAAAGAAAAAAACATTCAGAGAATTTGAGATATAAAGGTATCTGGCACCTGAAGCACCAGAAGGTAAATACAGTTGGGTGGAGAAATAATTGGGAGAGTACAGATGCTGGATGTAGAGCACATTTAGGAGACTCTTCTGTGAACACTTGTTCTTGCCACCAGTCAGAGCTTGTAGACTGCCCTCACTCGCCCACTGCTGGAAGGGAAGCTCTGCTTTCTTTGTGGGGTCGTCCCCACACCAGAGACAGAGCTGTTGGACCCTAGATTGTTTCTTCAGCCTTACTGTCCTATAATAAATCTGAATTGTTCCAGTTGCTGCTGACTATGCCTAAGAAAACATATGTAAGTATAATTTGTCAACCAAATTCTGTTGTACATGACTACCTACCGGCAACTTTGATTGGTTTCTGTAGTGCTAAATAAACATTTCAGCTGTCTGACCCCAAACATGGGGCTGTATTGTAAAACAGGTTTTCCTTGGGTTATGGGATTTATTTCTTATTAAATTTGGGACATTTTACATATCAACAAGCAAGCCATTTTAGCTGTTTTTAGGGGCTAAAGCTTTTTATTTAAGTTGGGAAGTGCATTGAGTACCATAAGAAAAAGGAGTCAGCTTTTGAGAGGGGGACTCCCACATTCCCAAGTTTGCTCACTTGCAGTTTCATTTTGAAATCCTAAATTAGTAGAGCCATTTCCTTTTGTTTGGGGTAAACAAATCAACTATCTGCAGAGTTGAAGATTTTGGTCTACCGTTTCCTATCATTCAAAATTAGTTAAAGGTAGTAATTGGAGACCAGATGTGACTAAGTATATTTGTAATATAAATGATATTCTGTAATATTCTTTATTGTCAGGAAAGGACAGCTTAGAAGAATGAGTCCTAAGACATCAGGATAATGTTTAATAAAATAGATGTTTACTATTTCAAAAATATGACATTGCTGGAGCTGGAGAGATGGCTCGTGTTAAGAGATCATCTGTTAGGAGGTCAATGCCCGTGAAGAAGAGGGGTGGGGATCCTGGCACCTGTCAGGTGGCTCATGCTGCTGTTACTTCAGTTCCAGGAGCCAGAGCCACCTTCTGGCTTTCTCAGGGTACCGATGCACACATGGTGTGCATGCATACACGAGGAACAAAAAAGTACTCACAGATGAAACAAACCTTAATTTTTTACAAAGTGTCAAACTACTGTGGTCATAAGATCATCTGGAGGCTCCAGGTAAGGGAATATTGGAGCCGAGGTTCAGTTTTTTCAGCCAAGAGTAGACAAATTTTGTTTTTCCTTTAGGTCAAATAAACGCAAGTCATATTTAGTGTCTATTTTGTTCCAGTTAATTGACTAAGTGAGTTCCCTTAATCAGTCCTCTAGTTGCTATTGAAGATGGAAGATTAAGATTTAATGGATTACTTCGCTTCAGTGTCATAATTCTTAGATGTGGCTGTCCAAAGGAGAGAGCCTTGCAAGTTCTGTTTCTCATGTCAGACAACATTTCTGTGCTCAGGAAGTCCTGGGCTAGATTTTTTAATAGTCATCAGTGGGCAAACCTTTTGTATTAGACCATTGTTCCCAACCGTTCCTAATTGGCACTACTTTGAAGTGGCTCCATCTCATATATCACTATTATATTAATTTACATATATGGGTAGATGAATTTGTCATTAGATATATTGTATGAAAAGAACAGTGGTTTAAAAGAAATTCAATTGTTGGTTATGAATTTAGTGACCTAAGGAAAACAGAGATGCTGATGAACAAAAAAAAAAAAAAAACAAACAAAAAACAAAAATGCCTTTGAAGTGCAGAGTATCTGGTCTTCTGAGTAGCACCATGGGCATGACGTTAAGCCTGCCCTGCTCCTCTTTAAACGTGGGTGCCCCTGTGAACCTATCCTTTTGTTTGTCCATTGGTTATTCCCCAAACATTCTGACCATCCTGGTGCCCTTTCTCAAGAGTGTTTGTACACACCTGATCTGGAATGGCTATTGATTCTTTGTACTGTATGCATTCTGCCAGGCCTTGGGTGAATGCTTTGCACATGGTCAATTTTCAATAAATAGTGAATGAGGAATATACACCTGTGATAGTAATGGGTGCTGGATTACAAGAGGAAATTCAGAGGGATTCTCTCAGAGTTGGATAAAACCAGAATTGACAACCGTTAAAGCAAATGTCTCAACAAAATGTTTGCAGAATTGTAGTTGCAACTTTGAGGGGATATAAAGGGGACCTAAAGACTTATGAAAAGAAACATTTCAAACTAGAATTGTCCCTGAAAAATAACAGGAAGGGAAAAGCTGCTGGTTTACTCTGCAAATAACTCAGTGCATTTGATGTATAGCAGATAGCTTTGCCTTATTGATCTGTCCTGATTATACTTTGAAGCTTGTTAATATACCACCTGAGGTGGGAACAGATGGCTAGACTGTCGACATTTCCCATTTTTCACATACTGGATATTACAGAAGAATGCTTTATTCCTCTAAACTTATGAGGACAAAAAGAAACAAAAAGTTGGTATATTTTGTTACTCTTTGAGTGACAGTTTCACTCTTTAGTTTACTGGCCCAGGTAAGCTTAATGAAAGAAACTAAACTCCTAAATGAAAAACATAGCTTCGGGTTCCTGTAAACTGTTTCATGTTCAGTACAAATTGTGGACTGTACAGATTCTACCACAAAGCTTAGTGATTTATGCCTACGATTCACCTACATAAGGGGGTAAAAGTATGAGGGCGTGCGGTATAGAGCAGTAAAGAGAGTCTCATGAAGCCCAGATAGCTTTGTAGCTGATAACTTTGAACTGGCTCCATGCTTCCAATGCTGGGGTGCTGGAATTAAAGGTAGCACCATTACCCAACTCTTGAGAGGTGTTGAGGCTGAACTTGCAGCTTTGAGAATTCTAGGCAAGTATTCTGCCTATTGACCCATATTCCAACCTGTCCCACGTTTGAAAATTACTAAGTATGCATGCTCGTTTGCAGTAATAAAATTGTACTTACATCTATCCATGCTCACTTGACACAAGGAAGTTAGTGGGAGTCTGTAAAGAGGGACTGTAACAACTAGAACAACAGGTAAGGAGAAGATGAAACAAAAAAGACCAATGTTGGGGACAAAATAGTACAGGGCTTGGGAGTTGTGTGGGCAGCAAGTTGTAAGCACATGATTTTACAGGCAGCATGATTATTCACATGCCTTGCAATTAGTTACTGATGATTTCTGAGCTTGCTGAAGATAGTGCTTTTAAGTTTATGATCAGTCAACACCAAATTTTTGCATCATCTTTAACTTTTTAAAAGCTACTCAGTTATAGGTGATGTTCATTCCTGTTTATTCTGACTAGGTTTTGCAGATTGGGTAGTCTTGAACTGGATTTGTAGTCCCAAGAACTGCTTAAGAAAACCAGTTAAAACAGCCCTGAAAGGAGTAATCATCCAAGGCCATGTAAGTCTGGCACATTTTTAAAATGGGTTTTCAGTACTTCTATTTAAAACTACTGAGGAGGTGGGAAATGAGCATTTGTGTTATATAGATGGGAGGCTTGGGAGAAACAGTTCTGATTTTTTCAATGAACAAAACTTAGGAGGTCACCTTGTCTTATAGAGAAGGGTAGTTGTTAGAAAAGGGATAGGCGTATACTGGTTAGAAAACTCCAAGATTCTACTCTTGACTGCTGCCACCTGGGGACTACTATTTCCTGTTGAACACACAGTCACCAAAGCCCTCCTCCCCAAGAACCACATAAAATCCTGTTAATTTGTTATGATAGTTTGTTAATTCAAGAGTATGAGTAATGACGAAAGTGCCCTATTCACAGCTTTTTCTTTCTGGAAGTCCGATGCTATTTATAAACAAATATCCTACAAATCAAACTGCTTTACTCTTCAAAGTCATGTCTCAATCTACCGACATCAAATTTGTGCACCTTTTTGTCCCTCATATGTGTAGTAGTGAACTAAACAACCAGCACCATCCCGTTAGCTCCTAGATTGTACCATTATTTCATTTTTGTTTTTAGTCATTATAAAAATATATATTTACTTAGCTATGCAATGTTTTAGGTGAGTTAATAAAAATGGAAAGTTTTTGAATTGATGATAGTCTCTATATCAGAAGTCACAGTTAAAATGTAGCTCAGTGGTTAAGATCATTGGCTGCTCTTTCAGAGGATTTGGACTGGATTCCCAACACCTATATGCAGCTCACAACCATCTGCAACTCAATTCCAAGACAATGGATGCCTTTTCTGACCCTGAGGTAGTGCATTCTCCAAAGTACACACACATACAGACAAACATACACCTAATCAACGAGAGTAATCCATTCTCTTCCCTCTTCCTCTCTCCTCTGCTTCGGAGTTTGGCCCAGTAACCAGCACCAACATGTGTGCGGTACGAAAAAAGAGGCAATCCGGGTGTGGTGCAGTCCTGTAATCCCAGTACTCTGGAGGTTCAGGCTTTAGAAATTCTAGTCCAGTCTGGTCAACAGTGAAACCCAAACCCCAATAATACCTTGGTCCCTGCCCCCTCGTGAATAGAAATGATGGTCCCACACCCTGCAGCCTCAGCACATTGGAAATGAGTCATTAGGACCATGAGTTAGGTTTGCGACTATGACATGACTATCAAGAAAGTACCAGTAAAGGACTCACTGAAAATAAAATGTTCCTGCTGAAGAGGGCAGTTGCATGCAGTCTGCACCTTCTTGACTGACAAGACAGAGCTCTGACATATCAAGAACCTGAATTACTATATATATTTCCTGCTGGGCGTAAACTTTCTGGATTAAAACCAAAGGTTTTGCTGATTGCTCCATCATAATCTTGGGTTCTTAGAGTCTGTGCATTGGCTCAGTTTCCAGTCTGCTTGCCACAAAGCAAGACCTTGTGACAGCTAGACTCGGTCGGGTGGGCGTGGGCAGAAGCCTCCTCAATATGCACAGCCTTCCTGAAGTGCCTGCTGCTCCCTTCCTGCACCCAAACCTCAGGCTAAAAACCCGGTTCAGTGTCAGCTTCCTGTTCCGGAGAACCGGAAGCAAATGCTGACCTCCTTCGGCGCGTGCGCAACCTGGCAGAGTGTGCCTGGCGTCGTCCCTGGGCTCTGCCAGAGCCTCTCAAATCCCCTGATTCGTGGACGCCATCCGTTGCCTATTCCCCGACATTTGGAGCTTGGGAGGAGGGCGTGGAAGACGACTTTAGGTGCAGCCTCAATCACCGCTGGTCGTCTTAGTCCTTTAACAGCACCCACGATTACGGATCCCAGGACCACTGTGATCTGCGATGCTTTGTCGAGCAGAGTATTCCAAACTTTGCTGTTGACTGAGAACGGACCTTAAAAGATGATCCATGTTTAATCAAAACCGTCCGCCTTCCAACGGCAAGTTTTATCTTCTGTAGGGTTGGGGGCCGGGGCCGGACGCCTGCGCAGATTGTCGAGCCGGATCCGCTGGCAACCGAGCATCTGCCAGCAGAGAGATGCACAGTCGCCCTCACCTTTGGCAGGTGGAAGAGCCACAGAAACCTTTATGCTCTCAGACTTACTCTTGCAGGGCACTCGGCGGCCATATCATCAGTTAAGTTTAGTCCCTAACGGCGAGTGGCTAGCAAGTTCTGCAGCTGATGCACTAATTATAATTTGGGGAGCTTATGATGGGAAGTGTAAGAAAACACTTTATGGTCACAGTCTGCAAATATCAGATGTTTGCTGGTCTTCTTAGATTCTAGTCGTCTGGTTTCTGCCTCAGACGATAAAACTCTAAAGTTATGGGATGTAGGATCTGGAAAATGTTTGAAACACTGAAGGGGCACAGCGATTTCGTCTTCTGCTGTGATTTCAACCCACCATCAACCTCATCGTTTCAGGATCTTTTTGACAGAGGTGAAAATATGGGAAGTGAAAACAGGAAAGTGCCTCAAGATCTGTCTGCTCATTCGGACCCCATTTCGCTGCACATTTCATTGTAATGGGTCCTGATAGTATCCGGGAAGCTATGATGGTCTTTAGAATTTGGATGCTCGTCAGGCCAGTGTTTAAGAACACTTGCTGATGAAGGTAACCCTCCAAGTGTCTTTTGTAAAATTTTTCTCCAAATGGTAAATACATTTCTCACTGCAACTTTGGACGGTACTAAACTGTGGGATTACAGTAGGGCAGATGCCTGAAGACATACACTGGTCATAAGAATGAGAAATACTGTATATTTGCACAGTTTCTCTGTTACTGGTAGAAAGTGGGTTGTCTGGTTCAGAGGATGCAACATGGTTTACATCTGGAACCTTCAGACCAAAGAGATTGTAATAGGAGGTTACAAGGTCACACAGATGTTGTGATCTCAGCAACCTGTCACCCTACAGAAAAAACATCATTGCATCAGCAGCATTAGAAAATGACAAGACAATTAAAGTGTGGGCTCAGTGACTACTGATGAGAAAGCCGAGTTAGACACAAAACTGAAAGGATGGTTTCTTTGAATTCTGGCATGGCCAACAAATTGTCCTGTATGAGTCTAGACATTTTAACTTGCAAAACAAGACCCTGTAAAAAGTCTGGGACCTGGGTTTTGAGCCCCTGATCTCAAGGCCTGCTAGAATCTCATGTGTTCATCCCTGGACAGTGTCTCATTCTCTTTCAATAGCTTTCCCAGAGGGATATGGTTTTGAATATCTAGAAAGGTGACATAACAGGATGACTGAGAGGAGGAGGGACCTGTAGCCTCTGGTTTGGGAGGTCGTGGGGCAGTGACATTAGGGAGGTACTGGGAGGTGGAGATGTTTTACATGTCACTTGAATATTTTGGTGTTATTCTGATAGGGCATCAAATTGCCAAATTAATCTGTCAAGTTGGGGACAATAAATCACGTCTGGTTTGTTCTGTGAATGAACACACAATCCAACACACAGTGCCTTTTTGACGATAAATGTGCAAGTGATAAAAATCAAAGCATTTGATACCTAAAAATGAAGCAAAGGCAGAAAGTACATATAGGCGGCAGCATCAGGACCATTAGAAACTGAAGCCCTAGGCAGCGTTGCATTGTAATATGTCTCATCAAGTTTCTGAACAGTGGCATGGGGTACAACTATAACTCTGAGAACTAGTGTTGTGTGGTGGCTATGATGGCGCCATCTGTTAGCACTAGGGAGGCGTTGAGCCAGTGGAAACTACCTGTTCAGCAAAACTACCTGAATACCAGACACCTAGGAAGCACAAGGACAAGGCTAGCTTGCGTGCTGATAGCCGTGTGTGTACTTTCAAACACTAACAAGGACAGGCCCTGCAGTTCCATAAGTACAAAATGTAATTCCCTGAAGAGTAGAAAAAGAAACTAATTGGGAGCCAAGCCATGAAGGGAGGTGGCAGTGGGCCCCTTACCATAAGTCCATGATGAATGATAAGCTCCTCAAAACTCTTGGCCAGGGCATTCTTAAAATCTCCAAAATGCCTCCTCTTGCTGGCATGCTAGACCATTCAGTGCATGGTCTGGTTTTTTAGAAGCTTTGAGGCCAGCCTCCACAAAGGCACCCCAGCTTCTTATCCTGTCAGAAAGGTATGCAAGAACCGAGAGCCATTACACAAGCCCATGTCTCAGGATATACCATTGCCTTTGGTGGGTGAGTAGGTGCTAGATAACATACCCTACGCTCAAAGAAGAGATAACAATACTAAGTTTGGAATCATTTGCTGTTTCCACTTTGTGAAGTGGGAGGTTAGGTTTTACTTGGATCAAAGGAACAAAACACAGATGAGTCATTCTCTAAGAAAATTTACTTGTTTCTCTACAGCAGAAATAGGGAAGTGGAACACATCTTTTGCAAAGCACGATGTCTGCAAAGTGGGTGTCCAGATCACATCCTTTCTAAAGCAGGCTTTTGTTTGCAACCATTGCTCCTTCTTCCAAATCCAGCAAAAAAACATCTAGTCCTGGGCTTTGGCCTTCATAGCTGCCTCCTCTCTCAGGCGGGCTTTCCTTTTCCAGGTTAAGCTTGTTAAGACTCATGTCTTTTGCAGCCTAAAAGGAAAGCCATTTGATGAGATGACAGCAGAGTTTGGGGTTGTTCTCCCTTATTCTGAGAACAGTGGGTTAACTGCAGCACAGGCCAGGGTGGTCAGCTGCCTGACACCTGGACAGTCATGCCCTCTACACACTTTCCACCCCTTCTGACTTGGGAACCCAACAGCCCATCCAAAAGCACACAGCTCCCCTCCTCTGTCCAGTATGCACTCTCTCCAATCCTGTGTCTTTCTCAACATCCTTCCCTCCTTTCCCAATGTACCACACTGTCTTCATTTCTCTCTTCCCCTGTTTGCTTCCCTAATCTGTACACTTCCCTCCCTCCCTTTCTAGCCCTTTTTTTCTTTAACAAAAAACAGTTTAGGGAATCCCAGGCTGTCCCTAAATATTACCCCTCATGACACAAGAATCATCCCTGAACTTCACCCACCAAAGCAGCTGGCATGGGAGCAGCCTCCTTTCCTTGGCTTCTCAATGGGAACTGTTAAAACTTGTGGGAGCTAATGGGTCAGATCAGTGTTTATGTCATAAAGATCTAGCAGCCCCAGAAGCTGGGATTTTTCTGACATCCGCATTACTTCACATGTGAAGAATTCTGTGGGGGAGAAGACTGACGGAAACAACTGTCAACAGTAAGGACAAAGCAAGCTAGTAACTAACTTATCTCTTCTGAGTGATCTTAGCTCAAAGGCTTTTCTATTCTAGCACACAATTCTTGAAGGTGCTGGAGGATGTCCTGGGTAATTTGTTTCAAAGATCTTTAACATCAGCCAGCCATTTCTTGGAGTTCTAGAACCCATGTGCCTGTGCACAGGCTTCTAAAGGTTTTAGTCTGAGAACCATGAATGGGAGGTCAGAGGTCAAATGGGGAGATGGGAAAAGTGAAGTGGGACAGGCTCATTTTCAAGAGGACTTCACCCAGGTCAGCACCCTTGACCCTTTGTGCTCCTCGGAGGCCAGACTGAAATGGCTAGTGCTTTTATGTGACTGCAGGGCGTGCAGAGTCACCAGCTCACTTCCTTCTCACTCTGGAGTTGCTCAGGAGAAGATCAGTTGACAAGCCCTTCTTTAAAAAGGTTCCGAGGAACTGGAGTTACAGATGGTTGTGAACTGCCACATGGGTGCTGGGAACTGAACCCAGGTATGCTCTACAAAGGCGGTAAGAGGGCCTGACCACTGAGCCATCTCTCCAGCCTCCAAAGTAACCATATCTTAATAACAAGACGGTTTAATAGGACATTTCAATTTTTTCTTTTTAAGTTTTTGTCTTTTTACTTACTATGTGAGTTTTGGAAGGTGTACGGTGTATGTGTAAGCTTCAGGGCCTTCATTGTAAAGCCTGTCGATGAGAAAGCTTCTCTCTCAGGTTCTCACATCCAGTAAGGGAGCTTAACAGTTGTGCTGTAGAACACATTATGTACCGAGGAGGAATTTCACTCTCACCTCAGTTATGTCTAGGTTCAAATTCTGTCATTAGGGAGATGCGTGACTGTGGGCAAGGTGCCAAGACTACTTTAAAAAGTTATTTACTGGGTTGGGGATTTAGCTCAGTGGTAGAGCACTTGCCTAGCAAGCGCAAGGCCCTGGGTTCAGTCCCCAGCTCCGAAAAAAAGAAAAAAGAAAAAAAAAGTTATTTACTGCGTGTGTGCAGGCACAGACACACATGAGCTATGGAGTGCATGTGGGCACACATGAGCTATGGATGAGCATGTGGACACACATGAGCTATGGAGTGCACAGACACACATGAGCTATGGATGAGCATGTGGACACACATGAGCTATGGAGCATGTGGAAGAGTCCAGGATGAGTCTTAGGAGTTAGGGCTCTCCTACCGCCTACTGGGATGAAGGGACTGAACTTATGTCATCAGGCCTCTGCCTGCTGAGCTCGCTCTCTCTGCTGCTAAAGCCTCCTAGGCTGCCGTTTCCTCCTCCTGTGGTAGCATCTCTCTAGCAAGGCTGTAGGTGCAGAGGACACCACTCAGAAGAGCCTAGAGTGCAGTAAGCATCCAGTCAGTAAATTAACACAAAGTATTCTTGGAGCCAATAAATTACTATGAGGTATTCCCGTTCTCAGAGCAAATGGACATGCCAATCACCACTTTTCCCCATCTTTGGGGAGGGCGTGGAGAGACAGAGGAGCCCACTCTCACCTTCTTGCCCTCAATAACCATATAGACGCATCCTGCCACTGTTAGGGCAATCATTAAATAGCTGACCTTCACCCGGATCTTGTTCTTTGCAGCGTCAAGCATCTCAAACCTAGTAACGGGGAGAAAAACATTGTTAACTCTTTTCTTTCTAAACCTGTAGCAGGGTCAGACGCTCTGTACATCATGATGTACACAGTGGTGTCTATAAATAGAAAAAAGAAGCTAGGACCTAGGGACCTCGTACTACCTTGGAGAGGGTGGGCCAAGCTTACAACTCTATATTTTTGGTTGTTCTTTTTGGAGATAGGGTCCTTCTTGCTTTCTAGCCCAGTCTGGCCTTGAACTCATTCTTCTCTCAAAAGGCTCTGCTATGAGCTTATGTTATAGCAAAAACATGGTTCAGAAAGAAAACAAACATGGAGTGAATATCCTTTGTGTACTCTAGTTTTCTACTTTTTGAGGGAACAGAGGGTTGAGACAGGGTTTCTCTGTGTAGCCCTGGCTGTCCTGAACTCACTAGAGACCAGTTTAGCTCTTGAACTCAGAGATCTGCCAGCCTTTGTCTCTAGTGTTGAACTAGAGGCATGTGCCACCACACCGCCTGACTTCACCCAGTTCTAAACTTCTTATGTATGGTGTTTTGCCTGCATGTGTGTCTGTGCACCACATCCATGCAGTGTCTGAGGAGGCCAGAAGAGGGCACTGATTTGGATCCCCAGGGCCAGAGTTACAGAAGTTTGTGTTTTTTATGTAGGTTTTGGAAATTGAACTCCGATCTGCAGTAAAGAAGCCAGTGCTTTTAACCACAGAGCCATCTCTGCATCCCTGATTACTTCTAATTTGGACTTAGGGTTGGGGGAGGTTAGAAAACTATGTTACCAATTCAGAGTCTTTCCATTTTTACCAACTCATCTAAAAGTGCACTTCATGACAAAAATTCATGTTTGCTGAATAATGGCAGAAGCCTTTGAATCCAAGCAGAGGAAGGAGCAGCTTTGGGAGTTCAAGGCTAACCTGTTCTACATAGCAAGTTCTAGGATAGCCAGGGCTACACAGAGACTGTTCCCAAAAACAAACAAAACAAAAACAAAACAAACCTTAGGCTTCATTTCAAATAATGCACTAAAAGGCCACTTTTCTCCAGCTGGTAAGGCCTGAGACCATCTGGTCAGTAAAACCTCACCGATGGTCCCATAGTGTTAATCTTGTTGAAGGGTTTTATTAGAGTTTCTTGACAACAGAGCCTGTGCCTTTGGGAAGTGCCTAGAACCTGTAACTGATTGCTGACCTATAAAGTTTTCATGGAGAATTTCTGCTGAATCAAGAGGCCTAAGAGCCCTAGAAGAGAAGGCTGCACAGGCTGCAGTGGTGCCTGAACTGGGTTCCAGGACCCCTATGTGGTGGAAGGGGACGTGCAAGTTGTCTAATGTTGACACAGGTGCTAAATACAAGCACCACCCAAGACACACTAAATAGTAAATTAAAATAGAATGAGAGAAGGCTTTTGTGAGTCTGAAGGAAGGCAGGAGGTGGCTCAACCGATGGTACCTAGAGAGCCCCGCAAGGCAGGACACATGAATTTTAAGTGGGGTCTGTCTACTCAGCAGGTGTGACATTACCCATAAATAACGGGACTGGAGTGTTTTATGTCCTTCCCTGTTACTTAGCGCATATAACGTTAAGCATCAGCAAAGGTAACAGTCAACACAGCCCTGGAGGAGCCCAGGCAGAAGGACCCTGAACACACGAGATGTGATGTGATGAGCAATGGAGGCTGAAGTGTGTAGCTCTCCAGGTGCTGGAAGCTGGGCCTGCAGAATGGAAGGAAGTGGACAAATTCTAAAAGACAGTGAATGCTCAACTGCTTAACTGAAATCACTGGAGATCTTGCTGGTCACAAAACAAAAGAACAAAACCATTTTTAACAGGTGGGATTTGAATGAGAATATTTCCCACAGTCTAGAGTAAATAAATACTTGGTGACCTGGACCTGCAGGCTGTTCTTTTCAGTGATAGGGCCCTAAGGGGGATTGAGGATGAGGGAATAAAGAAGACGGAAAGTCAGGACCAGCCGATGACTTATGCCAAGCACGTGCTATTAAGCACAGAATTTCAGAGAGTTTGAGAGGAAGGTGGAATGGGGTCAGAGTCCTGTAGAAGCTCTCACAGTGGGATAAAGGGCAACAAGAAGCTAATCATTTAATGCCATGGAAGGAACATCGGCTACCCCAAGCACTTAGTGGCTTGGCACTGACAAGTCCAGTTTTTCAGGGGAAAGGGTGGTTCCCAGGAACTAAAAACCTTGTTGTTTGAGGCCCCACCCAGACTAGAATCTTGCTCATGTCTACTCCCCTGGGCTAGGGACACAGAGCCACATTCTTTCTGCCCTTCAATCAGGGCTTTTTTTTCCAGTGGGTGCCACTGTGAGGAGGATTAAGAGGTGTAGTCTTAGCTGGGGGCAGGCTCTGAGGTTCCCAAGCCACATGCCTTCCTACTTCACCCTCCTTCACCTTCATCCTATTCCCTGCTTACGGTTTGACATGAGCTCCAGTCACAGCTCCAGTCTCTATGCAGCCTGTTGGACCTCTGCAAGCCGTGGTTTTTAAAGCAACTTAAAAGGACACTGTTTAATATGATTGGTCAACTAATCTAACTTTATTTACCTTCCCAACAGTGGCACGGGTTTACACGTAGAGAGATCCATTTACAAAGGGGAAAACATATTTAAACTATCTCAAAAGGAACACATTTGGTTTAAAAAAATCACATGAATTTGAAGGAAAATGTGGTAGGAGCTGGAGGGAATAAGTGGCTAAATTAAATCAAATTACATTTTATGTACACATATGAAATCCTCAAATAATGATAAATAAAAGGCAAGATAGTATCAGTTTGAGAAGGTCTTTGAACCAGACATCGGGAGGCAAGGTTTGCTGAACAAACTGAACAGCACCCCTTCCCCACGCCCCCACCTCCTGGTATAGATCATCTTGTTTTTGCTAAAATATCAGAAAAACCAGGGCCCAAGTAAGAGCTGGGTTAAGAAGACCAAGGCTTTCTCTTGGAGTGAGTCCAGTGACAAACATGTGCCTCTCTAATGCTCACCAGCAGGGGCAGCAGGGCTCTAAGTGAACACGCAGATACAACCTGTCTATCTGACAAGATAAAGTTGCTCAAATCCTGGTCTTTTTTTCAACTGTGACTTGAGACCAGACCAGAACACCCAGGAATAGTCTCTTGTTGACAGGGAAATTAGTCAAGTCCCTTACTTGAGAGGAGGAGAATGACTACAGGGAGTCACTCCCTGGCCAACACATGCTGGCTAGTTGGGGCCTTCAGCACAAGGTTGAGTAACGCTCTACCTGAGACAAGTTTGCCCCAGGGATGTGTGACTTTGAAGAGAGTCCTGCTGGACATCAAGAGGGTAGAGGCCAGGGATGGTTAAACATCTCAGCACACATGGCAATTCATAAAGCCCCTAAGTCTTCAGTTCAAAGTATCAACAGTGCTAACTGAAGCTGCAAAATCCTGGTTGGGGGACCTGCAGAGGTCACTCAGAAATTTGAGAGTCAAACTGCAGCCAAGGGTTAGGAGGCACTGGAGAGGGAAACTCCCTCCTGGTTACCGGAGGGATACCCAAGGTGACCAGTGTCGGACGAAGTTCGAGATTCGACTTGCTTGGGTCTTTGAGGTTTTAGTCCAAGATTAATGCACCTGCAGATTTGCATCTGTGTGAAGGCAGAATACCTTCGAAGTGTGTGGGTGGGGCAGCACTTACCTTGAAGGAAGCAAAAAGGGCTGAAGAGGACATTAGGATCCCTGAAGGTCTCCCCATTTACCCCCCTTTGGTTTTGAGATAGGGTTTTGTATGTGGTCCTGGCTGTCCTGAACTCCCACTTAGACCAATCAGGCTGGCCCTAAACTCAGAAATTCACCTGCCTCTGTCTCCCAAGTGCCAGGACTAAGGCATGTGCTAGCACCACCTGCCCAGGCCTCACCTCTAGTGTTTCTAAGGACTTCAAGAGTGCCAACCACCTGTGGGCATTTGGATGATGTTTAAGATCCAGACTGAAGCAGGACAACACTACCATACTTCCTCAAGGCTGATACTTGGGATTTTGCAGGATGAACATACGGTCATTCTGCTAAGCTTAAAACCAACTAAAGGGTGCGCACTGCCGCTAGCTCTGCTCTGAGCTAGACGTAACTAAACTTCAGTGTACCCCACAGATCCTTCAGTCACTAGGGAACACACTCAAACACGTTTCCAACACTCTTAGTCTGGGTACTGCCAAAGAGGAAACATGCAGAGAATGAGGAATGTTCTACATCTGGTCAGTAGATTTTAAACAGAACTCAAAATGCACTCTGCTCTTTCCTTTTACAGGTCAGCGAGAAGTACAGGCTGCACATAGCCCCTCAGTTCAGCACTCCACGAGATTGTCTCTGGGATCTCTTCTTCCTCCTTCTTGAAGCGGCCTGACCACAGCAGGATCTTCTTTCCTCAAGTCTGTGGGCTTGTGGAAGGCACCTGTGTCTGTAAGACTCTGTGGGAAAAAACCAGAGGAATCTGGCTTGAGATGTTAATGTTCAAATCACAATGACAACATACTGTTTGTATCTTTCAGTTATTCATTTAACAACAGCAGGAGACCTTGTACGATCCAGACTTTTGTGTTATGAGTAGGATTGCACAGAATGCCTGCCTCTCGATGCATTCCACAGCACCCGAGGACTCAGGCAGAAGGCAAGCCCCAGCCACTGCGGGCGTGGAAAGGGAGGATGAGCGGGGAGGCCAAGGCCTGCCTTTGCCCATGGGGAGGATGAGGGGGAGGCTAGCAAGGCCTGCCTGCTCCAGGGCAATAAGGGAAACGGCGTATCAGTTCTGATTACATTAAAAGACCTTCAACCCCAAGCTATGAAAGAGATCTGCTTGATGCTGCCTTCAAGTACTGGTGATTGGTTCTAATTGTTTGAATTAATCCAGCCCCCAATCAGGAATCTGCATGTCCCAACACTGAAGGTTCTGTTCCAATTGGTTTTTGATTGATCAATTAAAGAGCCAACAGTCAATGGCTTGGCAGGGCACACTGAGGCACACCTTTGGATGTGTACAGGCTAGAACTGAAAGAGAGGAGAGGGCTCACCATGGACCAGGAAGAAAGACCAGATCTAAAGGCCCATGTGTGTGATAGTGGTGCGGCCACATGGGCCACTTCTCAATTGTGTTTGGGTAGCAGAAATGAAAAATATAAATTTTAGGGTCGGAGAGTAGCTCAGTGATTAAGAGCACTGACTGCCTTTCCAGAGGTCCTGAGTTCAATTCAACCCCTGTAATGGAATCCTATGCATCTTCTGGTGTGTCTGAAGACAGGTACAGTGTACTCACATACATAAAAAATAAATAAGTCTTAAAAAAAAAAAAGATTTAAAAGATGTTAACTCAGAAGTACTGAGGGGAATGTTTACAGCAGGGGAGGATAAGAACTGCCCAGCCTTGGAGCTCAAGGCGACAATGTGTGTGTGTGTGTGTGTGTGTGTGTGTGTGTGTGTGTGTGTGTGTGTGCATGTGTGTGCATGTGTGTGTGTATGTGTGTGTGTGTGTGCGTGTGTGTGTGTATGTGCGTGTATGTGTGTGTATGTGTGTGTGTCTGTGTGTGTGTGTGTGTGTGTATGTGTGTGTGTATGTGTGTGTGTGTATGTGTGTGTGTGTGTGCATCTTTCGTTTGGTGGAGTGGCTGAGAGCACAACCTGCTGGGAGGCAAAAGCAGTTTAACTAACTTACCACACCAGAGCAAGCAGTGCATACAGATTCCATTACCACATCTGGCCCTGGACTGAAGCCAGAAAGGCACTGTTCACCTCAGTCTCACAATCGGATGGAAAGAGAGCACGGGAAGAGTATAGAGGGGCAAAACATCCAAGCAGGAGGGGCACCGATGTAAAAGAGTGGGTAGGTTCTGAACCAGAGTTAAGAGGGAGGATTCCTGGAAAAACCTCAAACCTGGAGGAGGATTTAAGATCAACAGTAAGTTAGCCAAAACAAGCTATGAAGATAACTAGTTAGAGAGAAAGGCACAAACGCCATCTTGGATTTGTTCAAGTCAATGAATCAATGTCCCCCGAGGTCCCATAAGTAAGGAGGAAAGATAAGTTTCTGTGGAGGGTGAGTCACCGAGATGCCTAATGGCACTCACAGCTGCTACGCCACAACTGTGCACCACCTCCTTCCCACAGTGGTGGCAGGGATGAGAGCTACTTGAGCCTCAGGTATGTAGAAGAGATATGGCTGAGGCTGGTGCCAAACCTAGAACTCATTATATATTTTATTCCAAACATAATAGCTGATGTGGCTGAGATGACCTCAGACATGAGTTCAATCCCAGGACCTTCCAAATAAAAAAGAAGTAGCAGAGGCATTTGCCAGTCTGCAAACCATATTCAGAGAGACCGCGTCTCAAGAAACAAAATGAGAATGGTTGAGAAGACAGCTGATGTTTGCCTCCTGCAGCCACATCACACACATGGCCACGCTTTGTTGTGCACTGTGAACACAACCAAGAACATGCACAGTCGGAAAGGCAGAGCTCCGTGACCCCGCCTCTTCTGGATCTTCAGATTGTACATAATTCTAAGGAGTAGGGATGGAGGCCGCTTATTCCATAAATAGAGAAATCAATAAAAACTTACGGGTTGGAGCTTTGGGACTTTCCTGTGGCTTGGTGCAGAATCCATTGATCCTCTTCAAGTCAGTGTTCCTGGTTAACCTTAGAGGTGAGGAAACATTTCTTTCACATAACCTAAAAACAATGTCCCAAAAGAGAGATACATATTTAGAGAGAAAGTCTGATGCTTTGGAAGATGATAAGTTCCTGCATGTGGTTAAGTGTGGTGGTGCAGGCCTGTAATCCCAGCAGTTGGGGATAGAGGAGCATCAGGAGTCTGAGGCTAGCCTACACACCGAGTTTCAGGCCAGCTGTATAGCAAGACCCTGTTTATACCTCCCTCGCCTCTCCTGAAGAAAGGGCAAGTCTGCAAAATTTCATTTATATACACAAATCTACAAAGTGAATTTTATAAAAGTTGGCTGTATGGCACAGGACACAGCACTTGAAGACTAAGGTATGAGGATTTCAAATTTAAGGCCAGCTAACACAGTGAGCTCAAGGTGAGCCTGGGCTACTTCCACCTTGAAGAAAACAAGCAAAGAAAACAGACACAAATTTTAGAAAAATACAGTTAGCTTTTTAGAAACCAATGTATGTAAAGTATACAGGCTACACATGTAGGAAACCATCTGGTACTTAAGATGCTATGCCAATTAAGAGACTAGAGACTGGCAGCATAGCATTTTACCCTAAAGTCGATGCAGGTACTGCCCACAGCACAGCAGCATTCTGTCTCTTCAGTCAGGCAGTTGAGGCAGGAAGAGTCGAGCTGGAGTTCTTAGCAGCTTGTGCTTCCTATCACACCACCTGGAGACCTGGGTGCCGAGGCATGGGCACCTATCTGTAACCCCAGCACTTGGGGAGGCAGAGGCTGAGAACCTGAGTTCCCTGGCATTCTGTTATATAATAAGTTGAATTACAACCCGAGATTTTGTCAAAAAACACAAGTTTCTTCCTTCCCCACCCAAGACCTTTTGTATATTTGATTTGGTCATTTAGAAAGATACTGAATCGATCAGCCCAGGTTACTCCTAGGTTAAAAGTTCCCCAGCCGCCTTTGTTGTGTGCTCACAGAAGTAACTGCTTTTTTGCTGATTCATCATGGATTGCCACACCCTTTTCCACAACATTTGGTCCTTAGGTATTGGTCAATAGGATTGGGGATAAATGCTCTCACAGATAAGCACATGTACACACACCCCTCTTTAAAACTCTGCAGGTGACTTTCTGTTTAAAAAGCAGTGCTAGTACCAACCATGCAAAGCTTCTGTTATCTGAAGTCTCTAATGTTCCTATCTTTGATTTGGAGGGACCTTTGCCCCTGTCTTTCCACATGAGATAAGTGGTTGCTGACAGCTTCCTTCCTTCTGACATGTTCCAGACACACTTTGAATGTTCCCACCCCCAACTTGAAATTACACATCCAAAAAGGATCTGGGAGTGGTTTTAGAGACTCAGACATTCATAGTTTGTCACCCTTCTAAAACCTTTTGGTGAACAGTTGCGTCTTAGGAATACTATTGATATGATGAAGCACCATGACTTAAAATACAAAAGCAAGTTGGAGGAAAGGATTTATTTGGCTTACACTTCCACAATGTAGTCCAATCATCAAAGGAAGGCAGGACAGGAACCTCAAAAGGGTAGGAACCTCAGGCAGGAGCTGATGACAGAGGACATGGAGGGGGTGCTGCTTACTGCTTGCTCCTAAGGGCTTGCTCAGCCTGCTTTCTTACAGAACCTAGACCACTAGGCCTAGGGTGGCCCCACCCACAATGGGGGACTGGGCCTCCACATTAGCTACTAATTAGGAAAATGCCTACAGTCGGATCTTATGGGAGGCATTTTCAATTGAGATTCCTCCTTCCAGATTACTTAGTTGTGTGTTTAACAAAAAATTAGCCAGCAAAGAAATAGATACCTTTCATTAAATACTTTTGGCTGAGAGATGGTTCAGTGGTTAAGAGTACTGACTGTTCTTCCAGAGGTCCTGAGTTCAAATCTCAGCAACCACATGGTAGCGCTCAACCATCTGTAATGAGATCTGATGCCCCCCTTCTGGTGTGTGTCTGAAGACAGCTACAATGTAATTATATATAAAAAAAAATCTTAAAAAATCATTTTAAGTACATTTTAGGCAGAAATTTTTACCTTCTATATGAATAATTTAACCAATTAACGCATTAAAACATAATTAAAAGTAGATAAATCCAGAAAGTTTTAATGCGAGGTAGGGAAAATGGAGTCAATAAATGTAAGGTCATGTATGGCATGAGATGGCTGGGTTTTCAGAATGGGGATTGTGGAAGAGCTTGGTCCAGGGACAGAGGAAAGAAGGAGGACTCTGGAGGTACTACTGAGCAGGAAGGTGCAGGTGATGGATCTAGCTGCCCGCCCTCCCCCCACCCCTCTCTGATGCTCTGGAAACAGAAACAGAAGGCTTAAGGATTTGAGTTATTTGCACAGCAGCTCTCAGCTCTGTGGGTACTGCTAGAGGATAGAGCGCCTGTCGGAGAATCTCAGCCTCTTAGACTGGAGCAGGAGGGAGTAGGAGAGGTTTCAACAGTAGTCTCTCTGTTCGTTCTGTCCCTCACTCACATTGACCCTCTCAGTCTCAGGACTCCTGAATTTGTCTTTATGAGGGATGAGAGGCTGTAGGTTTTTTTTGTTTGTTTGTTTTGTTTTGTTTTGATGTTTTTCCTTGCTTGGTAAAGATAATACAATCTCATTAAAGGGAATCAGGAAGTTTTTGAAATGGGAATCTCACTATGTAGCCCAGGCTGGCCCTCAACCCCAACCTTTCTGCCTCAGCAAGTGTTAGGTTTATGTCTGTGTCATCACCTGTAAGACCTAGAAGCCCTTGCTTGAAAGGGTCTTTGTTCTTTCTTTCCTTCCTTTTTCTTTGCCTTACTGGGGACACAAACCCACATCCTAAACTGTACTAGGTCCACACTTTACATTGAGCTACATCTCCGGCCCTTCCCTCTGCCTTGAGAGTTGTAAAGGACTAGTTCTCATTCTCCTTAAGTGTTTATCGATTTTTAAAACATTATTTTGCCCCCTTTTAGTAATTTTTGCTTTTTCTAGGTGTGTCCATTTAATTACATTTTTATGTAATTTTGGGCATATAATTACTTTTAGTATTGTCATGCATTTGGTTACCGCTGAAATTCTTATTAGTTTAGAGGTCACCTGATAGTTACACAAAGTTTCCCAAATAAGTCTGGAGTTTTTGCTGCCAGTCCTGAGGGGATGAAACCTGTCTCAAACTCCAGGCAGGCAGCCCCATTCCCCTCAGCTTGAATCCCCACCACACAGAGCCCCAGGCAGTGAGGAGTGTGAGGGCCTGGAGTCACCCCGCCCTCCTGATGCACATACTCTCCCTGCACCCATCCCAGTGCGCCTGAGCCTGTCAGGGTCAGAAAGAACACCCTAGCTTTTTCCTTCTCAATGCTTGTGTTTGTTTATTTGGCTACCATCTCTGCACCAAATTTAGAACAAGAAAGCGCCACAGGCATTTTTTCATCAATGTCCCAGAGACAAAGCTGGTACGGTTTAGGAAGTGGTGGTTCCTAAAACTGCTACACAGATCAAACAATAAGAAATCTCCGGTCCAGGTGGGAGCCTGAATCTTGCCTTCACCAGCTCCTGCCATTACTAGATTGGGGTTGCTGGTGTTCCAAGGTGCTGTGAAGAAACCAAGTTAGAGCTGCCAGGGTCTCAGGGTTCTACCACAGTTCATTGACTTCTCAACAAAAGTTCCCAGATTGTGAGGCCTTATAAAACCCCTGACAGTTTTCATTTACACAGTAAGGGATGTCCTTACTGATCCAAGAGAATCTGGCCCTCTGTGCAAAGCCACCCACAGGACTGCTCCTAAATGACCTGCTCTTTTCCCTCTTCTAGGTTTTTGATCTCAATAGCACTGTGACCCCCAGCCAAGGGGCAGCAGGTGTCACGTGGTCAGAGAAGATAACTGCACTGCCCCTCATTTGCCCCATTTTGAATGCGATAATGTGCAGTATTACAGCACCAGGGCATCTGATTGGAGGGGCGAATTAGAAAACAAGTGGCAGTGTCTGGCAGATGTGACGACTCAGGCCGGGCTCTACCATTTGGTTCATGTCCCAACATCCCTCAAAAGTGGCCTTTTAGAGCAATTCAGCTGTACCCAGGGGGCCAGAAGTCCTGACAAAGGTTGTTAGGGGGAGGGAGAGCCTTCTCAATAGTTCTTACAGGACAGACAGAAGCACAGCTGCTGAGTTCCCCGGGGACCTTAGTGTTAGGGTCAGCTGCAGGCCTGTTTGAAAACACCCACACTGACCTCTAAAGTCTCTTTTTCTTTTCCCTCTTTCCCTCCCTCTTCATCCAGGCCACAAAGTGATGTATCCCAGGCTGGCTTTGAGCTTACAGAAACCTCCACTGCTGGGATGACAGGATGAACCATCATACCTCAGGGTGAGGTCTGCTTTGCAGGCTAGATTGCACTTTTGGGAACCTAGTACCCCATCCCCACAAATGGGGGGAAATAGAAAGGACATAAAATTGACCATTCTCAACCACTGTTTTGACCTAGCTTTATCTGCACACATCTCTGTTGTTCCCCTAATACAAATGTCCACCCCTAGGCCTGTGCAAAACCAGGGAGCCACTGATCTGAAGTGACCCACCAAGGACACACTCCACATAATGCTGTCCCATCCCCTTCCCCCCCAAAAGGTAGACAGCAGCAAGATAAACTGAGCTCAGTAGATACTCTACCTCTAAAATGGAAAGTAGGGGGTAAAGGCAATAATTTACTTCTTAGTGGCCTTTTCCAAAGAGAAGAAGATTGGCTAAACTTGCTCAGTTTCAGCAGTGATAATAAAAAAAAATACCAGTTACAGTGTTCACAGTGACCATCGGCCATAAATGCATGTGGCCCTTATCTGCTCACCCAGCAGACAGGAACTGAGTATCTACTGTGCGTACAGGACACTTTAGGCAATATAAGGGGCAGGTAAAAATCTGTGCTATTATGATTTATATTCTAGTGCACACACACACACACACACACACACACACACACACACACACACACGCCAGAAGCTCAATCACAAAGAGAAAAAAATATAAATGAAGGGGGCACTGGGACAGACGGGCCCCTGTATTTGAAATGGAGTGTGTGGACGTTTGAGTCGAGTGTCTCTTTGAGGATGTCAGTTGTAGGGTTAGGGAGCACAAAGAGGCCACCGAAAGCGGAAGGGAGTAAATGTAGGGGGAGAATATGAGATCAGAGATGTACCCTGGACAAAAATGGGCCTAGGGATTTGAAGACATATTTATCCACGTAGAAACACTGCCCAACCATTCCTGTCATTCCATACATACATTAATAAAACATACATACATATGGTATTTATACACCTTAGAAATATAACAGATGAGCAAACACAAAATTTTCAAAAATGTTATTACTGAAAAGCAATCACAAATTTACTGATGGTTTGTTTTGATTTTTATAACAAAAAGAGCACAGACAAAGCCATGTTTCATTAACTTTCCTGTTTGGTCCCTAAGAGATAAAAACACATTGCCTCAGATATCCAAGACAGAAATTTTCCATTCTCTGTGGATCAAAATTACAAACACAGAAAGCAAAAGAAAACAGTCCTTGAACCCTGTGGCTGCACTTGAAGCCTTGTCTGTCCCTGGTTGACCAGTCAGTTTGGTCCCCAGAGCCCTAGCAGGAAATCCAAATGAAGCCCCAGGTTGCCTGCAAATCACTAGATCAAACTGACCAAGCCCTGTCTCTTTTGAAGAGTAGAGGTTCTCAACTGTCTATCAGAGTCAGAGACTACTGACCCTCACTGCCTCAAAGTTTTCACAGTTGGAAATGGATGGGTCTTGAGATACTGGTGTTTAACACGCCCTAGAGAGCTGATGCAGCCTGTCTAGGGACTCGAAATTTGGAAACCCCACACAAGTATTGCTGCTAACTGGTGGGCTGGGGGGCGCGGTTGGGGGAGGGTCAGACAGAGGTGGGAGGTGAGGTCATTGAGGTACTAACTTCAGCTTCTGGTAGTTCTTTTCCTTAAAAAATCTCCTTCAGTCCAGGATGACACATGAATAGAATTTTGGTTTTGAATCTCAGGCCTCAAAGATCTCTCAGAGATAACTCACCACAGGGCACCCTGGGGGAAGTGATTAATCTTTAGTGATCAGTGGACAGATGAGAGTTCAGTCAGTCCATAAAGGGACATGTAGGCTATCTAACAGTGTTCCTTCTGGTGTCAAGATCTGTCGGATGATGGCTGTAAGTCTGACAGCATTTACTTTAAAAGCCACAGCACTTGTTAAAACTTGGCTTATAAAGAGGGAAAAAACAACATCAACCAGGACATCAGGGGTCCATGCACACAGCCCTCTCAATTATTTGACAGGCTGGAATCAGTAGTACTAGGTAGCGAGGCACACTGTCTCACGATTGCCCTAAATACTACCTTCTAGCATGTGAACTTTTTTGCTACCTAAGGTGTGCTACTGATTCCAGCAGATCTACAAGGCACAGGGACACAAGAAGGACCAGGGACATCAAGTTATTCCAAAAGTAAGAACTGTTAAAAAAAGAAAAACCCACAAAACAACAAAAATAGCCAAACAAATGAAGCCACATAGGGAAAAACACCTAGTCCCAGCACTTGGAGACAAAGACAGATTGATTCTGTATGTTCAAGGTTACCTGGTCTACGAGTGAGTTCTAGGGACAGCCAGAGTTATATGTTAAGACCCCTGTCTTGAAAAACAAAACGATCAAAACAAATGGAAAGGAACATGTAAAGAGACACAGAACTGATCTAAGAGAACAGGCTAGAAACAAGACACATGTGACAACTGGCTATAACTCATTAGTCCCATGCTAAAAAAAAGTAATTAATAGGATGAATAAGTAATGGGGAAAAGGATATTTTTTCTTCCAGAAAATTCAAAATGAGAGGGCAAACAGAATCAGCACCATCTATAAGGTTTTCAAAATTATTCCAAAGTAAAGATATTCTTTAGATCCAGGTGTTGTGGCACACACCAGCACTTGAGAGGCAGAGGTGGTCCACCCAAGGTCAGCCTGGTTCACAAAGCAAAATTCCAGAACAGCTAGGGCTACACAGGGAAACCCCTGCCTGAAAAAACAACAACAAAAATCCCCAACGCGCATGCGCCACACACACACATGCACACACACACACACATATACACACATGCACACACACACGCATGTGCACACACACATACACACACACACACACACACACACACACACACACATAACACACACATAGGCACTTGAGTCTCCCCACAACCAAGTGCCTCAACCCTGAGCCATCTGTTTTGTTGGTCAAACTTAGACAATAGGTGTAACGCTGACGCTTAACGCCTTTTGTCTCTGGCTGGGTCCAAAAACGCCTTCACAAAGCTTAATCCATTAAGGCAGCAGGGTTCTACTGCAGATCTCTTGTATTGTTAATGCTCAATCCATTACTTCAGATGCTGGAGCCCTGTGGAGTGAACTGCAGAGCACACAGCCCCTAATAGTCAGTACTTGCGACAAGCTGTGTGCATAGTCCTACAGCTCATCTTCTCATGGCCCTTGGGAAACCCATGAACACCTCTCTCCCATAGTTCCCTGAATGTCCCACAATGATGACCAAAGTCACCATGCAGCCCCTGACAACTGGTTCTGCTCTTTATTTTACTGCAATACCCAGTCACCTTGCTTCTTTTCCCCTCATGACACAGGGCAGGAGCCGATGACCTTGGCTGGAAGAAGCTCTTTCTGAGGCAAACAATGTCCTTTCCTCCCATGTCCTGTTTAAAAACCTAGGTGACTAACAACTAGTGGTTCTTAAGATAGCCCCTCAAAATGTCTTATTTAATCCCTTTAAAAACAAACGTAGGGTATTACACTTTTGGTTGTTGTGACACAGGAAAGGCAAATCTAAGGGGGTTTTGTGTGTGTGTGTGTGTGTGCCAATTTTAAGTCTCCAAAAGGAAAAAGGAGACACAATAGCATTCCAGGGATACCAAGTCTCCACATATCAGTTTATCAATACTGTATTTCTCCTTTTTTAAATATTATTTATTTAATGCATATGACTACACTGTAGCTGTCTTCAGACACACAGAAGAGGGGCATCAGATCTCATTACAGATGGTTGAGCCACCATGGTGGCTGGAATTGAACTCAGGACCTCTGAAGAACAGTCAGCGCCTTAACCACTGAGCCATCTCCAGCCCAATATCAGTATTTTTTAATGTATTGAAATTGTATGTTAAATTTTGTAAGTGCTCAGTAGACCTAAAAGAATGAGTAAGTTAGCATTACACTTTGTACTGATTGGCATTTTGGTCCACAAAGCTTGCTTACCACAGAGCCACTGATTTGGTTTCCATATTAGAAGCAAATCTGAGGGGCCCCTGAGCCTCACCACAACAAAACAGACGTAACCTGATCTATTTTAGTGCTGAGCTTTTTCAGAATCAGACCCAATGGCTTGGGAATTCACGCCTGCAGCTCTTCTGACAAGGATGGGTCCTTCCCAATGCAGACACTTCTTTCTTTATGTGCACTGCTTTTTATGTGGTCCTGACACGGGGACTGAATGGCAGGCCATGCCAAGGGCACCAGAGTTTCCAGGCTTTTCCAAAGCGGAGTAACAACACTAGACCAAGTCACTTGGCTCAGGATACTGTGGCTCCCATGCTCCCACAGCTGAGGGTCTTTTTATCTGCCACAACCTCTCATCCCCAAAGTTTGCCAAAATGCAGAGCAGTTTGGAGCAGAGAGAGAGAGAGAAGTTCTTAGGAACACATCTTCAGGGCAGAAAGCAGGGCAGGCCCGAGGTGAGGGCAGGATCTGACAGAGGAGTGGGAGGGAAGACATGGACGTGGAACCCTCCTTCTGGAAGCATGTCTACCCTGCAGCCCTGAGTGGTCGACACAGCAAACAGGAGAGCTGTGATCTTGGGAAGAAATCCAGGTGCTGAGAAGGTGATAGAGGAACCGAGGACAGACTGACACTGAGTTTTGCAGGCTGGCTGAGCTCCTAATTACCATTTGTAACATTAGTTCCATGGGAAAATTTTTCTGAGAGTAAAAAAAATTACAAATTTATAAATAAATCTTTGGAACCTGGCCAGTTTTTAATAAAGGTTTTAAAAAGCTCCTAGAATCTCATGGTTCAACTACAAGGAGATGGAGTCATTCCTTGTTGTCCGCCCCGACCCCAGAGCCTGCATACGCCCAACAGTGGCTGTGTGAAACTCTCGAGACCTTTACTACAAGAGTCCCCACTCCATCTGTTTTTCTCATCCTTCCCAGCACAAGTCCCTTTCTGAACTAGTGACCCTTTCCATCCGAGAGCCTCCTGAGCCATACTGTGTCTAGCTCTCTGCACCTCGATCCTCACTCCACTGTCTGCTTCCTGCTGAATAGCATCTGCCCACTTTAAGAACAAAACACCACAAAACTACCTTTTTAAACTATAAAGGTAAACGCTTTGTCCACCACAGAAAATCCAGAGGGCATAAAGGCACTGTAGAAGTGAAGGTGGTGCCCACAGCTCCCAGGGAGAACCCACTGTGTTTCTTTCCAGACCTTCTTATGCACAACCTATTTTCCACAATCAGATACTGTATCCCTATGATGGTGCAAAACTATAAATACTATTCCTGGATATCAGAAATACCTGATACGTGTACAACATCCAACACAGATTTACCTGAATTTACTCACATGCAGTCGGCCAGCCAGCCAGCCAGTCTTGCCTGTCTCTGAAATGGGGAATCACTGTTGCCCATGCTGGTCTTGAACTCCTGTGTTCTCAGCCTTCTGAACCTGTAATGTCCTCTATAAATATCTTTAATGATATTTCTGATCATCTTCTAAGAACCAGACCCTGACAGTGGAGGGTTAAAGGACAGAATTACACGTGTCCAGCCAGCATACAGTCAGCTCTCTTGTCTCATGCCACGCTAAGAGGGAGGGTCCCCGACCTTGGAGAAAACATTCAACAGGTCTTATAAAATAGTAATCTTCCTTGCATAGGTCAAATGAATGCCTAAGAGGCATGTACTCATCGATCCCCATCTACTGAACCGATACATTCTACATTCCCATCATTAGCCTGTTTCCTCTGCCCTTTGCATCCTCGTGGTCTGGATTATGTCTTACCCTTCTTCTACACAATCCCTCCCTCCACTGTCTTTCCCATTCTCCCCTGCCCACCACGCTTTCTGTTGCCGTGATACAAACACTAACCAAGAGTAACTTGGAAGGAAAGGACACACTTGGTTCACATGCCTAACACTGAGGGCGTCAGCAAGAACTCAAGCAGGAGCGGAGGCAGGAACTGTGAAATGCTGGATTGCTTCATTAATCAGGAAAATGCTCCACAGACGTGACCACAGGCCAATCTGACAGAGGCAAATTCGCAATTGAAGTTTCCTCTTCCTAAGTGACTCTCTAGTTTCTCTCAACTTGACAAAAACCAACCAGCATACTTTCCTTTTCCCCGAATCTAAATGACCCATATCCTACTATTTTTACATTTATTTATTTGTGTAGTGCATACATGCATATGGCGTGGCATTAAGCCAGAGGTCAACTTGCAGGAGTTGGTTCTCACCTCCACTGAGAGGGTCCTGGGTCAAACTCAGGCCATCAGGCTTGGTGGCAAATGCTTTTACCCACTGGGCTGTCTTGCCAGTCCTATCTCTTTTCATCCTCTTTTCTACTTCCTGTTCTTAAGCTACGCCAGGACACCCCACCCCCACCCCCTTTTAACTATGTGCCATTGTGGGAGGATTGAAGGGCTCTTTAGCAGGCCCAACACTACAGATTGGTTTTGTCCTTTCCCCTTCCCTCTCCCTCGCAAAAACTGTTAGATTACATTCTTAAAGCTAGCCCTTAAGGTCTATTCCCTTATTTGGCCACTGACTCATTCTTGAGACTAAACACCAAGGTCCAGCAATCGAAATTCATTTTTTGGCGACAATCAGGACCTACCAACTTGTCCTAGCATAGTTCCCCTTAAAACCACTTCAGCAGAGACACTGCTTTCTGTCTTTTGTCTTATCCAAAGAGTCCCATCCCCATCCCCACCCCGTGCATCCCTCTCCTCTGTGCTGAGAATTTGGTATCTGGGTGTGTTCTGACCCTGAGCTCCTGCCTCTCTATTAGGATTCCTCCATTCTATAATAAATAACTTCATTACAATGGCTTCCGTACTGTTCATCTTAGGTCCACAGGTATTTTTTTTCTTTTATTGGATTTTTTTATATATACATTTAAAATGTTATCCCCTTTCCTGGTTTCCCCTCCAGATGCTATCCCATCCCATCCCCCATCTTCTATGAGGGTGCTCCTTCCCCCCACCCACCCACCCACTCCCTCCCACCTCCCTGCTCTGGCATTCCTCTACACTAGGGCATCAAGCCTTCTCAGGACCAAGGGTTTCTCCTGCCATTGATACCCAACAAGGCCATCCTCTGCTACACATGCGGATGGAGCCATAGGTCCATCCGTGTGTACTCTTGGAATGGTGGTTTAGTCCCTGGGAGCTCTGGGGGGGTCTGGTTGGTTGATATTGTGTTCTTCTTATGGGGTTGCAAACCCCGTCAGCTACTTCAGTCTTTTCTCTAACTCTTCCATTGGAGACCCCGTTCTCAGTTCAATGGTTGGCTTCGAGCATCCGCCTCTGTATTTGTAGACTCTGGCAGAGCCTCTCAGGAGACAGCTATATCAGGCATAGTACTTGAAGTCCTAGCCAGAGCAATTAGACAACAAGAAGAGGTCAAAGGGATACAAATTGGAAAAGAAATCAAAATATCACTATTTGCAGATGGTGTGATAGTATACTTAAGTGGTCCACAGGTCTTTAACTGAGAGATCTCATTATCACCTATAACCTACTAATACCTAAAACACCTAATATTATCACCTATATTATTGCCTACTAATACCTAAAACACAGCAGTGTGTCTATCTGCCCAACTAACAGTCTTCAGAGGGCATTCCTGTTTTCCTTTATCTCCCTCTCAACTATATATATGTGTGTGTGTGTGTGTGTGTGTGTGTGTGTGTGTGTGTGTGTGTGTGTGTGTGTGCACTGGCTGAGAGATGACTCCAGTGTTAAGGGCACTGGCCACTCTTTCAGAGGACCTGGTTCAATCAGCTCCCACATGGCAGCTCACAGCCATCTGTAACCCAGTCCCAGGTGACCTAACACTCTCTTCTGGCCTCCACGGGCACTGCATGCATGTGTGCACAGACACACATTCAGGCTAACACTGATGCATACAAAAGAAAAATAAGTATTATCTTTAAAACAATATTTTTAATTCTAGGTACACGTGTGCATGTGTGTGCAAGAGTCTGCTGATTCAGAAGAGGGCATCAGAGACCTTGGAGCTGAAGTTGCGGGTAACTGGAAGCTGCCCCACATAGGTGCCGGGGCCAAATTGCAGTCCCCCAGTGCTCTGCAAGAGCAGCAAGCACTCTTAACCAGAGTCATTTACATCACACGTTACATCACAATCTTTCCAGGTTATAACAATGTATTCTGTACACAGTTGCCTTTTTAATGCTCCAGTTTTGTTTTTTTGTTTTTTTTTTATTTTTAATGACTTAGATTTTGAAGCCTTCTCTTGTTGCCAAGATTCATCTGGTTCAAATTCCATACAAGCTCACACTTCTCCTACTGCCCCACGGTAATCTGAGTTTTTCCTTGTTGCCTTTCCCTTCGTACCTCTCCAGATTCATAACCACCTCTTTTCTTTGCTCAAATCACTGCCACCCTTCCTGTTTCCATGGAGCCTTCGGTTGATAATCCTATCTCATCAACCTTTCCCTTCCTCCAAATTCTAAAGTCAGTAGTGTACTGGCTTTTGGGAGGAAGAAAGGGGCAGGGAATCCCCAACCTACAGTGCTTACCAGTGACCATAGCAGGTTTCTGGCTGCCAATACGACATTACCATTTGTTTAGTTGGGGGATGTGCACAATACCAGCAGGGCCCAGCTCAGCAGCGCTCACAATTTGCTCTGTAATCTAAAGCCTAATGCATATGCTCTCTAGCCGTATTATATGGGCTGGTTTATACACTGCAATAAAAAGCCCCAGGAAGTGGGCAGTGTATGGGACACACAGTGTATGCGCAAATGAAAATCTGCTGGCACCTGGGCAATGTGATAAGAAAAAAAAAAAAAGGAGTAGTTACAATGGAGGTGATATATTTAGGCTTGGTTAGCAAGAACAAATAAATGAACAATGAAGAAGCAAACGGAAATGGACATAAAACCAGAGTGGGAGGTAGATATTGGTTATGTCCCGGCATCGAACCTATTATACAGCCATTAGCAAGCAAACTTCCTTCCTATGCCTTGATTTCTCCTCCAGCCAGGGTTGCTGGTGCACACTGCACATCCCAGTACTTAGGAGGGTGAGGGCTCCAGGGCAGTGGGGATAAATAATGACACACTGTCTCAAGAAGCAAAAAGTAGTATAAACTCCTTAATCTATGTAAATTAAGGGACTAGATGACTTCTAAAATATTGCTTGGCTTCAGTGCTCTGGGGTATGAATTAGACAGGAGCAGCCCCTGGTTTTGTGCACTGGTAACAGCGATGAAAATGAGGTCATTGTAAAAGCTGGCAAGTCAGTGGGGCACAGGGCAACAGGGCTTCTCAAAGGAATGAAGAACATTAGGGTAAGTCTATTCATTCTTTTGACCTGATCATCCTACTGAAAGATACAATGTCTTGGAGCTGAGGAGATGGATTAGTGGATACAGTTTGCCTCCCCGATGACTATGTAAAAAGCCAGGTGTGGCTACTTAGTGCTGTAAGGAGCAGCGCTGTGAGGGTGGAGACCGGAGGCTCTCTGGAGCTTGCTGGGTGCCAGCCTAGTGAGCTGGCAGTGAGACTCAGGCTCACTGCCGGAATAAAGTAGGGTGATGGAGCAGGATACCTCATGTCTTTCTCGGGCCTTCACAAGGGCTTAAAATGTATACACAGACATCCACACATAACACACAGAAAATGAACTGTGAATAAAGATACAATACCTTAAAAGCTGCATCTATTTTATTCAGCTTCCAGGAGAAAAGAGACGTGAAAACTCTCCTTATATTTGCTTAATTCAGATATTTCCTAGGGTCCTTCCACCAAAGCAATATGTATTAACAGATACTTATAAGAGCTGAGAATTTAGAAAATATATGGGAGAGCCAATCTTGATGCTAATGGAAGTCACAGCAGGGTGGGTGAGGAGCTGGTTAGCCTCCTAGCCTTGCATTGGTGCTTCACGGAACCCGCACTGCTGGGACATCGGTCCCTCCCTCTCTCTAGTACACGAACTTGATTTCAGAGGCTCACAAGACTGTTCACCAGTGGCAACTTTGTAGCAACTTTGACCCACATCTACAACTACATTCATACAAGCAGCAACTGAATCCCATAAGCTCTCCAGGCTGTTTGCAAAGGGAGTCCACCCAGGAGTGCCAATGGAAGCTGTTAAGCACAGCTGTACTGCTTAAAATGAGCCGGAGCACCTAAAACGTCCTCACCCAGAACAGTACCTCACTCTGAATAAAATTCTGGGTGAGAAACAATGCCCAGATCACATTTTTAAGTTGACTGCCACACATCGATGTTACTTTTATCAAACCCCCATAGGTTCTTGAAAGTCCATTTGTGTATGAAAGTGTACGTCCACTTCACAAACACATCTGCACTTCTTATGTTCAGATTTCACATCCATTCACCAACTACATACACCAGGGAGGGTATCCATGAGTTCGAGGACAGCCTGGTCCACATAGTGAATGTCTCAAAAACAAAACAAATTTCCAACTGGCCATATGACACTTAACTTACACATATGCATATCCCAGTAAGCAGCATCAACAGCAATGCCAAGGAATGCAGGTAACACACACTCACTGCCCTCCTCTGGTGCCCCTCCCCACATTTATCACCAAGTGGTGCTGCACGAGTTTTTAGACCATGACTTATGTTTATTTATAAAGACAGGAGGGAATAAGACCCAAGGGGACCACTGAAAGAAATCAGATAATGTAAATCAGAAAGCGTGTTTATTAATACAACAGGTAAGAGTAAGAGAAATCACTGAAGGTGCTCACAAAACATCAGACACCGACCCCATAACATCCTTGGTGTGCTATTAAAATATTCCCCGTCGAAAGTAAAATAAGTTGTTGCTAAATTGTGCAAGAAATTCTATCTTGGTTAGGGGGCCCAAGAGCTTAAATTCCAAAACGTCAGAAATCTTCCAAGACACTTTAGGTTTCCATGACGGTGCTACAGTCTAGAAAAGGAACTACTGTCAGTGTTTAAGTATTAAGTGCCTTTCACATAACTCAGACTGATGATTCTTTTGCTTGCTCTTTTAAAACTTTATAATACTTAAGAAAACATGCACACAAAAGATATTAGATGAGTTAAATCTAACCGATACAAATCAAAACCAGTAATAGAATGAGGGCTTTTTCTTTTCTTTCTCCCCCAACCCCTTTTTTTTTTCCTAGAGCAGAGTGGGTGTTAATGTTTAAAGGTGTAAGCAAGGCAAACCCATCGAAACATGTCTTCCAGTCAGTAAAATCTAACTTCACTGGCTACTCTTCAAAATTATGCAACTATCCTACATTTACTACTTTTTGCATTGCTTCAATCGCATTTACAATGTACGTTGCTCCAATAGCAAAAGCGTGGGGCTATTCTTTTTCTAAAACTTATACAATTCTGGGGTTGGGGATTTAGCTCAGTGGCAGAGCGCTTGCCCTAGCAAGCGCAAGGCCCTTGGGTTCGGCCCCAGCTCCGAAAAAAAAAAAAAAAAAAAACTTATACAATTCTGTAGTGATGTGATGCCATGAACAAAGGGTATAGCATGAAAGTTCATAAAGCTGTCAAAAGAGTAAGCTACCCTCTAAAGATCCTCCAGATACAAGCTGCAAACCCTCTGATTTCTCACCTACATAATTCAAGGCTCTCTAGATTTCCCCGAGGCGGGATACGTTCACTTTACCAGACTCCAAAACACTCAAACGCTCCAGTGTTTACTGAGAAAACAGGCTACAGACCTTACATTAGCATAACACTCTCTCCTAAGAAAGTCGAGGCACTTATCACACTATTGTTTAAAAGTATGTACTACCACCCACATCTTAAGACAACAATTACTTGTATTCAGTGAGATCTCTGAGTCCCTCACCAAAAGAGGGAGGGATAAGTAGCCAAGTAGGAAGGCACCTAGAATAACGGATAGGAGAAATTTAGGTTGGAAAGCATTAGTTCCAGGGATAACTCTGAGCAGGTGCTCACAGGAGGATGGGGACCAGGTGGAGGCATCAAAGCACTAACTTAAGATGGGAGCTGCGTGAATGAGCGCCAGATGCCAGGGTCTCGGCCAGCTCCCCGCGTCTGCTAAGGCGCTGCGGTCCTCACACGGTTATAGTAAGGACACCCCCACCGGTGATGCCCCCTCCTGCCGCCCGCAGCCCCGCGTCTCACCAGCCGCCAGGCGCAGGCCGCGGAGGCTCCACATGACCGCCTGATCCGCCGACGCACAGCACCCCACGGCGGCCGCGGCGCTGGCGCTCAATGTCACCGAGTGCCGCGTGGGGAGGGCGCAGGCGGGGTGGGCGGGGCGTGCTGCCGTGACGCAGCGGGCGTGCGGGACGTGCGCGACGAGCAAAGGACCCCGCCAAGCGCCCTGCCTGCCTGGGCATGAAGGCGGAGGAGGAAGGGCGATGTCTGCCAACTGTGAAGCGCTGAGTAGTGTTTTCGATCTGTGCAAGCGAGTCACACACGCGGAAGGACTCGGGAGCCTGGGTCCTATGGCTTTCTGGCTTCGGGAATGTCCGAGGGAAGCCTGCTTTCCACTTAGCTATATTTAAAAAAAAATCTAGTTCTCACCGCTCGCCCACTCTCACGGCCCCAAACGCCCCTGTTTGTCGACGCTTCTTCGCGGTCTCATTCCTCTATGCTCTAGAATCAGAGAGAGGAGGGCAAGCCTGCTCTCTGCTCCCCTGGCTCACAGTACTTGCTGTCAGGCAACACCGCGGACACCTCTGCTCCACGGTGATTGGCCAGCTTCGGGGTCCTCGCGTTCGTCCAATATGGCGGCGCCCAGTGGCAGTGTGAACTGTGAAGAGTTCGCCGAGTTCCAGGTGATGAGGTTTTCCTCACGTGGCGAGCTTGTCCAGCCTTTTGTCCCCAGATCATAGTCGGTGCTTTGGCCTGTGAGGGGAGGATAGACAAACTGTAGGGAAAAAGGCCGTTCAGAGCTTTTTTTAGGAAACCTTAGAGGTCATGGGGGCTAGGGGCGGCCTTTTGGAAGCGTTGGTGCTCAGTGCTGGGAGGTGCCTGAGGCCCCCGGGTCATTCTGGAGTGGTAAAGCCAAAATCTGAAGCTGTGGGTAGGGATTGTTAACAGTTCAGCGGTTCCTGAACTTCGTTTCAGTTCCTACCATTCCTCTCCCCCTTCTAGGGTTGAGATTTGGGGAGAAAGTGAAAAGAGACGTTATTTGGCATAGTGCCGTGTGTGTGTGTGTGTGTGTGTGTGTGTGTGTGTGTGAGAGAGAGAGAGAGAGAGAGAGAGAGAGAGAGAGAGAGAATGAGAGAGAGAATGAGAGAGAATATGAGTTTTGGAAGCTTGGAGGAGGGTTAAGTCAAATACTTGGTCTGTACTGTTGCCTTCTTGATCCTGAGAGAAGGCGTAACACTTAAGTAAAATATATGTATTTTTGTATTAAAAATATCAAATGTCCAGGACTCACTGAGAATTCAAGAATAACGACCCGGATATTGATCATTCACAATGACGATTCTGCTGTTAAATTAGAGTTGAAGTTAAAGAAAACATGATCTTTAAAATGTATTTTTTTGGTAAAGATAGTAAGATTGGTTAAACATGACATAATTTCCCTATCTGTAGTAATCTTAATACTTTGAAGTAGGTAGTGGTATTCTTTTTTTCATAAAGATAACCTCATCAAATTGATGTATTTGGCAAAAATAAAACTGACATATGGGTGCTAGGAATTGAACCAGAGACCTCTGCAAGAACAGACAGGTTCTTATCCACTGAGCCATTTCTTCAGTCCCTTGGTCAAAAGATTTAATGAATATGTGAGTTAAAAATCAAAACACCTATTTACCCAGAACCAGCGTTAGCATATCTTTAATCTCCTTGTAAATAGGCATTGATTTTTGTTCCCTACCTTCACAGATAGGACCAGCACATACATGAAGGCATGAAGTGCTGTAATAATCTAAAGCCTTAGCCTTAGTATGGCATTTAGATGAAATTATAAGACATGGTTGACTGGAATTCTCACAAATTACTAATCAAAAGTAACATTCTCCAGAACTGTTAGGTCAGTTTGTATGTAAGGATCCTAAGTATGGAAAGCCCTGCACTGAATGTTGGGGAAAGAAACTGAAAGTCACGTTTTTTTTTTTTTGTAAAATATCAGGTAGGATTTTACCCCATAATTATGGAGATGTTGAAAGAATTGTACTGTGAATGTTCTGTGTAACCACCCTCAGAATTCTGCGGTCAGTGATGCTATACCTGCTCTGTCTCTTATTTATATCTGTTATTCACCTCTCAATCCATTACTCCTTTTAGTTTAAAAAAGGGGGTTTTAAATTAAAACTTGAAAAAAAAAAATCCAGGGTACTTTTAAATATGCTGCATGTATATCATTAAAGTTCAGGATTTGTTTACTATTTTGGAGGATTATATTTTGCATATGATGTAGTGCAGAGGTATTTACAAATGCACCTCCTAGTTTGACATTGACATATTCTTTTTAAGGCAAACCTGTGTCAACATCAGAATTGATGCCTTTACCTTAAAGTTTTCTCATGGGCTTTCCTCGCACTCCCCTGTCACTTCTGTCAAGTTCTAACTATTATTAATTTTGATTTTGTCTTCACACAGCTGTGTATTTTAAACTTAAAAGATTTTTAAAGAGTTTTAAACTTTTGTATCCCCCATTGTAGCATTCTAGAAAATATCCTATTTCCAAAAGTGAAATAGAATCCAAAAAAAAAAAAAAAAAAAGTTTAAAATTGGATGCTTCAAATCTCATTTTAACATATGTCAACAATTGTTTGGGTACATTTTTAGCCTGCTCAAGCTGCCATAACTAAATACTACAGTGCTTAGTGACTTAAACAACACAAATGAAGTTTCCGGAAGGTTTGGTAGCCAGAAGTCCAACATTAGGGTCATGTTGGGGTTGGCTTCTGGTGAGAGCTTCTCCTGATGTGCAGGGCGTTTTCTCACCATGTCTTTTTACCTTTTCTCTGTCTGTGCAGTTAGAGCAGCGTCACTAATATCTCTTCCTCTTCCAATGAGGACCCCAGTTGTGGCAGATTAAGGTTCTTTCCCTGCTGACCTCCATTTATGTATCTGTGTATGTGTGTGTGTGTTTGACAAGATCTCACTATGTTGTGGAGACTGGCCCCAATAACCCTGGTTCAAGAAGTCCTGCCACAGCTGAAACTGTATTTTGTGTGCCTGGTTGTGATCTCCATTTAACTTTCATTCCCAAAAGCGTTACCAACAAGAACTTAGGGCTTTTCCATGCACCCCAGGGTAAATAATTTCGTCACTGCCAGGTATCTACTAACTGCCAGGCTTTGGGAGGTAACTATGGTGGACAGTGTATGAGATGAGGAATTTTCAATGAGGATTCAAAGGTGACTCTGGTGCTAGTGCTTGAGAGCTCAAAAAGAAAGAAAATGAGGTCATAATTGAGTTGAGCCTCAGATAATACCAGTTGACTTCTAGGCAGAGGTAATTGCACACAGCAAAACATTTCCTGTACAGTCATGCATTGCTTAATAATGGGGATATAATCTAAGAAATGTGGTACAGGTGATTTTATGTTGTGCAAATATGAACAGTAATTAAACCTTATCTAGGTTTAAGCCAATCCCTGTCATGGCTTCTTGATGCAGTTGGGATGCAGTAAACAGGAGATCTACGAGGCTGCTATGTAGAAGGAAAATGAAATAATGATGGAAAGAACAGCACGATAAATACATCAACCAGCAGTGGTCATTTATCACCGCTGTCAAGTACACCCTGTACATGACAATATTTAATACACTTTTGACTGTAAGCATGTGTATTTTTTTTATACCAGCATTACAAAAACTTGAAAAATTTTGGCTCCCTTAGACTCTTAGGAGAACACAGTTAAGGGGTGATCAAGCAAAACGTTGTGTGCTGGGCATGGTAGCTCAGAACTTTAATCTCAGCACTCAGGAGTCAGGCATGTGGGACTTGTGATTTTTGCAGCTTTAGGATAAGTCTCCTTTCATTAGTCACTTTTGTGTCCTCTTTTCAATTTAGAGTCTAAGCTCTAAGGACTTGGCATGACTTGAGGGCATCCCTAGGCCAGGCAGTGGTGGTACATGTTTTTAAGTGGGAGGCAGAGGCAGGTGGATCTCTGTGAGTTGGAGGGCAGTCTGTTCTACGTAGTGAGTTCTAGCACAACTAGGGCTACACACACAGAAACCTGTCTTAAAACAACAAAATTTTTAAAGTGCCTTAGGCAAAGTCTTCCAAATGCTTCTCTCTCCCATATCAATGCTTTCCATATCTAGCATGTATTTGAACCCTTTGTCTGTCACCACTCTTAATTTATTCCTTAACACATGCTCCTGTTTCCCATGCTTCCTCCCTGCACCTGTCACTCACTTAGAAGTACCTTCCCCTTCTCTCTAGCCGAGACCCAGGTCACTGTTTCTTTCCAGAGTGGTTTTCTGCATTTCTGTTAGGAATAGTTATTTGGTGTATATAATGATTTTGAGTTGACTTTACACTCTCCAGTCTTTGTCCTAGGTGCTCTTGGAGTTGACGTAAGGGTTCCATGCTTCCTCCACTGTAATGGAGGAAATGGCCTGGTGAGAGATTTAGCCTTTTTTTGTAATCTACCTATGAAATTTAATAACTTATAATTCTCAGCAACTGTGCATCAGTACAGATACTATCATTGTGTTTTTAGAATTTTCTTTTAAAATGTTGTTATTGTGTGGATGTGTACATGGTGGGAGAATACAGGACACTTTTGGACATATGTCTTACACTTTTGGACAATTTGAGGAGTTGGTTCTCTCCTTCCACCTTTGTGTGGATTCCAGGGTCGAACTCAGGCTCCTAGGTTGTGTGACATGCAGCTTCAGTTGCTTGGCTCTGTGCACTTGAACTCCCTGTGGTGATAGAAAAGTTCTGCATTTGTGCTGTACACTTGTAGAAGTTGCTGCTAACATGTATCTCTTCAGCATATGTACACTGTGGTAACTGAAGGTTTTGAATTGAGAATTTCAACTTAAGTAGCCTTGCATGCTAGTGTCTGCTGTATCAAAAGCCCAATTGTAGATCTACAAACTAGTAGGTTTGTAATCTACTAGTACACAGGAAAGGGAGGAAAATAGTGCATTTGGCAGGCCTCGTTTATAGAGTCTGTTGGTAAGATTGCAAAGGTAGTGGGTGGGTGGGTTCAGGGACAGCCAGATGATTTAACAGGTAAAAGTGTTTGCCACACAAGCCTAATTGCAGCCTGAGTTTAATACCCAGAACCTGTATAAACTTGGAAAGAGAGAACCAAATACACAAAGTTGCCCTCTGAGTACACGTATGCCATAGCATATGTGCGCACTCTCAATACATTTTTTTAAAAGTAGATTCATTTCCCACTTAGTACAGACAAATTCCATTGCTGTGTAAAGACCTTAATAGTGTGTTTACATTGTTTTATTGGAGGATTTGTTTATCATGATTAAAGTTATAGCAGGTATTCAGATTAAAAAACTGGTTAAAGTTCAGGGTCAATAAAAGCTCAGCAAATGTTAAGCTGTGTGATCTTTTGCCTGGATTGCTGTGTCAGTCTCTTCTCTATGCTAGTGTATAGTCCACTTTCTAGGCAGCCATTTCAGAACACAAATCTGATCAAATAACCACCATTCTTAGGAGCATTTCACTCCTTTCTCTGCTTCTCAGAAAATATTAACATATCCTGCAGTACTGAGTCTCTTCTTATACTGTGTTCATGCATTCAGTAGTCTAGTTACGTGGTGTTATCAAGGGCATCCTTGCAATTTCTGAATTCTTTTTTTTTTTTAAGGTTTATTTATTATATACAAGTACACTATAGCTATCTTCAAACACACCAGAAGAGGGCATCAGATCTCATTATAGATGGTTGTGAGCCACCATGTGGTTGCTAGGAATTGAACTCAGGACCTCTGGGAGAGCAGTCAATGTGTTCTTAACCACCCCCCCTTTTTTTTCTTTAATTCTTAATGATATTGAACCTGAGGTAAATTCCCATGTCAATTCACAGCTCCCATACTGTACCAGGCAAAGTTAGTGGGTGTTAAAAATACTGCCAGGACAATATGTGAAGACATTTGGTGTGGTGTCTTAACTGTACAAAAATATTATGCTGAATAGTTTAGAAACAAATCTTTAAAAAATATATTTGTGTTTTGCTTGCATGTATGTCTGTGCACTACCTACATGTTCAGTGCCCTTGGAGCCTAGGATAAGGTGTTAGCTTCCTTGGAACTAGAGTTTCTGATGATTTTGAGCTACTATGTAGATGGTGGGACTCAAATCTAGATTTTCTGGAGGAGCAGCCAATGCTTTTAACCACTGAGCTCCCTATCTAGCCTTAAAAACAAATCTTACACCGTTTCACATCTCACTGTTTTTCCTTAAAAGGAATGCGTTTTATACAGGAGGTTAAATGCTTTATTGACAAAAGACCACACTAGAACCCATGTACTCATCACCCTCCTCCTCCTCCCCCTCCTACTCTTCCTCCTCCTCCTCCTCCTCCTCCTCCTTTCCCTCCTCCTCTCTCTTCTTTTCTTGCTCTTTCCTGCCTTGATGATGTCCAAAGACTTTGTCTTGCAGTGCCCCCTCCACTCTTGGGTTTTTATGTTCTTTCACCATCTTCTCTGTGGTGCCTGAGCCTTGGAGTGACTGATAAGAGATTTTAGGACCAAGCAACCAACAGTCACTTATTATCAGCACTAATTGCCATCCACTGCAAAAAGAAGCTTCTCTGATGACGATTGAGAGCAGCACTGATCTGTGGGCATAAGCATAAGTATTTCAGAGGTGTCTTGACAACATACATGTCTGTTAGCAAACACAACAGTTGGTTCCCATAGTAGGACCTATGACCTGTTCAGCTGAGGTTTCTCGACTGGGTTTATGACATCAGGTATGAATTCTTACTGTGGATCAGGTCTCAAGTCCAATCAGGAAATAGTTGGTTACCTTCATCAGCATGTCTTGCCACTGTTGCAGGAGTGGTTAGTTGTTTCTAGCCTGGCAGGTCCTCCTTGTCATGCATGGTGCCCACAGCTAGGTAGGACTGTTCGTGAGTGTTCTTCCCTAGGAGCCTCAGCACCTTTCGAGGTACGAAAGCTACCCACCAGGGAGGTGCCTCTTGCTTAGTTTCATCTTGGTGTTATCACCTCCTGTGACCGAAGGGTAAGGCGTCTTGAGCAATTAGATCTTACCACATAGTCTGGTGGGCAACCGAGAATGATGACCGTCATCTGGATTGTTTTGGGGGCTCTAGGGTCTCACTGACTAGCAGCTTATAGGGAGCTATTCCACACTTGGCATTGGGGTTTTCGTATAAAAATTGGCTTCTGGGTGAACCGTTATCCATCTGTCTTAGTCAGGGTTCCTATTCCTGCACAAACATCAGGACCAAGAAGCAAGTTGGGGAGGAAAGGGTTTATTCAGCTTACACTTCCACATCGCTGTTCATCACCAAAGGAAGTCAGGAAGCAGGAGCTGATGCAGAGGCCACGGAGGGATGTTACTTACTGGCTTGCTTTCTTATAGAACCCAAAATAACCAGCCCAGGGATGGCTCCACCCACAATAGGCTGGGTCCTCCCCCCTTGATCACTTGTTGAGAAAATGCCTTACAGCTGGGTCTCCTGAAGGCTTTTCCACAACTGAGGCTCCTTTTCTGTGATAACTCCAGCTTGTGTCAAGTTGACACACAAAACTAGCCAGTACACCACCCATGGAGGGTACCTCTTTTCAAAGTTTTAAAAAAGCAAATTGTATTTTTAAAAAGTAGATTTTATTAGGGATTTTTCATAATTCTTAGTTCCAGTTAACACTTCCCTTTATCCTGTCTTCTTTGCCTACCCTCTGGCCTGCTCCAGCCTAACTCCAGTCTTCTCCCCCTACCTTCATTTTGCTTTTGGTTTACGGTTCCACCTCCCTTAAGACTCTTCCTCCTCTCTAATGTAGCTCCCTGGACTCTGCAACATTCCAGGCTAAACACACTGCTGTTAGATTTGAAGCTAGGATCTGTATATGAGAGAGCACATCTGGTGTTTGTCAGAGGCATTTCTTGATCTCCCTACCCAAAATAGCTCTCAATCCCAACTTGATGATGTTCCGCTCCACTCCGTGGGATTAGCTTTCCCTTCCTCACAGTACTTCTCTATCAGCACCTGTTGTTTGAATGCCTGTGAGTTAGTAAAAGGATACACTCTGCTTCTCTGTTGTACTGTTCAACAAAGAAAGTTGCTGAGCGCTTTCCAGGCCAAGGAAAACTATCCAAGAGGCACAACTGAAGCCTGGCCTCAGAGCTGTGAACGAGAAGAATCGGAAGGCTTTTTAAAGGGGCTGGGGAAAGCAGCCATGTTGTAGGAGGTTAGGCTGGCTCTGTCTTTCCCCTCCTAGCGACAGGCTCTTCCTCTGGAGCCCATACTGGCCTCCAGCTCATGATTTTCCTGTCTCAGCCTCCTGAGTGCTCAGATGACAGATATGTGCCACCACCCAGCTGCTTTCTTCCCTCTGACTCACCAATGCTGCTATCACTTGTGCGGAATTTACTAATGGTGGACAGTATACACCCTCCATACTAGTTAAAGTGACATACTAGTTAAAGTGGTAGTTTGCCCAGGGAATGTATTGAGGTTCCCCATAAGAGTTATGGTTTGCAGAATGCTGTCAACAAAATAAAGAAAAAGGAGACAAGACAATGAACTTTGTGTTAACTTGTCTGAGGTCTTTTCATTAATTTATATTTATTTGGGGAAGGGAATGAGCTGGTTCTCTCTCCATCATGTGGGTCTGGGGGTTGAACAAATGCCTTTATGTGTCGGGCTTTCTCACAAGGCCTTGCCTGTGATTTATTAGTCTAAGTCATGAAAATCGCGAAGGCTGCTCTGTTTCTGTATTGAGATCATGAGCAGACCATTAATATACTCAGCAGTTAAGGTGAACGGAGTGGTAGGACAGAATTTAGACTACATGCTCTGATTAAATGGTTGCAATTGGCAACATTTATAGAACTATTAACAATGTCTTCAAGGAAACCAGGAGTGGCTTAGTGATGGAGCACTGGCCTAGCATGCATGGGGACCTGGGTTTGAGTCCCAGGACGGGTGGTGTCCAGTGTTTGTAGTAACACAGGCAACGTGTTCACTGAGGGTCATATTTTAAAATATTACTTCATAAATATGTATAAAAGTAATAAAACTTGTTAAGATATTGCTAATGGTTAACTTTGGATAATTAAATATTTTTTAAATTTTTCTATAAGGAAGGTAGGTGTATGTGAGGGGTGCAGTAAAGAAACCACTGAAATGGCCACTCTGGTACGATTAAGAGGAAGGTTTTTATTGTGAATGAGAGAGACAAAGAAAAATAAAACTGGTCATGGCCAGGGCTATCGAGATGGGAGAGAGGGAGGGACAGAGAACAACAGAGACGGAGCTGGGGTGTGTGTGTGTGTGTGTGTGTGTGTGAGAGAGAGAGAGAGAGAGAGAGAGAGAGAGAGAGAGAGAGAGAGGGAGAGGGAGAGAGAGAGAGAGAGAGAGAGAGAGAGAGAGAGACTTTTAAGGAGGATGAGTAATGAGTAGTAGAGGAGATAGATGGAAGAACCAGGAGTCTAGCATGGACTTAGAGATGTATAACAAGAATGTGTGAGTAGGGACCAAGGAAGCCTGGAGACTGATGGGCTTTCATACACAACATGTCCCTTCTGCCAGAGGCAAGAGAAATGACTCCTTAGAGCAAATGGAAACTCGTTTCCCAAGTGTCTGGACCACGCTGACTTTTAACCACCAGAAATTCTTGTATAGCACAGCTGGAGCTCACCTCCAGGTACATGGACTGCCCGAGGCCGGCCAGTGCTCACACTCACTAGTGATAAGGAACATGTGTAACAAATGGCAGGGGAAAGTGAAAATGTTGCTTCCAGTCTTGGGTTTAATTTGACAAAGGAAAAGAAGAAGAGCGAGTGAAGTTTGCTCTAATACGTGTTGGGCTCAGGTGAGACGTGTAAGTAGACAGTGATTGCTCGGTCAGCAGCTTTTCAGTGGCCTGGTGTTTTGTGAGGGAGGAGTAGAATAGGAGGTATTACAATCTTAAGAACATGTAAGAAAGAGAAGTGTATAGAGTTAGAAACTCAACCCAGAGTTTCTGTTAACTGAGGACAGTGCAGCTTGTCCCCTGTCTAGTGAACGGTGAGGAAGGCAGAGCTGGCCATGGCGTGGGGAGCATCTGTGCTGTGCAGTGTACTCTGAGCTCCTTGTCCTTTCTCTCTTGGGTACCGTAGGTTCCTGGGGATGGAACAGGCCTCACAGGAGGTAGGAAGTGCTTAGGATTGGGTTTTTGTGAGTTGGAGACTTTGAGGGAAAGCCATGTTTTGAGAAATGTAAACCATGATTACTAAAGAAAAGCTAGAACCAATCCCTACCTGTTTAATGAATAAAAAAGCCAAAGTATGTTTTTTCTTTAGTAGCAAATTTCTTGTCTTTATCACAAAAATGTCTACAGTCATAGTAGAAAGTCAAAGATCTGCAAGGTAAGGCTGGCGGTGGGCAGCTTCGCTTCTGTGAGCTGACCAGCCCTGCCCTCGTGTCCCCTAGCCCCACATTTGCAAAGTTAGGCTAGGGCAGGGCACCAGTGGTCGTGGAGAGTGTGTGGTGCTCAGGTTGGAGAGCCTTTCTGGCCATGTGCTGGAGTTGGAAGATAGAATCTGCTAAAGACCATGCCAGGCAGTAGGTTTCACTGTTGAGCCGCAGAGCTAGGTGCAGAGTCCTGGGTTAGAATCTGCTGCACATCCCACTGCTCATCGCTGTGATAACGGGAAAGAGATTTGGTTGTACTGTTCGTCTTGTCCTCTTACGTAAAAGATCCTGGGTTGTTTTTTTTTTTTTTAATTTTATTTAAATATTTAACTTTTATCACTTAACATTTCATTGAGATTATTTTCTTCTGTTCTTTTATTTTAAATGCATATAGGAATTACTCAAGGTGATGAGGACAATTGATGACAGGATAGTACATGAATTAAACACTACGGTTCCAACAGCTTCCTTTGCAGGAAAAATCGATGCCAGCCAAACCTGTAAACAACTATATGAGTCTGTAAGTTTCTCTTGAGTCTCTCTTTGGTGTCTCTTTTATACCTTTCTTTGCAGGTACAATGAGAAATACTCTGACTTCTATCTACACTGTGAAAACACATGACATCTTGTGTGCCCTTGAAGGTGGGAGCACACCGACTGAAATATGGCTTCAGGCATTGTGTGGGGTGCGCACAGATCTGAGCAGATGGCTGTAAGAATGGGGGCAGCAGGGTTCTGGCCTGTGTGCTCATGGTCTTCTGCTTAAGTACACAGTGTTCGAGGATGAGCACAAGGACCGTGAAACAGTCCAGGCAGTGAGTAGCAAGAGTGAGGACCTCAGAGGAGTCAATCCCAGGAGGTCAAGCAAGAAGAGTGAGAGCCTTGCAGGCCTTTATGTTTCCGTTGTATCCATTATCAGAAGGGGGAGGAAGTACATGCTAGAAAGGGAAGAGAAAGCGCAGGCGTTAATAAAACACCTTCCTGACGCTGTGGCAACTCCTTACCTGGTAGCATCCTCTTTAGAATTTGCAAAAGCAGGAGTAAATGAAGCAGCTGTGCTGTACCCTATGTCGCCCCTCCATGGAGTTGGATTAAAGCTCAGATGGCACGTGCTTTTTATTCTCTCCCACCACAAGGCCACTGTGAACATTTGTAGTGGATTGCGGGGTGGAAAAAAGTCATTCTGTGGACAAACTTACTCATTATCAAATATAGAACACTATCCACTGACATCTTAGTTCTTGTTTTCTTTGTTTAGTTAAAGTCTGTCATTCTGTTGAGCAATCGGGTAAATTCTGGTTTTAGAAAATTAGAAGGTGTGGTGTTTTTAGGATTTAGTCATGGCAAGTTTGTTGGGGGGCCTCCAAGTGCTAACGTGCTGTGGGATGTTTGATAGTACATTTATGTCTTCAGGTATCTCTGACTAAAGAACTAGAAATGTATGGTCACTCTGTGTTCTACCCCCCTGCTACCTGTGTAGTCTCTACTATTCAGTTCTTCCCATTTCCAGTCTTCTGTTAGCATAGGGTTCATGGTAACATGCTTAGCAATATGGATTCCAGGACCATGTCAAATCTCACATCTCCTGCTTCCTAGTTGCTGACCGAGCTTTTTGTATAATCTCCCTTCATTTCAGTTTCATAGTGTTGTAGAGGATTAGTGAACTAAGAAAGTACTGTTCTATGTATTTTAATATGCCTGCCAGAGTGGTCATTATTATATTTCAGGTAACTTTGTTCTGGAGATTGGGTCTAAGACCTCTTCTTGAGGAGTCCAGAACATCCTAAGTTGCTTATAGCTGCTGAAGACATATTTCCAATGCTGACATTTCTTTATAGGAAAGGATGTGAGAGCTAAAGCATAGATTTAGAAAGTTAATCTTGAAAGGCTTCTCATAATACATTAAATAATTTCACTGAGCTCTCCCCAGGTGTGATTGAAGAGGACCTTGAACCATGACCATTATGCCTTGCCTACCCAAGACAAGATGGAGAAAGGCTGTCTTGCTGGATGTGTTACTCAGAGAAGGGGTTATGAGAATCATTATGTCAGTTATCCTTGCAATCAACGTACACAATTGATGAAGCCACTAACTCCGCCTTGGCTTCTTTTTGTCAATACTTGAGAGTTTTGAAAAGGCCCCTGATTACGTAGTTAAATATTATGTAACTAAGATATTCCCCACATCCCTCTGTTCACAACATCTTTCCCTTGTTAGCAACATGAGACAGAAACCAACTAGGGAAGACGAAGAGGGAGAGACTACAGTCAGCCGTAGGTAGAAGTGAGGTAGAGGAGCAGGTGTAGAGGTGGTGAGGAGAGCAAGGATGGGCAGGAGGCCTCGGGGCAAGCCCGCCTGGGTGCTGTGGGAAGGAGGAGCAGGCGATCCTCGCCCGGATTATGGAAGGAAGCAGCCTGGCCTCTGGGCTGCACCTTGTGAGGCGCTTGTTCCCTCTTAGCTGACTTAGGAAGTCCAGCCAACAGTTTTCTCTTGTAGAGATTTTAAAATGTTTTAAAAATTTACATTCTTGAAGTACCAATTTTTTTTCTAGTACTAAAATGTAACAAATTAATGTGTTTTTCCCCCTCTTTTCATTCTTTTGTCTTTTTTAGTTGATGGCAGCTCATGTCAGTAGGGACAGAGTTATAAAGAACTGTATAGCCCAGACCTCAGCAGTAGTAAAACGTCTCCGAGAAGAGAGAGAAAAGAACCTGGATGACTTAACGTTATTAAAACAACTTAGAAAAGAACAGACAAAGGTAAGCTGAGGAGACCTTCACTTCTAAGGCAAAGGTCCCCAAAGGTAGCCCTCAAAATGGAGTTTGAATACGTACAATTTCAAGTAAGTTATGGTTATTACTTTAAAAAATTTTATCAGGACAGGGTTGGGAGGATGAATTAGGTAGATAAATTGTTTGCTATGAACTATGAGGACTGGAGTTTGGATCATGAGAGGCCATTGGAAAAATTGGGTGGTTGGGTCTGGAGAGGTGGCTCTGTGGTTTAGAATGTTGGCTGCTCTTCAGAGGATCTTGGTTTCAATCCTAGCACCCAAATGGAGGCTCAGAATTGTCTGTATCTCCAGTGTTAGAGGATCTGATCTCCCTTGCTGGTTTCTTATCAGCCACCTGTAGTCACAGCACTCCAGAGGCAGACAGGAGATCCCTGGGCAAGCTGGCTAGCTAGACCAGCCAGAATTGGCTAGTACCAGGGCCAGCCACAGTAATGTGGTATAGAAAAGACACATGACATAAACTTAAGGTCTCCACTCACATGTACACACTTGTGTATACGTGTGCACTTACAGGAACATATATACACACATACACGAGAGACAGAGAGGGTCAGGAAAATAATGTCATCAGGTAGGCATTTGCATCACACTTAGATGTGGTTTAGTAAATGGATGTATATTTTATAAACAAGTGCAGGGTAGGAGCTTAGGGAAAATTAACATGGAACTGCATTTTATTTCTTTTCCTGTGATGCTTTCCAGTGTTTAAGACAAAACATCAGTGCTGACCAACACCCATGAGAAGCTCTTTGGAAAACATGTGTCTGCTTACTTGAAACGTTTCTTCAGGAATTTGTGTATTGAAAATATTTAGCCCTTTCATTGTATAGGAATCTGCTGAAACAGAGTACAGATTCCGTAAGTTCCAGCCATTGCACTCTTCAGCCATAAAGATGTAGTACTGGTTGACTATAGTTAGACAGGCTCAACACCTCAGAGTAGTGTCCACCCTACCTGTAGACTTTGTGGGGTTGTGTACACCTTTTCTATACTTAACAGCGTCCCTGCAGTGTTGTTACTTAAGAAAGTGTTGTGGTCCAGCTAAGTGGCAGGTGAGGATGCCTGCTGACAAGAAGACCTGAGTTCGATCTCAGTCCCACCGGGTGGAAGATGAGATCTAGTTCCCATCAGTCTTCTCCAACCTCCACACCGCTCACTGTGGACAGGCACACACACACTGAATAAAGTGTAAATGTAATTTAAAGGTCAAGTGCACACTCAGGGATATGTGAAAGGAAGCTTTTCCTCATGGAAGGAAGTCGTGAGGCAGAGTCACTGCTGGGGCCCTTGTTTGTGGCTTACAGGAAAACAGTTGTGTCTTGGCATTCTTGGTCCTCGGCCCACTGGGGTGACAGAGCCCACAGACCTCAGCTCCCACCTGTGAATGACACAGTACATACATTCAGCTTCCTTCCACAGCATCCTTGTACTTTAAGTCACGCGCAGTTTCTGATTGCAGCTAATAGAGTGACTGTGTTTGGTACATGTGAAGTGTTCACCCTCAATATTTTTGATCCTCAATTGCTTGAATTCACAGATCATACAGAGAGCTGGCTACATTTTGTTACATGGAGTACATTGTCATCCATTTTTTAGGGAACTTCTAGGTATTTTAACTTTATGTATTTCCAGACTTCTCCCTGACCCTCCGTTTACCTGCGCCACAGTCTCCTCATCCCCTCCCTTTCCTCTCTCTACTGTGCACACACGCATACTCTTCTCTAGAATGATTTCGAGCACTCGTTGTATCCTTTACCCTTAAATTTATAATTTCTTTTTTTCCAATATGTCTGTCTCTGTGTGTGTAGGTCAGAGGGCCACATGGAGAAGCTGGCTCTTTTTCCTTCCGGCACAGGAGTCCTGGGATTAAGCTCAGGTCATCAGATTTGGCAACAAGCACCTTTACCCATTCGGCCATCTCACCAACCCATTTGTTATTTCTTAATAACAGGGACTTTTCCTACATAGGTTACCTTGTAGTTATCAATACAGTTGTCTGTTTAAGGCCGCACAGTGGGTGACTGAAAGGCCATGTGGAACTCTTTAATCGTGAGTAGTGTGGAGCTGGCGTCTGTTTAGTGGTGTGACCACATGCACAGGGACACAACAGCAAGTAGGCCAGGCTGCCGTGCTTTCTCAGCTATTCTGCTAACTCAGTGTTTCCCAGGGTGCAGCCTCAACCCTGTGTTTGTGTCTGTCTGTCTGTCCGTGAGGACTGCTTAGGGCTCTGTTGCATACTTGTTTATTCATCAGGCAGGGACGGAGTCTCCAGGTAGTGAACGTGTTCAAATAGGCCTTGTTCTTCCCCTGATGTTCAGGGGCATTTGTAGGCTGTTTTAATTAATCAGGTCTAAGTAGCTCTGAGCATTCCATTTCTTGAGAGCATGACTGCAAACCTGCCCTCCACTGTGAGGAAGGGTCATCCTTTCCAGCTAATCCATTGGCTGCTCTAGTGCTGGAGGAAAGACACAGGCTGTGCTGTCCACATCAGCCCACTGGATCCTAACCAGCCACGGTGTGAACATCCAGCAGCCATGTTACCCTTACTTCTGGATTTGCTATTGATGTTGACGGGGCGTGGGACAGGACTACGAAGTCATACTGAGAAGTCAGAGTAGAGCTACCACTGCCAGGGAAGTGCAGAGTCCAGCAAAGCCCTGTTGTTGAGTGATTGTGTCTCTGTTTGCTCAGCCCTCATATCTGCCCCTTTGCCCTCAGTGCCTGGAAGGCACAGCCATGGACTGCAGGGCGGGACATCCAGCAGGGAGTAGTGCTGTAGCAGATGAGGAAATGTTACAACTGTTTTCTCTTCCACGTGTGGTTATAGAATCAGAAAGTCCTTCAACTGTCCCAGGCCTTCCTCATTCACTGAGCATGCAGGGACACTAACTGGTAGTTGTGAAGTCACAAGCTAGTAAGTGGCTGAGCATTTTAATAACCTTTGAATTGTCAAGCTTAAGTCTCACCTCCTCAAACCTTTGTACAACCTACTCCAGCCTTTTTGTATATATCAGGGCTCTGGTTTTTATTTTTATTTTTTATCTTTCTATTTGGACAATTCCAGGCATTTTATCTTTTACTATATATAACCCTTTTTATCTACAACATTTTCATTCTTACCCCCAACCCCTTTTCAAATACGAGCTAGCTTATTCTGGAGCCAAATGTGAGTGACCATGGCCTGGGAACACCAAACTAGATCACCCAGGTTCCACGTTCCAGCATGGAAGCAGTTCCATCCAGGTTTTATAGTCAGAGAACAAAGAACGTTCTTTTTAACTTTTCTTTTCAAAAGTTACCTCATATATTCTACCTCCATAACATCCTTCTCACCTACTTACTCTTTTTGTTTCTTTAAATAAGAACTGAATTCAAACTATATGGCATGATGTTGCAAATTAAGATTATCTGTACCCTATTGTTATCAATTTTCTGTTTTTCTTTTTTTCTGTCTGTTGCAAGTCTTAAGGAAACTTCTTAACATCTTGGAATTTATACCTCACTGCTCCAGGAGCAGAGGTCACATAACATTGAGAATTAGAGACATTTTACATCCTGACAAACACCTGCAGAGGTGTCAGTGACCTCTAGCCATCAGTGTCTTGAGGACAAGAGAAGGCAGAAGAGAGCTGAAAAGCTTGCCTCTGTGCTAACATTAACCAGTGTGAGGTTCAGAAGCTGTTTCTCCCCAGAATCAACAGTGGCACATGGGAGGCCGGTTTCTTTTTTTTTTTTTTTTGGGGTGCCTCACGCCTCCATCACAGGTCTACCATTGAATTGAGTTCTCCACTAGGTGTCCCAGGCAGACCAGTGTCCCTTCAGGGAGGCTTCCAGGTGGATTAACAGATCCTAACGGGGAGGTAGCCTCACCAGGATCGGCCCTCACAGCCCAGCAGGAGTTGACAAGCAGAGGTAGTCAGTCAGCTGGCAGTTCCAGTGAACTTTCTCTCTGTGGATGAGCTTCCTTCCCATAGCTGAACTTCTGGCCTTCTTCCCACTGGAGGCATGTTTCTGTCATGATAGAAGCAGTGGTGACATCCATTAGGGATGCTTTACTTTCTAGTTGTTTTTAGGAAACTTTTTACTCATGGTCTGGTTTTGCTGCTCTTTCCTCCCTGTCACAGAGTAAGTAAGGCCAGCTCATTCCTAGAACACAGGGCCTTGGGGGCACTTGAGGCAATCATGCTTGAGTCTGAATTGTGGAGACAGTGGTTCAGGACCAGTCTCAGAGAGCTCAAACCAAAATGACAGTACTAACTAATGCATGTATATGCTTTGTAAAAATTGATTTTATGTTGTGTGAGTGCATATGTGGGGATGATTGCCTGTGATGGTGTGTGTGAGGCCTAGGAGGTTATCTCAGAATGCCTTCCTCAATCACTTCTCCATCTTTTTTTTTTTTTTTTTTTTTTTTTTGAGGGTGTGTTTCTCTGATCTGGGAGCTTACAGTTTTTCTATTTTGGCTGGCCAGCAGGATCTGCATATCCACCCCATCACCATTCTCTAGCACTGGGACTATAGTTTAAACTCTTTACAGCTCAGAATTTCTATTTTCTCTTGCAGTTGAAATGGATGCAGTCAGAACTAAATGTTGAAGAAAGTGGTAAATGACAGGAGCTGGAAGGTAAGAAATAATGTTGATTTTATAGATACATAAAAAACTGAACAAGCAGGAGGGAACCATGGAGGCAGTGCAGGCAGGCTCTGAGAACAGAGAACCCCCAGCAACTGCTGAGGGTGGGAGTGCTCTTAACTTCAGTGTGGAAGCATAATGGCTTTACAGGTACACACAACACAGCACTTGTGACCTACCGAGCAGGGTTAGATACGTTCTTTGTATCTCCTAACATTAATTATGCATGTTTAACATGCAGAGTTTTTACTGTAGTTAAGTGAGAACTTTCAAAAATTTGTTAACCGTAGCCTTTCGTGCAGTTTCTTTTCATAAAATCAAAGTCACAAGCATTATTCTGCAATTGTGTCAGTTAATATTCATTGAGTCTCATTAAATGCTATTACACAGGGAACACTAAAGAGACGAAACGCTGGATAAATAAGTTCCAGGAGAAGGAAAGAGCAGGCAGACTCAGATCTGCCACTCTCCCACTAGGTCTCCTTTTGGGATTAAATATTAGCTGCTGGGCACTGACTGACTTCTAGCATTTAATAACTGCTTATCAACAAAGGCTTTTGTTGCAGACGTAATTTTGTTTCACAATGTTTCACAAACAAGAAAGAAAAGAAAAAAAAAAAGAAACGCAATCATTAAGCAGAGTGCACTGTGTTGGTATCTTGGTGTGTGACCTTTCAAATTTATATGTCTGGCCAGGCTTGGTAACTGTTTTAAAGTCGCATAGAGAAGTCATCTTCCACCCACTTGTAGCCAGCTTTTTACTGTGTCATTAAACTAAAGACTCAAGCAAGTGAAGGCATGAATAAATTACAGACTATAAATTGAGTGTCTTATGGCATTTCTTTATCCTGTCTTCCTTGCCAAAATGTAGCCTGAACTTGTCCTTGCATCACCATGAGGGCTGTGCTGCCTGGAAGGGTTTGGCAATGAGTGAATTCATACATTCTCTGAAGAAATGATAATGTATTCTGGGACTACAATGTGAGTAGGGTGTGTTGAATATCTGGCTTTTGAGATCTGTCAGGGAGTTTTGGTACATGCAGAGCATGGTGGAGTGAAAACCTTCTGGACGTGATATCCCACATTAACCTGGTACAGTGGGTGCATTCAGTAAACCTGAGTGTTCTCAAGACCTTAACAGGCGGTGCCTTAGACATCGAGAGAGTATTATTCTGTGTTGGCCCATAGAAAAGTAAAACTTTAGCCAGGCATGGTGGCCTCAGGAGGCTAAAACTGGGAGGTTTGTGGAGTTTCAGGCCAAGCTGAGCTATATGTAAGTTCAAAGCCAGTATGAGCCACAGTAAGACCCTGTCTCAAAATGAAAATTCAAACAATAAAGAGATTATGCGCTGACCTTTCAACAGGCCTTCCACATAGAGGATATGTGCTTTCACATGCCACATGGCTTTCTCAATTATAATGAGTGTTTCCTTTGTTAAAGAGTACAAGTATTTATCTTATGTATTTTTTTAATACATCAGAAGTCTTCTCATATAAGAATGGTAACTGCTCTTTATCCTTTTTAAATATCTCACCCTCTGAACTGTTCTATTCTGCAAAAACTTTCTGTAGCTGCAGCCCCATTTAGTCATAAAGCATTCTCGACGCTTATGATTTGTTGTTTCCAAATTTTATAAAGGAAGGTGAATAAAACAAAAAATGCATAAATACACATAATTTAGCAGAAGTCAGGTCCAGCCAACAATGGGCTATTGAAATTGTCTAGTGAATGTTACCAAGGTATACATTATATTTAATTTGGTGTGCTAAAAACTTACTGTTTTCCTAACCCTGGATCAAAAAATGGTAACATCCTCCTAATCTGTAGATCAGAATTTATATCCAGTTTGATTTATACAGGACATCTGGGTGACTTTTTTTTGTTTGAATATCTTAGGTGTTTAATGGAAACGCTGCCTTGAATTCGCTAAGCCTCAAGAATGAATAGGAGAGAGAGGTTTTTTTTAAAAAAGACCCGTCATCTAAATTAAGCAGCTTGAGCATGACAGATGTCAGAGGCCAGCTTCTGAGGGTGGTCTCTGAGCCAACAGGCTTAAGGCCTTTGGTTGTCTCAGCCCCATCCAGCCAAGACCGAAGTCTAATTCTCAGAATTATAAAATAATCAGTGCCTATTTTATACTGATTCTGTAAAAAATGTTTTATAAAATAAAAATAATTTTCCTGCCTCTGTGTGCATATTTATTTATGGCTTTGCAGTTGAGATTTAAGAGTTTGTGCAGAGTTTCTCTATCATGCCTGCTTGGTATCACAGATTTATTGGTATAGATTGGAGTTATAGATTAGTTTATTGCCATTGTGGGTTTATTTTAAAGCAGCAGAATCAGACTGGAGAGATAATCAGTGGTTAAAAGCACTGGGTGCCTTCCACACCCACACGGCAGCTACGCAGCTGTCTGTACGTCTAGTCCCAGGGAATCGATGCCCTCTTCTGGCCTTCATAGGCACTAGGCACACACATCTGATACAGACATACATTCAGGCAAAATACCTGTACTTATAAAATAAAAATAAATGGAAGGAAAAATGACAAAATCTGGCTGGATTCTATCCAAACAAACACTATTTTTCTTTATAAAGCTGGTTGTGGTGACTATGCCTGTAATCCAATACCTGAAAGCTGATGTGGAAGTATTTCAAGTTTGAGACTGTCCCTGGGCTATGTAGTAAGCAACCTGTCTGTAAAAAAGAAACAATTATCTTGAGCCAGGCTGTGGGTGCACATATTTTATCTCAGCTCTTGGGAGGCAGAGGCAGAGGGGGGCAGGGGGAGGGGGGCAGGGGGCAGGGGGGGCAGGGGCAGGGGCAGGGGATGGATCTCTTGAGGGGGAGGCCAGCCAGGGGGCAGGGAGTCCAGGACAGCCAGGGACTACACACAGAGAAACACTGTCTCAAAACACATTTTATCTTGTTTTTTACATTTTTAAGACTGATGTGGGCAGGGACTGGTGGGCAGGTTCCAGACAGTTTTCCAGCGGATTTTAGAGAAACATTCCTGAAAGAAAAGGGGGTAAATGTCTAAAAAGAGCCTGTTGGATTTGAACCAAACCAATGTAAGAACTTTGAACTGCAGGGTTCTCAGTCTGTATATGGGACAGACCATCCAGGCTAACTGCCCTATACAGTTTGATTAATCATTTGCTGTGTCCAAAGTACTGTGGTTCCAAAGTTTCTTAATAAACTGCACTTACAGTGAAAGTCAATGCAACAGAATGACATGGCTTTTATTCCAATGGAAGCGAAAACTTTAAGCTTCGAGCTCATTGAGATTATCTGCAGAATCAGATGCATGAGTTGTAAAGTTTTGAAGTCTCGTTCTATTCCTGGAGGCTACCTTGCTAAAAATTTCTCAGTACATGGGCTCTATTTCTCCATCGTGAGTTCACATTTTTTGGTGTTTTAAATCACAGGTTCTAAGTCTTCTTCCTTCCTGCTGGGGATGTTCTAGACCAGCTACATGTCAAATGGTTCAGTACCTCTGGACCAATGCTTTACCCTTCTCTTACTGGGGCACTTGGCTGACCTGCGCTTTGGCTCCTGCTTCTTCAATGGAATCTACAGATGTGATTAGGGAGGACATAACGTGCTGCCCGGTTTGGATTCCCAAAGTCATAGATTTCAATACATCTGACTTGGCTTGTCTGATTCCTGGTAAGTCCTTCTGAACCTGCAACAAGATGATCCTCATCAGATCATGTTCCTGGAAGAGTTCCTAGTTTCATCAACAGAGCAGTTTTTTGGAGTGTTGAAAAGCGTGTTGTTGGAAATAAATGATAGATCCTTACTGGGACTTTGCTCAGGAGGCTTCCCTACCTAATACAAACAAGAACCTAGATTTGATCTAAGCACACCCCCTGCCCCCAATGAAGAAAAGACTGTGGGGCATGTCCTGTCCCAGCACTTAGGATCTAGGGCAGGCAGAAGTTCAAGACCAGCCTTCTTCTGCGCTAGTTCCAGAGGACCCCACCTGATATGAAGCCTGTATAGGGGACAACAATATTGGAAAATCCATCGTCAATTGAAAATGACATTTAGAGTCTTTTGTGAAGTGAAAATGGATGGTGTGTTTGTGTTGTGTGAGTGTGTGTGTCAGTGCTCCCCATCAAAATGGTGCCTGAATTTCATCCTGTTAATTGGTTTATGTTTTGTTTGTTTTGAATTAGTTCTCATGGATGCTGAACATGTGGGCCCTCAATAACATTTAAAGCTCAGGTCGGCAGATCACCTTTTATCATTTTGGAGGATATAAAGTTTGCTTGCTGAAAATTTTAATTTAACTTTGTCTCTTTATTAGAGAAAACAAGTCATGCCAGCATTCAGAGAAATTTTTTTACTATTGAAGAACTCTAAGAAATTATAATAAGTTCTATGCAAAAAATATAAATCAGAAAGTCAGGGAAGTGGAGGATTGCAGATGGTTGCTGGTCAGAGAACTATAATGCCTTTTGCCTTAGACAGCCAATTTGAAATATATTGTAACATATTCAGTATTGTAATTATGGCGTTCAAATTGTTTAGGCTCTAAGGTAAAGCTATTTGGGAATGGATACCTCTGTTTTGTGATTGCAGTTCTACAAACTGTTCCATGGGTTCTCAGAGTAGCATTTCTGAGATTCATTTTCAATTACAAAGTAGCTTTGTTGCTTCTTGATTTTGGTTTTTCAGGCGGTGAATCAAACATTAGAATCAAGACACCCATTATGTTTATCTCTGTATATATACTTAATTAGCCTTTCAAGAATATTCTAAATTTCCTCAGACCCTTGAGAAGAATTCATTTCTAGGTGCACAAACATTGAAAAAAATAAGGAAAATGGCAAATGATCATTTCTCAGTAAGAAATGGTCAACTTTTTCCATGTGAGGAAAGGAATGAAAGAAAACCAAAAATGCTGATGATTTAGAAAATAAATCTTTGTCAAGATGTGATACAACTTTATTTTGGACTTCTGTTCTTTTGGAGTTTAATGAACTGAACAGGTTGTATGTGCATTGCAGTCATGATGGTTCTGTGTGTGTGTGTGTCTGTGTGTTTGTGTGCTAATGTGCATGTGTCCTTTAGATATGGTCTTACTATACATGCCTTGTTGCTGGCTATAACTCACTATATAGACTAAAATGACTTTGCAACTCTGAAGACTAATGAGCCTCTGCACCCTGAAACTGGGATTAAAGGCATGATCCACTATGTGAGTCAGAGTCTTGCTAGTCTAGGCTGGCCTCAGATTTGCAGAGATCATCCTGCCCCGGTCCTGGACGGGTTAAAAGTGTGTTTTACATGCAGCCCATGCTCCTTTCTACCTTGGTTCTCGAAATAAGTACTACAGTGGCCTTTGAAAAGACAACATTTAAAAGTTGCTTTTCTGCATGTTTCTGTGTGTGTCTGTGTGGAGACCAGAGGTTGATGTCTAGTGTCTTCCTTGTCTCTCATCTTAAGTGTTTTGAGACAGGGTCTCTCACTGAGCCTTGAGCTCATCGATCCCAGTTTGACTGCCAGCCAGCCCCCTAACATTCCCTAATACTCCCAATTGAGGATCAAACAGGTTTTCTTCTCGTACAGCAAACACTTTTAGCTTTGTACAGGCCATCTCCTTAAATGAGGCTTTAATTATAAGGATTTTTAGTATTTATCATTTTACATCCTGCATTTTATTGGTCTTACCATGCTACCTGTTTATCAATTTCAGTGACATATTTATAGCAGTTTAAAGTTACATACTTCTAGCTCAGTGGTTCTCAACTTTTTCAAATGCTTTGACCCCTGTAAATAAAAGCTGACCTCATGTTGTGGTGACCCTCAGCCATAAAATTATTTTCACTGCTAATAACTATAATTTTGCTACCGTTAGGAATCATAATGTAAATATCTGATAAAGCAGATGGTCTTAGGTGACCCACTGTGAAACAGTTGGGAGTTGAAACCCACAGTTGAGAATGGCTGTTCCGATTAGAATAAAGTTTGCTAGAATCTAAAAACTCTCCTCTTTTTTCCTTCAATATTTATAAGAATTCTCAAACAGTAGTAGGGAGGACTTAAACAGCAGGCTCCTAGATGCAGTGGGCACGCTGAGGGTACACTTATGGACCTCTGAAGGACAAGGCCTGGGTGACTGTCTCCAGATTCACTATGGGGGATAGCTAGTCCATTGGTACTCAGAAATAATTGCTACTGAATGAATTGTTTCCCCTTAACTTTAGTTTAAAACTCTAGTTCAAGCAAAAGCTGTCCCATATAAAAGTTTCCCAATGACTGCTCACTACCTAAAAAAGCTAAGTACAGATTTCCTCAAATGGCCCTGGATGCCCTATTCTGCCCCTGGCTCCCTCCTGCCATTACTGCACAGTGCTGAGCTGCCTTCAGCTCCTAGCCAAGACCCAGTGTCCTTTTTGAATGTCTCAGCTTTTTCTCTCCTGACCAGCTCTTACCTCTTGTTGGCTGTCACTTCATTAAGCCATGCCTACCTCTCAGGTTAGGTGTCCCTCTTGTGTACTCCCACAATCTGGTCTTTGCCATACTCTCTCTCTGTCTCTCTCTCTCTCTTTTTAAGGTTTATTTATTTTATGTATGTAAGCATACTGTTGCTGTGTGGGATACTGCTAGTCCCACATGCTATTTCCTTTTTTACTGATAGAGCCCCAGCTCTGTCTACTGGGTGCCCTAAAGCAGCTGGGGAGAAATCAAAGTTCTGAAAAATAGAAGCAGAAGCCTATGGGAGATTTCTCAGTCTTTTATAGTGCTGAAGGTACTGACTGCCCGTTCTCAATTGCCTCCACCTTCTTGTAAAATGCAACATATCTGTAAAACAACCAGAAAACAGCACAATGGCAATAGAAGTCATTACTGTCAGTAATTACACCCAATGTCAATGGCTTATATTCTCCAACAAAAAACAGTGAATGAATGTATATAAAAAAATATCCTCAAGATTCAACTATAACATATGTTGTAGCAGTTATTAATCTTTTAAAAAAAGATTTACTTATCGATTTTATGTATGTGAGTACACTGTTGCTCTCCTCAGACACACCAGAAGAGGGCATCAGATCCCATTATAGATCACTGTGAACCATCATGTGGTTGCTATGAATTGAGCTCAAGACCATCTGGAAGAGCAGTCAGTGCCCTTAACTGCTGAGCCATCTCTATAGCCCCACAGTTGCTAACTTTTAAGAGCACATAAAAACTGGTCGTGGAAGGACAGAAGAAAGTATTTCACAAAAATGGAGACCAAGGGTAGTGGTGCTGAGGCTTGTCTTTGACAAAGTGACTTGAAATTTAAAGTGATGAAAGAGGCCATAAAAGTCATAGTGAGGGGATCAGTATGTCAAGAGGGTACAATAAGTGCACCATCACTATGAAGCACTTAGATATATAAAGCAAATGTTCATCAGAAGGTTTTGAGGGAGTTGATAGATTAAAATAGAGTAATAGTAAAATTTAGGGCTGGTGGCACACAGCTGTCCAGTACCCCAGAGGCAGAGACAGGATTCCAGGGTAGTGAGACCCTGTCTCAAAACAACATCAACAAAAAGAAATACAGTGATAGCAAGAAAGCGGTCATAGTCCATTTCAATATTGGACAGATTGTCAGACCAAAATCAATAAAAGACCTCTGGACTTCACAGTTCTGACCAAATTGACCCAACAAACTACACATTGTCCAGTACGTTCTATACCAGACCACAAGAGAAGTCTAGCAACTAAAGAACATTGATACCATGCAAATGTTATTATTATTTTTTTTACATCACAAGGTTGTAAAAGTAGAAATCACTACCAGGAAGAATTTTGGAAATTTACAAACACAGGACAATGACATCACATATGCCAGAGCAAATAATGGATCGATGAATAGCTTCATAAAAAAAAAAAAACGTAAAAACGAAGGCAGCAAAAAAAACAGAGAAGAACACTTAAACCCTGTAGGCAGTATGGCTTGCTGCTCCAAGAGCAACAGTGATGGCACTGCTGGGTCCTGTGGCTGGAGTGGAAAGTGTTGAACCGAGCACATATTAACAGAAGGAAAGGGAATGACAGGAACCCGGACAGAAGAAATAGATGGACACCAGCAGACAAGCAAAACAAAGTCAGTATTTGAAAAGATTGAAGAGTAGTAGATCACGTTTTGTCTAAACTGAAAGCAAAAACTGAGGACGATTGTGAGTTGACAAATCAAAGTGGCTGCACTGCAGCAGCTACCACAGAAATGGGAAGCATCGTGCAGTGTTACTCCGAACAATCGTATGCCCCAAATAGAACCTAGGAGGAATTTCCAACATGCACACCCTACTAGCACGGATGAAGAAATGGGAAATCTGTACAGGTAAATAAAAAAGAACCTGGAGATTAATTCATGAGGAAAAAGCAAAATCCCAGCCCTGATGGCCTTACCACTGAGCTACATCAAACTAGCCTGGCCTACACAGTAACCCCATGGGCTACACAGTGAAGTCCAAGCCATCCATGGACTGCATAGTCAGACCATGCATTGAAAAAAAGCAACAACAATAAACAAGCACCAGTAATGTTTAATTTTCCAAAAGATAAATTAAGAGAAAAATCTCACTGTGACAGTTTCCCACCCCTACGTACCCTTAGGAGATAAATTTGGTCAGGTAGGTAAGGCTGCCTGAGCTTCAGAACATGAATCAAAAAAAAAATTTAAAGAGATGCATAGAGAAAAATTAGAATATTTTGTCCATGCATTCGAAGCACTAATGTTAAAATAGTCTTGAGAGGCCAAACTTACTCCTTCTTGGGACTGGATTTTATCTTAGAAAGAAAAAAAAAAGAAAAAAAGAAAAGCCTGAGAACTCGACCTTCAACTGAACCCAAGTTGTACCCAAGTACCAGGAAGAACCTTAGGACTTGTCCTTGGACTGAGTCTCTCCCTAGCAACAGTCAATTGAAGAAGATTAGTCTGATTGTTTCAGTTGTATTTCCAGACCATTTGTGATTCTTCATGGTCTTGCTTTAGAGCACCTGCCTGTCAGCTTACAATATTCATTCAATTAGATGCTTGCCAGGATGGACACCCCTCACTCACTCCCACTTCCTATAAGACCTTGTCTCGATAAGAGTTCAGGGCTGCTTCTCCTAGGCAGTGAGTAAGCCCAAGCTTGAGTTTGTAATAAAGAGACCCTAACGTGATTGCATCAAAGTCTGCTCCTGGTTGGTCTTCTGGGCTCATGAATGAGGCACATAGTCTTATGGCCCAAGGATATCTACAAGTTTAATGTAATATCTGTCAAAATTAAAATATGAGTCATACCTGGTGGCATAAGCATTCAGTCCCAACTACGTGGAAGGTTAAGGCAGGAGGGCTGTAAGTCCAAGACCAGCTGGACTACAGAATGAATTCAAATAAAGTCTGGGCAACTCAATGAGGCCCTTTCTCAAAGTTAAAATAAAAGAAAACATGGGCATGACATCATTGGTCTGGGGGGGTATTGTTTAGATTTGATCCCCCAAAACACAGGCAACAGAAGCAGTGCATAAATGGAAGCACATGGGAGTAGTCCCGCACAGTGTTAGACATCTATGGGCTAAGAAAAAATGTCTATAGATGCACACCTGATAAGAGATTAATATGCAACATTGATTAGGAACTCAACCCTCTAGTAAAACAAAGAGCCCAATGAAAGAATGGGCAAAAGATCTGTGCATGTGGCTAACAGAGACATGAAAATTATGGTTGAAACCATAATCACAATAACAGTGAGGTGTCTCCTCACACAGAAAGTGTTAATCAGACTTAGAGGAGGAGGTACTCTATCCATTCTTCCTTTGAGGGACATCTGGGTGGTTTCCAGCTTCTGGCTATTGTAGATAAGGCTGCTATGAACATAGTGGAGCATGTGTCCTTGTTAGAGGTTGGAGCATTTTTTGGGTATATGCCCAGGAGTGGTATAGCTGGGTCTTCAGGTAGAGCAATTCCCAATTTTCTGAGAACCTCCAGACTGATTTCCAAAGTGGTTGTACCAGTTTGTATTCCCACCAGAAATAGAGAAGAATTCCTCTTTCTCCACATCCATGCCAGTATCTGCTGTCGCCTAAGTTTTGATCTTAGTCATTCTGATTGGTGTAAGGTGGAATCTCAGGGTCACTTTGATTTGCATTTCCCTGATGACTAAGGAAGTTGAACATTTCTTTAGGTGCTTCTCAGTCATTTGAGATTTCTCAGTTGAGATTTCTCTGTTTAGCTTTATACCCCATTTTTTAATTGTGTTATTTGGTTTTCTTTATTTTGGATATTAGCCCTCTATTGGATGTAGGGTTGGTAAAGATCTTTTCCCAATCTATAGGTTGCCAGCTTGTCTTACTGACAATGTCCTTACAGAAGCTTTTCAGTTTCATGAGGTCCCATTTGTCAATTGTTGATCTTAGAGCCTAAGCCATTGGTGTTCTGTTCAGGAAATTTTCCCCTGGGTCAATGTGTTCAAGGCTGTTCCCACTTTCTCTTCTATTAGATTCAGTGCCTGAATGCATCTCCCTGTTCTGCTGCCTTTGGGTGCTGGGTTTTAGGGAAGCTCAGGGGGTGGGAGAACCCAGTCTAAGATGAGGCAGGCTGAAGTTGGGGTTCTCTGATTCTCAGGAATCCGGTTGCTGCTGGGGTGCTGCACAGAGGAGTTGGGAACAAAGGATCAGGGGTCCATGGGCCTGCAATGAGGCCAGGACTATTGGGAGCTCATGGCTGAGAATAGCAACCAGACCAGGGCCAGGGGGAAATGGCAGTTCTGGCTTAGCTCGTTGGTAGTACTTGTCCTTAGCTTAGTGATGGTTGTCTAGAAACACAGAGAGGCCTTCTACAGGAGGCTTAGGCTGTGCTCTGGAGCAAGGGCCTTCTCCCACGCTCTCCATGGTGGTTTTGATGGAAGAGACGGCCCATGTTTATCCATACCATTTATTGATTGTTCATTGTGGAAAATACATGCATACCAGTTCCTCAGGGTGGACCAGAGGTTAAATACCTTTTGCAGGAAGGAATGTCCAGGAGGGGAAGATTTGGCTAAACCCTCAGTGCCTCTAGATATCTCATTAGCATGGTGACCTCTGTTCTGGGCTACACGACTGATGTGGGGAGTGTGGGCACGTGTTCTAGGTCAGGAATCTGGCAGGGATAAGGGAGCCACCTACCATCTCATGTGGCCTGGGTGCCAGGGACTCTGAACCTGCTCAGCCTATTGTTGTCCCACAGCTCTTCCTTTTCTTTTCTTAAAGGAGAGGAGTCATCGGAGGGACTGTCCCTTACGTTATTTGTAGTGAAAATTTGGGTTGGATGGGGAGTAAGTATCAAAATAAAACACAACTAAGTCAGAGAGGTAACAAAGGGTGGGGGCTAGGAAGACAAGGGGTTATTGAAGAAATAAATTGTTCAGTGGGTTGAATAGTTAGTGAGGGTATTAACATTGGTTTTCCATAGACATCATTTAAGTTTCCTCAAGTTTGCAGGCAAGAAGGTTCATCTGTTGGTGGAAGGTCCCAAGGCTGTCATCTGTGGGTCTCAGTGTCTGTCTCAGAAGTCTTTAGTCAGATGGTATGTCTGGACAAAGGCAGCTTCATTGCTGCTGGCAGGTTCACGGAGATGGTGGGTTGGGCAGGCTCCATCTGGGTCTCTGTCTGGTCTGTGGCAATGAAAGACCCTCAGATTGAGGAGACTCTCGCTCCAATCCCGAGGACACCCACCACCCCACAAACACGCGGGACTCAGTCTTGATGTAAAAATAAGAGGTTTACTTTGGGATACCAATGCACTGGGGCTCAACACGGTCCTCACACAGGAGGGATATGAAGAGCCTTAAACAGCAGAAATGTATAGTTTATATAGTCACACAGCTTCATTAGCTCAGTTATTCCGGTGCCAAGGATATCTGACCAGGCAGATGTTTTCCATCCTGGAGTTCCCAGGACAAGGCTGCAACCATATCAATGCAGCCATTTCAGTACCAAGGATGTCTGAATTGATATATGTTTTCCTATCCTGGGGTTCCCAGGACAAGGCTATAGCTATGTCAGCACAGCTATGTCAGTACCAAGGACATCTAACTTGACAAATGTTTTTCGTCCTGCAGCACAATCTATAGTGGCCAGTCAGCTTCCCGGAGATGTTTCCTGCCTTGTAATTGTCCTGTAGTAAATATGATCTATACCATCTGTTCTTATGGTCGGGCAGCTTCCTAGAGAGTGGGTGGGTGCACGGAGCCATATTGGATTTGGGCCTAGCCGCTTTTTGACTGCATGGTTCAAGGTGACTCTGGGCTGTTTGGCCACAGAGACTCACCCGTAAGATGACTGCCATAAGTCTTAAGATTGTTGGATAAAGCCTCTCCCATGAATTTACGGCACAGGAGTATAACATTCAAGGGATGCCTCAGCTCGAGCAGATACCAGTTATCTCCTCAGTCTACACCCAGTGTCTCCACCACCTGACCTCATCAGCTTGACTTCTTTGCCTCCAGCTATCACTGCCTATACCCTCATCCCCCCTCCTTCATATTTCACAAAGTCACTCCCCTACCTGAAAGCCTTAAAAGCTGCAATGTTCATCCCAATAAAGCGAGACCTTGACAACAGAACTCTTGCTTGGTCTCCTTCTTCTCTTCACCCCCCATTTTGCCCACAGGTAGAAGGCCTCTTGGGACCCTGAATAACTGGGTCCCCCTGGAAGGGACAAGTGGCGCCAACACAGGGACCCCAAGCAAGGCTGACTACAGGGCCACCGGAGATAAAGAGGCTGCAAGCGGGAATCGAGGACTCTTCAGGCCGCGCATCAGGCTTAGCTGGAGAGGAGGTAAGGACCGGTCGATAATTGTCGTCTAATTGCCATGGGGAAGGTATGGATTTAGGAGGCTTGTTTCATAGGAGATCAAGCTCACTCAGGAGAGAGGATTAAGAGTTAAGAAAAAGGATTTAATCAAGTTCTTTTGTTTTATTGATGAAAAAAGTGTCCATGGTTAATTTTAAGTGAATTTTTTTTTTGTCTTTGTGTGAGAAACTTGTCCTTGGTTTATTATTGAAGGAGCAGAAATTAATTCCTATAGTTGGAATAAGGTTGGAAAGTGTTTAAATGTCTTATTGTGAAAAAGGATCCTAGGCGGTTCCGATTCAGGGAGGTAGTGTTGTCTGTGTCTTTGTGTCTTTGTGTTTTTGTGCCGGCTAAACTCTGGGTCTGTAGTTGCTCTCAAGTTCTGGAGTTCTGGGTTCTGGTTTTGCAGCTACTCCCATCTCGGGCTGAGGGGAGGATCATGTCTCAGGAGAGACGCAAATGTAGCGATAGATGTGCCAGGGACTCACCGATTGCACTGCCCTGGAGACGTCCCAGGAGGTAGAAGGGACCCCAGGGGCCCGGGAGATTCCGTCTGGGTGCTGGCGAGGATTGGCCCGATTCTCATGGATTGGAGAAAAGACCCGCCTTTCCGGCTGTCTGTATTTCAGAGTGGTCTTTGTCTGTGTCTTAGGTCTTTGTTTTTGTGTTACTTGTGACTTTGACAATGGGAAGATTCTGGTTGGGAAGGAGGAGTGATGTGGAATCTGCTCCCGTTCATTTGTCTTTGCTGAGCTCATGGAAGCTCCCATCTCAATCAGCTCAGTTTTGTGGCAATCTTGTGGCGGCTGCTTGTTTTTTGTTTTGTGCGCACTTTTGATTTTTTTTTTTTTTTTTTTTGTCTGTTAATCTTTTGATTGTCTTTCTATGTGACTAAATGCTTTTGCCCTCTTCAGCAGACCTCTATTTTCTGGACTCTCTTCTTGTTTTCTCACCATCCCACTTGGGATGCTTGTTAGTGGCTGTTACAGGAAATCTATAATGCTCACTTGAGTGTGCTTGAGAAATAAGAATTTCAGGTTTGCCCTGGGTTCCTTTGGGATAGGTGTGGGGATAGGCTTGATTTCTATTACAAATGATGTAACATTGCATATGTTAGTACTCTAACACTTCTTGGGACTGTGCATCTGGGATCACAACCTGTATAAGTTTAGAAGTTCTAAAAGCAAGTCATCACATTGGTATGCAGGTTTAGATAGGCTCCAGATTGGAATCCTGATGCTAAAGACTTAGTAAGACACAAAAAGAGAGTTGAGGAAATTACTTAGGGCTATCTTAAGGCAGAGTCCAGATTTATGTAAACTAGCTGCAGGAGGAAATTCTTACTGGGGCCTCGCAGACAAATACCCTAATTGAAGCCCCTCATGGGTCTAGTTTTAATGAAAGATATGTCGGTTGTGACACTGTCCATCGGCCTTTTAACATTAGGGAAACTGACTTTTCGTCTGTCCCGGATCCCCAGAGATCGATCCCTAAACTATAAGTGTGGATACAGGGATCAATTCTATTGTGCCTCCAGGGGTGTGAAACCACAGGAGATGCATGCTGAAACCCACCTCCTCTTGGGATTATATCACAGTAAAAAAGGGGTGGCATAATTCTAACAGAAACAGTACTCTAACCCAAGAATGCCGGAACACCGAGCCTTCCAAGGGCTGGTGCAACCCTCTTACAATAACTTTTACTGATGCTGGGAAAAAGATCACCCCAGAAAACTGGCATAGGGGGTTTGAGTGGGGTCTCCGGATGTATGTTGCCAATAGAGACCCCGGAGTAACCTTCAAAATTAGATTATTTAAATCCACCCCAACTTACACCAAAAAGGCCTCCATTGGGCTAACCCTCAATTGCATAGCCAGGGTTCCTTGCATGCCCAGGTGGTGACTCAGCCCCCTTAACACCTCCTAGTCCTCCAACTACCCTTTTCAGCCCACCATACCTGTTGGGCCAATGTCCCCAAAGCCTGATTTTATCTGTTCTTAACGCCTCAGCTCTTGCCTTGGTATATCATGAACAGGAAACAAATACCTCTATTTATGAGGAATGCTGGATGTGTTTTCAGCTAACCCTCCTTTCTATGAGGTATAGCCACTTTAGCAACATCACATATACTAATAACACTGGTGGTCTCTCTTGGAACACCATAGAACTCACTATCACAGAGTCTCAGGGATAGGGCGCTGCCTCCTCGGGAAGAACATGCTCCTCCCTAAACAATTATTAGAAATATGTAATCATACCATAATCGTTGACAATCAAAATACATATTTACAAGCCCCCAAGTATACTTATCTAGCATGTTCTACTGGTCTAACCACATATGTTATAACATCTCAATTTTTAAAGACTAAAGATTACTGTGTGCTGGTTCAATTATTTCCCATACTCAGCATACATGAGCCAGAGACTTTTCTTAAATCCTGGGCAAAGGGCTCGGATATGCCTCACAAGGTAAAAAGAGAACCAGTAACTGCCATCACTCTCACGGTTCTCCTAGGTCTAGGGGCCTCGGGTGCAGGCACTGGCATCGCTTCCCTCGTTACTTCCCATCAATACTATTACCAGCTTAGTGAAGCCATAGATAAGGATATTGCTGAATTAAGAGATGGATTGGCTAACCTAAAAGACTCAGTTGCCTCGTTGTCTGAAGTAGTCTTACAAAATAGAAGAGGCCTAGACTTAATCTTCCTACAACAAGGAGGACTTTGCTCAGCCTTAACAGAGGAATGCTGTGTTTATGTAGATAAGACTGGACTTGTGAAGACAGTCTGAAAAAGGTGAGAGATAGCCTAGAAAAACGGAGGAGAGAGAGAGAGCAACAAGAGTCTTGGTACCAAAACTGGTTTTCTACATCCCCATGGCTCTCTACCTTGTTGCCCTGCAACACAAGGCTTATGGAGATAAAGCTTCAGTTGTGTTAATACAGAATTGTAGGCTAGAGTCTTGAAAGTATTTAAAAAAAAAAAAAAGAAAGAAAGCTGGTAAAACATATCTTATTCCAAACAGCAATTAAATTGGTTATTACAAAATACTGATATTTGGCCTATCACATATACAGATTTTTCAGGCAAAGTTGGTAATTTTACTCTTTGCATGCTTTTATATTTCCTGTAAATTTGTACATACAACCCATAGGAAATGAGCTTACTGTATTTATAGGTGGTTCATCTAATGAAAAGGCTACATGTATGATTGGATCACTTGTTTATTCTCTTGAGTTTCCCCTGCTTCAACACAGATTATTAAATTACGTGCTGTAGCCACTGTTTTTAAAATTTAAAAAAAAAAAATCAAGCTTTCAATTCATATACTGATAGCCAATGTATGGCTTATGGTTTACAGTTGATTAAAAAGTTTCCTTTTTTAGATACTACTAGCCCTCAAATTATACAATTACTTAATGCTATATTAGAGGCAGGTTTTCTACATGAAATCAGTGAGTGATGATTCAGTGTGAATGTCTGACAACTCACTGTCCTTTCAGTGCTCTGGCTCAGACAACTAAACAAAACCATAGACCCAGCTCTTTGAAAATGGTAATGGAGTTGATAACACACCCTCACGAAAAGAGGAAGACTCCATTTTGCTTACTTTCAACTCCCAGCCTCACCTTGCCGGCTCAGGGATTTCTAGTGCGACTGAATCTGGATGCTTATGTTTAGGTAAATAAAATTTGTGAGGTGCTAGAAAAATGGCTTAGTGGTTAAGAACACTAAGTACTGTTCCTTTATAGGACATTTAAGAACTCAAACTGGATTGCCTGGGCTCCTTAACAAGGGAGGACAATGATACCAGACAGATTATAGGCCTTATATAGAAACAGTTAGTCAAAAAATCTCATTCTTTATATATCCAAAACAATAATGCTGGAGACAATAATTTGGTATACAAGTCAATTTATAAATACAAGTGCTCAGTGTCCTCAATTTAATCCTCAAGGACTTATCTTAATAAATAATATCTTAACTATATCTTAATAAATAAAAAAGGGGAGTTATCCCTGTATGCTAAAATATGCTCCTTTTATTTCAATTTTAAAATTTGTATGCTAACTTACTGCCTAGGTGAAATAGAAAGATCCACATATTGGCATGATCCTGTTCAGATATTTTATAAGGGGAAGTGGGAATCTTTGTGGTTTTTCTACAGGATGCTACAAGAGTATGCCAGCTGCCAGAGGTGGTTGCTGAGACTTGCTGATCATGGGAGCATGAAGATTCAGCTCTCCTGGTTCGGGTCCCTGGAGTCATTCCTGTGTCCTTGGAGGAATATGGAGGATTCCCACTCATCTTTTGTCATCACAGAAATTCTGGCGTTGCTGCAGTCATTGTGTCCCATCCCACCGTGGCCTGCGCTCCAACCCTCTGTGCACTACTGCTTGTTCCAGAGAAGAATGACCGATGCTGAACTGTCCTGGGAAAGACCTTGGCACTTTCGCTGCTATTGTAGCAGCCATTACTGCTGCAGCCATTGTGTCTGCAGTTTCTGGAGTAATTGCTAACAATTGGGAATTCTAAATTTTATTACAGGAGAGGCTTGACTAGGCTCTTGGTGGTATGGCCATAGCAGCTGAGGAGAACCAGATGAGGTGCCCACTACTTATCGGGAGAGGCTCAATTTCCACAATCTCTTACATTAATGCCATCTGGCTCCTACTTTTTTGCCCCTGGGCTCAAGTAAGAGGAATGAGAAGATGATCCAATGTAGCTATCCTCAGGGACCAGCAACTTCCTCTGACCCTTGACCAATCTAAAGGCAGGAACCTTGGGGGCGACAAGGTGATCCTATGACAGATAAGGCTGGGGTTTGAGAGGTCGATCCTAAGACAGAGGTGGCTACACCCCCACGTTTAAACGTCTTGGGCAGTCAAATGCTCCTCTGCCTAGTTTCTCCCCAATAACACACACGTGATAGCCCAGAACGGTGTGTTACAGCATAAGTTCATTCCTAGCCATTGGGGTGCAGTCCTAACTGCAAGAGTGGCTCGCCATGGCCGAGCTGGGCACTCTGTGAGGCATGTCTGATCTCTCTCAGACCACTACTTCCACCTGATGGTTTTTTTTTATAAAAGAAAAATGGGGGAGATGCACGGAGCCATATTGGATTTGGGCCTAGCCGCTTTTTGACTGCATGGTTCAAAGTGACTCTGGGCTGTTTGGCCACAGAGACTCACCCGTAAGATGACTGCCATAAGTCTTAAGATTGTTGGATAAAGCCTCTCCCATGAATTCTACGGCTGCAGGAGTATAACATTCAAGGGATGCCTCAGCTCGAGCAGATACCAGTTATCTCCTCAGTCTACACCCAGTGTCTCCACCACCTGACCTCATCGCCTGACTTCTTTGCCTCCAGCTATCACTGCCTATACCCTCATCTCCCCTCCTTCATATTTCTCACAAAGGTCCTCCCCCTACCTGAAAGCCTTAAAAGCTGCAATGTTCATCCCAATAAACGAGACCTTGACAACAGAACTCTTGCTTGGTCTCCTTCTTCTCTTCACCCCCATTTTGGCCCACAGGTAGAAGGCCTCTTCGGGACCCTGAATAACTGGGTCCCCGCTGGCGGGGACAGGTGGGAATGTGTTTTCTGTACTTTCTGGTCTATTGTCTAATGTCTAGGGGCTAAGCAAGGGTCAGCTTAAAAGATTCTCATTCTTAAGAAATGGCTGCACTACTATCAAACGGGACCTTTCAGCAGCAGTGCTGTCTTTTCCCCTTTTGTAGAGATAAAACTGTAGAGTAATCACAACAGAGGAGCAGAACCCCAACAGGGTAGCGAGTAGTGTATGTTAAGCCTGGAACAGTTTGCTTGGGAGCACATTATGGTCTGTTGCTATCGTTAGGACCAATGTTGGGATAGAAGTCTCGGCTGGAGCCCAGATAAGTATGGTTATGTGTGGAGAGGTTTAATGAGAGAAGAGTAGAAGCAGGGAGGAACAAAGGCTGGACATGAGAACTTGGAGGGAAAGGGGGAGTGTAAAGAGACAGGATAGGGAAGAGGGGAAGAGCAGGGAAGAGAAGAGAGCAAAGAGAGAGCAAGAGAAGTAAGGGGGGGGGGAAGCAGCCCCTTATATAGTCAGGCAAGGCTGGATGTTGGGCTGGCTGTTGCCAGGCAACTGTGGGGCTGCCAGGTAGCTGTGGGGGTGGAGCTTAGACAGAATACCAACAGTTATGGTCCTGAAAAAAAAAAAAAAAAGCAAGGTTGCTTGAGGAATTTAGCCCTGGATCTGTGTTATATTAAGGAAATCAGAGGAAAAAGTTGAGGATTTATCTGCTTTGGATGGCTGAGGAAGAAAATACCATGTTAATTATGTATTTGGGATACAGCTTGTCTGTAAAAGGAAACTAGTTGCTAATTAAGGATTAAATAATGGTTATCAGCATAGTTGGTTTGACCTATGGGAGTAGATTAAATATGATCTTTGAAACTTAAAAGAAATTTTAAACAAATTGAAAAATATTAGGACAATTTTAGGATAGAAGGCATGAATGCTAGGAAGAAAAATAAACATTTAAATAGAGAAGCACGAAGAATTTTGGGTTAAAGATTTCTCAGCAGTAAGATCTTATCTATTGTCTTTGCCTGGTGGGCTCTTTTCGCCTAGATGCAGTGTGTGGGGGAGGGGCCTGCTCTGCCATGCTGTGGGTCGTGTGCTCTGGCAGCCGGTCCCCATTCCTCCGCCCCCCTTCCCCCCTTGTTTTTTTTTTTTTTTTTTTGTTTTTTTTTTTGGCAGGTATTGGTAGAAGGTGTATACCTTAAAAGTAGAGCAGGAAGAGAAGAGTGGTACCATATTAGAGGGAGTCAGGCAGTACCCATAGCAGCATCGTTGCTGGAGTTAGGCACGTCGGTGGGAGAGAACAAGCACCCTGGCCCACTTTTCAGCCTGAACCACACAGAGCCATGTGGCAGGCCTGCGGGGCTTGGGGGGTGGCAGAAAGCAGAGAGAGAGTTGGTTGGGGTGGGCGGGCTGCAGGAGCTCAGAAAAACAAGTCTGAAGAGTGCTATTAAAAGTCAAAGGGAGCCAGGAGCTGAGAATGAAGGATTAAAGCAGCTAGAGCAAAGGGGGAGGGGGAAGAGGAAAGAGGGAGAAAGGGGTCAGGGAGAGAAGAGAGGAAGAGGAGAAGAAGAAGAAGAGGAAGAGGAAGAAGAAGAAGAAGAAGAGGAGGAGAAGAAGAAGAAGAAGAAGAAGAAGAAGAAGAAGAAGAAGAAGAAGAAGAAGAAGTAGAAGAAGAAGAAGAAGAAGAAGTAGAAGAAGAAGAAGAAGAAGAAGAAGAAGTAGAAGAAGAAGAAGGAGAAAGAGAGAGACAGAGAGACATAGAGAGACAGAGAGAGACAGAGAAAGACAGAGACAGAGACACAGAGAGAGGGGTAGGGGGGAAGGGCAAGGGAGAAGGGGAGGAAGAGAGGGAGGGAGGGAGAAAGAGAGAGAATGGATGAGAGAAGCCTGGGTCTAAACTAATGTCAGGGGTTACTCAAGGTCCTTGTCTAATCTGGAGCTCTGGTGTAGGTCTGAGTGGGACAGCAGCAGTATGAATCAGCAGGGCATGGGTCACATTGTAGCATCAGTTGTGGGCCCACGTTCTGCTTCACTGCAGGGGTGTAGGATATGCTGCTTGGGTGGGCAGAACGTAGAGATATTGTAGGAAATACCACTTAGCTCCCAAAGCCAACAGATTAAGAGGTGTGGCTTTTTGCATAATAAAGGGATGGCAGCTTGGAACTGGGGCAGGAGAACAGTCTGAACTTCTGGGCAGGCGGAGATTACAGGTGAAAGACTCCCGGAGAGGGGAGACCCTCACTCAAGCCTTGGGATGATGCGACCCCTCAAGAACTCATGTGAGTCCTTGCTGTAATCAAACGAGGTTTATTGGTAAGAACCAGTGCACTGGGGTTGAGACTGGTATCCCACGCAGGGGTAGAGAAGTTCGACGCTAAGTAGCTGAGAGAAGGGGTATTTAAAGGAAGAAGCCATAACCCAAGGGGGTAGCGATGGCGTCATTGGAAAATGTCGAGAATACCAGTGAAAGATCACAAGGAGAAGCTTCTTGTCTCTCAAGATTGCTTTTAAGATTGTAATCTAACTTTGTATCAGCTAGTTCCTGGGAGAAACCTCCTATTATCTTTACTAGGTCAGAATCACGTACTTATCTTAAGCCCTTTTATCTAGTTCCTAGGAGAGCAGACTCAAGAAATGTGACCTTTTTCCTACTCACAGGTAGAGAGCAGGGTCTGGAATTTGAGGTATTTAGGGCTCCTTAGGGGCAAGATAGCATTTTAGCATTTTTCAACTTCTGACTTCTTGGCTGTATTTTTTTTTTAAATTCAGTTCTTTTTTTTTTTTTTTCTTTGTTCTTTTTTTTCGGAGCTGGGGACCGAACCCAGGGCCTTGCGCTTCCTATTAAATTCAGTTCTTTATAAAGTCCCTTGTAAAAGCAAAACAGAATAAAAACAAACCTTAAAGGGTGGGGCAAATTTTTAAAAAGAAAAGGAAAGGAAAAAGACAGAATGATTCATTGCTTCTCCTCAGACTTTTCTTCAGCCTCGTCTCTGGCCTCCTTCACTGAAAGGGCTTCCAGCTTCTCAGCCACCTTTTCAGCATTATCATTTTTGCCTGGTCCTTTCTTTTCTCTCTCTTCAATTTCTTTCCTGCATTCTTCAAACTTTGTTTTGAACTTTTGTGCGTTCTCAGCATTTAGGAAGCGGATGGCGAGCAGCTCAGGCTTGGGGCACTCGTCAGCAAAGTCGGTGTGGGTATTCCAGACCCAGGCACGGTCACTGCCAGCATTTGGCTTCAGCTCCATCATTGGTGTGATATAGTGATTGGTGCATATCTTCAAGGTTTTGTCCCTCCTCATGAGAAGGCGGATGGTCCCTTTCTCCTTATGCTTCAGAAACTTGACGTCTCCAGTGCCTCGCTCCTTCCATTCTGGGAAGTCATCCTCTGAAGCAAACCGGAACAGCTTTGCACGCATCTTAAAAAGTTCCTCTTCGTCTTCCTCCAGTGTTTTAATTTCTTGCTCAGGAAGAGAAACTATTGTCTCAAACTGGGGGTCGTGGTTGGACTCCTCTGCATTCTCTGTGGAAGTATGGTGGTCCTCGTGACTGTCGTTGGCGGCCGCCATGGGGGCGCGGCGACGCGGCTCGACTAGCTCAGGCGTCGCTGGCTTGGCGGCCTCTGGGCGGCTAGTCACAGCTCCTTTCCTCCGCGTCTGGCGCCAGCCTTGGCTGTATTTTTTATTCTTTCACAGGCAAATGCAAAGAGATGAAGACAGATGCAGAAGGGAGACTGAAGTGCTGGTCCAGCATGGTCTTGGTAGGGACAGAATGACATAGTTCCTGCCATTGTGACATAGACCTCTATGAGTATGGATGGCTGCCATGAGCATAAAGCTTGTTTGTATAATAAGGTAACATATTTTCACATTCCTCCAAGGAATGTCCTCCCTGTTATCCTTAAAGACTCCATGATAACCTGAGACAGAATGAGTCTGCGAGGCAAAGGTTTGGCTAATGGTAAATGCTGGGACCTTCAGGACAGCTCTTAAGGCTGTGGGAAAGAACTCTGGAAACGTGAGTTAGAAAATATACACTTTCTCAAATGGGAAAAAAATAAGGATGTAATATGACGGGCTTCATGAATCTAAGGGAACAGAGGCAGCTGCGTTAATGAGTCAGCTTGTCAGAAAGATATAAAGGCAGGCAGATACAAAGGGAGTTTGTATTCCTGAGTTCAAGGACACTGCAAGTCCTGGCCCAGGTGTGGTGGAAATGGTAATTTTAGGAGAGTGTCCCAGTCAGCTAGTTTAGCATCTGTGCCTAATTCTCTGAATTCTTGGGCAATGTTAAAAGAAAACATTTGCTTGCAGTCCCCTAAGGCTTAAGGGGCTAAGGGGTCCAGGATGTTGATTCCTAGAATAATCAAAAGGGAACCTGGAATAAATAACTGAATTAACATGTAAATAAAATGATATGAGACGCAGAAAGCTATAGCAGTCAGTTTTTCTTAGAATTTTTCTCTAGTGAGAGCTGAGCTGTCTAAAGATCTCTGGAGAGTGAAAACAGCTCTTCAAGAACTTTTTCTAACAGGATTTCTTGTTCAGAAATTCCAAGAATCACTTAGAGAACCGACACAGCTCTTTTGGAATGTTTTGTGGCAGTTATCCAGAGAAGACTGTCTGAATACTGAACATAGATCTCTTAGAAATTTTTTTTGGTTGTCTGATTTGTATCAGAAAACCCAAGAATTACTTTTAGAATTTTTCTAAAAGTATTTCTGGCTTAGTCAGAAAATTCAAGAATTTTTTTATGGCAGCTTTTCTGACTTTGGTCAGAAAATACATGAGCTATCCAGAGAGCTTTTAGAATTTTTACTAGTAGACAGAGAGCTATCTCAAACAGAGAGTTTTAGGACAGCAAGAAAAAGCTGCCTAAAAAAGCAGAAAGGGGTGGGGGAGGGAGAATAGGGGAAGACAGTCTGGAAAGCCATCTCAGCAGAAATTAGGCCACCAGCTTGGACCCATGATTTAACTTGGACCTGTCAGTTGTTTTTGCCGCCCCAAACACCCTTCTCTCAGGAATCTGGACTCTGAAGCTGGTCCTTGGCACTGAAGGGAGACATAAAGAGCTGGGAAGCATACCATGTGAAGAGATGCAATGGTGGAGAATTTGAGTTAAGGCATAAGCTAGCTGAGAGACTGCTCCAGGTAAAGGCTAACAGCCTTAAACGATGTAGATGTCTCTGTGTCTTTATTAAATTTCAAACAGCATCCCACAAAAGTCCTCCAATATCTGGTATACCAATGTAGGGCATGAGATCTAGGCTAAAGACATGAATTCCAGACACAAGACCCAGAGGACAGAATCTAGCATGGAGATGAGACATTAGCTGGAATCAGAGAACTGAAATCCTAGACCTCAGAGTCAGTAATGTATGCTCAGACTAGACAGTCCCCAGAGGGCAGTTTAGAGAAGCTTACATACTGAAATAAGTATTATGTTTTGAAGCAGTAAAAGAGAAATAAGAAGAAATTTTTGTAAATTTGCATAGACACTGTAAAAAGTAAAGAAAATGAATATAGACAGTCATAGAAAGAAATATATAATTCAAATATAATAACATCTTCAAAGGAAAGTGACAATTAGCAAGATTAAAAAAGAAAATGTTTTCTGTGTTAAAAATGAAAAATAATATAGCAGAGGGCATCTGGACTCTATATAGTTTCATTTTAATTATCATCCTAGAACTAATTATATTGACCATGGTTTTCTCTGTCTTCTCTAAGAAATATCTTAGTAAAAAAGAAAGGAGATAATCTTGCCTTCTCTCTTAAATTAGTGTTAGTCTCATTCATTTGGGAACTAGCCAGGATAGGGGAAAACTAGACACCTTTTAAAATTTCCATTATACAGGACTATTAGAAAAGCTACAATAATTTTTCTAGCTACCATAAAAGAATTCCCTCCAGAAGAGTAACATATAAGGTTATGATGAATTTGAATGGCAGTCCATAGAAATGCTAGATTTCGGTTGGGGATTTAGCTCAGTGGTAGAGCGCTTGCCTAGCAAGCGCAAGGCCCTGGGTTCGGTCCCCAGCTCCAAAAGAAAAAAAAAAAAAAAGAAATGCTAGATTTCAGGAGATTTTAAAAGGTGATTGTAGCCTATGGTATGCATTCATCATATGTGAAATGGGAACTAAATAAATGGGCTATGCATAATCATTTAATTTCAAAAGATTGGAAACATTTAATAACAGCTATCTTAAAAGCTGACTCTCAACTACAGTGGCTGACATGCTGGGGAGAGGAGGCTTTGGATATAGGGCAACATAATAGGACTAGAAGGGTTAATATTGTCAGGGATCAGTTGCTAGGTGAAGGTGAAATATGCTGAGTTACAAATGCAGATTTTGTTTGATTATGTCACCTTAGAGCAATGTCTTACAGTAGCTATAAATGCTTGGGACAAGGTTGAACAATAGTAAAGACCATCTGAAACATTTACCATGATAACCCGGGGCTCAGATGAAGCTTTTATTGATTTTTTTTTTTTTTTACAAAGATTAACTTCAACTGTAAATAGAGCAGTATTCAGATGAAGCTTTTATTGATTTTTTTAAACAAAGATTAACTTCAACTGCAGTCCTAACTGCAAGAGTGGCTCGACATGGCCGAGCTGGGCACTCTGTGAGGCATGTCTGATCTCTCTCAGACCACTACTTCCACCTAATGGTTTTTTATAAAAGAATAACGGGGGAGATGTAGTGCCATATTGGATTTGGGCCCGGCCGCTTTGTAACTGCATGGCCATAGTAAAAGTGATGGGATTGTTGGACAGAGGCCTCTCCCATGTATTTACAGCACAGGAAGAAAGACCAAGTAGAACACCGTGTCTCCACTGCATGACCTCTGCTGAGCCCGGCTGATGCATGTGGAACCGACACACTGGACCACACCTGGGTGGTGGTCAATTTACTTGCCTTTTTTACTTCCTCAGCCTTTTATCCTGAGATTTAGGCTGGTCTCTGGGATTTCTCCCCAATTAATTCAGGTCTCATAGTTGGTCTTTTGTTGCAAGTCACGATCCAGGTAGTCCTGGAGCCAGGGTTTCCATTGTGCTTCCCAGTTATTTTCTACCTGGAGACTTGGGTATATAAGTGGTGAATAAAGCTACAGGAGTCTCTCTCTCCTCCTCTCTCTCACTCCTCCTCTCTCCTCACTCCTCCTTCTGCTCTTCCACTCTCTCTCTCTCTCTCTCCTCCTCCTGGCTTGACACGATAACCTGTGTGTGTGCGTGCGTGTTTCTTTCATCCCGTAGGCTTTCGCCCGATTCTCGGTACCGTGTCGGTGCTGGCGCTGACATTCAACTGTAAATAGAACAGTATTCAGATGAAGCTTTTAGTGATTTTTTCATAGAGATTAACTTCAACTGTAAATAGAACAGTATTCAGATGAAGCTTTTAGTGATTTTTTTCATAGAGATTAACTTCAACTGTAAATAGAACAGTATTCAGATGAAGCTTTTAGTGATTTTTTCATAGAGATTAACTTCAACTGTAAATAGAACAGTATTCAGATGAAGCTTTTAGTGATTTTTCATAGAGATTAACTTCAACTCTAAGTAGAGCAGTATCAGATCAAGGTGCAAGAAAAGATTAATTGAATCTTTAGCTTTTAGGAACACTAATGGTGGATTCAAAAAGGCTATTAGACCTTTAAAGGCCTGATTAGCATCTATTTATGAATGCATTAAAACTACTGTGGTTATTGGATCTAATGCATTCAGGGTTGCTATGCTAGGTCAGGCAATTGCTAAAAGTATGAGAGTTCGGAATGTCCAATGCCTTGGCTGTGAAAGACCAGGTAATTTCCTAAAGGAGTGTAGATGATATTTTCTCTAATGATAATCCAGAGAGAAGGCTTCCTATAAAATGTGAAAGAAGTGGAGAGTGCAGATACAGGGGTTAAAGTTAGATCATCCCGAGATATACAAGGCAATACCTTACAATCAGGAAATTGCCAAAGGGGCTTTGCTTTTTTGCCACCAAAAAGCAACATAAGCTGTTTGTTCCATGTCAGCCATGGAGAGCCTAGAAAGCAACTAGAAAAATTAATGCCTGATATGACAGACAGATATGTCCTACATTTCACTACTCTGATAGATAGAACAAGATATTTTAAAAGTACAGGAAACACATATTTTGGCAAAGAAGAAATTACAGTTAGATGAAATTGAGGTTGAAGGCCTCATGTACACTGGAGCAGATGTAAAAAGACTCTTGGAGAGGATCCTCCAGTTTCCATCTGTGCTTGCAGCTGACACTGTTAACACAGCTCTCTGTGACTGGATCCCAGCAGGGAAAGAGCTGGTCTCCCAAGAATGCTGTCACACCTGAAAGCACAGGTAGGACTACCACTTCTGCTCAGAGGAACCTGCTTGTAGCCCTTGGGAGGCAGGAGCTGAGGAGCAGTCTGAGACAGGACCCTTCTGTTTTCTGTGTATGTCCTGAGCTGAACCTGTGCCACAGAACTCGGTTTCCAAATCCTGCTGGGAGAGAGCTGGACTCCACAGGAATGCTGACACATAGACTGACAGGAGGGTAAAGCCACTGTCAGAGACAGCCAGACCAGCTAACACCAGAGATAAACAGATGGTGAAAGGCAAGTGCAAGAAACTAAGTAACAGAAACCAAGGCCATTTGGAATCTTCAGAACCCAGTTTTCCCACCACAGCAAGTCCTGGATATACCAACACACTGGAAAAGCAAGATTCTGATTTAAAAAGCATATCTCATGTTGATGTTAGAGGACTTTAAGAAGGACAAAAATAGCTCCCTTAAATAAATACAGACAACACAGGTAAACAGGTAGAAGCCCTTAAGGAGGAAACACAAAAATCCCTTAAAGAATTATAGGAAAACACAACCAAACAGGTGAAAGAATTGAACAAAATCATTCAGGATCTAAAAATGGAAATAGAAACAATAAAAAAATCACAAAGGGAGACAACCATGGAGATAGAAAACATAGGGAAGAGACCAGGAGTCATAGACTGAAGCATCACCAATAGAATGCAAGAGATAGAAGAGAGAATCTCAGGGGCAGAAGATACCATATAAAACATTGACACAACAGTAAAGAAAATAAAAAAAGGAAAAAGATCCTAATCCAGGACACAATGAGAAGATTAAACCTAAGGATAATAGGTATAGAAGAGAGTGAAGATTCCCAACTTAAAGGGCCAGTAAACATCTTCGACAAAATTATAAAAGAAAACTTCCCTAACCTAAAGAAAGAGATCCCCTTAAACATACAAGAAGCCTACAGAACTCCAAATAGATTGGACCAGAAAAGAAATTCCTCCCATCACATAATAGTCAAAACACCAAACGCACCAAAGAAGGAAAGAATATTAAAAGCAGTAAGAGAAAAAGGTCAATCAACATATAAAGGCAGACCTATCAGAATCACCAAACTTCTCACCAGAGACTATGAAAGCCAGAAGGTCCTGGGCAGATGTCATACCGACCCTAAGAGAGCACAATTGCCAACCCAGGCTACTATATCCAGCAAAACTCTCAATTACCATAGATATTCCATGATAAAAAACAAATTACATAATATCTTTTCACAAATCCAGCCCTACAAAGGATAATAGATAGAAAACTCCAACACAAGGAGGGAAACTACAACCTAGAAAAGTAAGAAAGTAATCTTTCAACTAGCCCAAAAGAAATACCCACATAAACATAATTCCACCTCTAACAACAAAAATATTAGGAAACTACAATCATTGGTCCTTAATATCTCTCAACTTCAATGAACGCAATTCCCCAATAAAAAGGCATAGTCTAACAACTGGACACAGAAATAGGACCTAGCATTTTGCTGCATACAGGAAACACACCTTAGTGACAAAGACAGACACTTCCTCAGAGTAAAAGACTGGGAAAAAAATTTTCCAAGGAATAGTCCCAAGAAACTAACTGGAGTAGCCATTCTAATATCGAATAAAGTCGACTTTCAACCAAAAGTCATCGAAAAAAGATAAGGAAGGACACTTCATACTCGTCCAAGGAAAAATCCACCAAGATGAACTCTCAATTCTGAATATCTGTGCTCCAAATGCAAGAGCACCCACATTCATAAAAGAAACTTTACTAAAACTCAAGCACACATAACACCTCATATAATAATAGAGGGAGACTTCAACACCCCACTCTCATCAATGGACATATCGTGGAAACAGAAACTAAACAGAGACACAGTGAAACTAACAGAAGTTATGAACCAAGTGGATTTAACAGATATCTATAGAACATTTCATCCTAAAAAAAATGCCTCTTCTCAGCACCTCATGGTGCCTTCTCCAAAACTGACTATATAATTGGTCACAAAATAGGCCTCAACAGATACAAGATGATAGAAATAATTCCATGCACTTTATTAGATCACCATGGACTAAGGCTGGTCTTCAATACCAACAAAAACGATAGAAAGCCTATATATATGGAAGCTGGACAATGTTATTCTTTTTTTTTCAGATTTAATTCATTTATTTTTCTTGTATAAAAACCCTTAAGTGGTAGTCACAGCTGGAGCCTGGATCCTCTGAACAGAGAGTCTGGTGTGGGTTTTCATAAGATGGTCAGTGAATTCCTGATAAGGAGACTTAGTGAACATAGTCTCTTTCCAGAGGTCAGGGGTCAGGTAGCTGTAGGTCTTGGAGATGGCATCAAAGGTGGCCTTGACAAAGTTGCCCAGGGTGGCAGTGCAGCTCCTGGCTGAAGTATAGCATCATCTATACCGGCCATCATCAGTAGCTTCTTGGGCACAGGAGCAGAGACAATGCCAGTGTCTCTGGGGCGGGGATGAGGCACACCAGGACAGAGTCACAGCAGCCTGTCACCTTGCATGGCACAGTGTGGGGCTTGCCAATCTTGTTCCCCCAGTAGCCTCTCCGCACTGGGACGATCGAAAGCTTGGCCAGGATGATGGCCCCGTGGATGGCAGTGGTTACCTCCTTGGAGCACTTAACACCAAGACCAATGTGGCCATTGTAGTCCCCAATAGTGACAAAAGCCTTGAACCTGGTCCTCTGGCCAGCCTGAGTCTGCTTCTGCACTGGCATGATTTTTAGAACCTCATTCTTTAGAGATGCACCCAGGAAAAAGTCAATAATCTCAAACTTCTTAATGGGCAGGGACAACAGGTAGATCTCCAAGGACTTGATCTTCATGTCCTTAACCAGGCGGCCCAGCTTGGTGACGGGGATCCACTCCTTGTCTTCAGCTTTACCTCCACGAGCCCCGTGGCCTCGACCGCGGCCTAGACCATGACGTCGGCCATGACCTCGGCCCCTAAGGCCGCTGCCGAATCCTGAAGTCTCCGCGGCCTCCTAATCCTGGGCCCCTGGGTCCTCCGGGCTCTCCTGCTGCACCCGTGTCATCCGCCATTTGGTGTTTTCCCAAAGAAGAAGGACAATGCTATTCTTAATGATAACTTGGTCAAGGAAGAAATAAAAAAAGAAATGAAAGACTTTTTAGAATTTAATGAAAATGAAGGCACAACATACCTAAACTTATGGGACCCAATGAAAGCAGTGCTAAGAGAAAAACTCAGCTCTGAGTGCATCTAAAAAAGAAACAGGAGAGAGCATACATCAGCCGCTTGATAGCACACCTGAAAGCCCTAGAGCAAAAAGAAGCAAGCACACCCAAGGGGAGTAGAGGGTAGGGAATAATCAAACTTAAGGCTTAAATCAACCAAGTAGAAACAAAAAGAACTATACAAAAGGTCAACAAAACCAGGAGCTAGTTCTTTGAGAAAAATCAACAAGATAGATAAACTCTTAGTCAGACTAACCAGAGAGCACAGAGAGTGTATCCACATTGTCAAAATCAGAAATGAAAAGGGAGACATACAACAGAATCTGAGGAAACTCAAAAATATCATCAGATCCTACTACAAAAGCCTATATTCTACAAACCTGGAAAATCTGGAGGAAATGACAATTTTCTAGACAGATACCAGGTACCAAGTTAAATCAGGATCAGATAAACCATATAAACAGCCCCATAACTCCTAAAGAAATAGAAGCAGTCATTAAAAGTCTCCAAACCAAAAAAGCCCAGGACCAGTTGGGTTTAGTGCTGAATTCTATCAAACCTTCATAGAAAACCTCATACCAATACTGTCCAAATTATTCCACAAAATAGAAACAGAAGGAACACTACCCAATTCTTTCTAAGAAGCCACAATTACACTTATATTTAAACCACACAAAGACCCAAAAAAGAAAAAGAACTTCGGTTTTTCTTATGAATATCAATGCCAAAATACTCAATAAAATTCTCATAAATTGAATCCAAGAACACATCAAAATGATCATCCATCATAATCAAGTAGGCTTTATCCCAGGGATACAGGGTTAATTCATATAGAAATCTATCAATGTAATCCACTATATAAACAAACTCAAAGAAAAAACCACATGATCATCTCATTAGATGTGGAGAAAGCAGTTCACAAAATTCAGCACCCCTTCATGATAAAAGTGTTGGAAAGATCAGGAATTCAAAGCCAATACCTAAACATAGAAAGAGCAATATACAGCAAACCAGTAGTCAACATCAAGCTAAATGGAGAGAAACTTGAAGCAATTGCACTAAAATCAGGGACTAGACAAGGCTGCTCACTTTCTCCCTACCTATTCAATATAGGTAATTCCTAGCTAGAGCAATTAGACAACAAAAGGAGGTCAAAGGGATACAAATTGGAAAAGAAGTCAAAATAACACTATTTGCAGATGATATAATAGTATACTAATATATATTATTATATAATATATAATATATTATATACTAATATATTATTATACTAATAATAATATACCCCAAAAACTCCACCAGAGAACTCTTAAAGCTGATAAACAACTTCAACAAAGTGTTTGGATATAAAATTAACTCAAACAAATCAGTAGCCTTCCTCTACTCAAAGGATAAACAGGTTGAGAAAGAAATTAAGGAAACAATACCCTTCACAATTGTTCCCGCCAGCGGGGACCCAGTTATTCAGGGTCCCGAAGAGGCTTTCTACCTGTGGGCCAAATGGGGGTGAAGAGAAGAAGGAGACAAAGCAAGATTCTGTTGTCAAGGTCTCGTTTATTGGGGTGAACGTTACAGCTTTTAAGGCTTTCAGGTAGGGGGAGTGTCCTTTGTGAAACACGAAAGATGGAGGGGCAAGGGTATAGGCAGTGATAGCTGGAGGCAAAGAGGTCAGGTGGTAGACGATGAGGTCAGGCAGTGGAGACACCGGGTGTTGACTCAGGAGATAACTGGTATCTGCTCAAGCTGAGGCATCCCTTGAATGTTATCTTCCTGTGCCGTAAATTCATGGGAGAGGCTTTTGTCCAACAATCTTAAGACTTATGGCAGTCATCTTAGGGGTGAATATCTGTGGCCAAACAGCCCAGAGTCACACCTAGCCACTTTGAGCCATGCAGTCAAAAAGCGGCCAGGCCCAAATCCAATACGGCTCCCTACACACAATTGTCACAAATAATTTAAAATACTTTGGAGAGACTCTACACAAACAAGTGAAAGGTCTGTATGTCAAGAACTTCAAGCCTCTGAAGAAAGAAATTGAAGAAGATCTCAGAAGATGGAAAGACTGCCCATGCTCATGGATTGGCAGGATTGATATAGTAAAAATGGCCATCTTGCCGATAGCAGTCCAGAGATTCAATGCAATCCCTATCAAAATCCCAAGTCAATTCTTCACAAAGTTAGAAAGAGTAATTTGGAAATTCATTTGAAATAACAAAAAAATCCAGGATAGGGAAAACTATCCTCAACAATAAAAGAACTTCTGGGGGAATCACCATCTCTAACCTCAAGCTGTATTATAGAGTAATAGTGATAAAAATATGGTATTGGTACAGAGTCAGGCAGGTAGATCAATGGAATAGAATTGAAGACCCAGAAATGAACCCACACACCTATGGTCACTTGATCTTTGACAAAGAAGCTAGAACCATCCAGTGGAAAAAAGACTGGTGGTCAGCAAATGGTGCTGGTTCAACTGTAGGTCAGCATGTAGAAGAATGCAGATAGATCCATTCTTATCTCCTTGTACAAAGCTCAAGTCCAAGTGGATTAAGGACCTTCATAAAAAACAAAAAACAAACAAACAGATATACTGAAACTAAAGAAGAGTAAGTGGGTAAGAGCCTCCAACACATGGGCATAGGGGAAGATTTCCTGAACAAAACACCAATGGTTTATGCTCTAAGATCAAGAATCAACAAATGGGACCTCATAAAATTGTAAAGCTTCTGCAAAGCAAAGGACAGTATCAGAAGGACAAAATGGCAGCCAACAGATTGAGAAAAGATCTTTACCAATCCTACATCCCATAGAGGTCTAATATCCAAAATATACAAAGAACTCAAGAAGTTAGACTCCAGAGAGCCAAATAACCTTATTTTTAAAAAATGGTGTATAGAGCTAAATAGAGAATTCTCAACTGAGGAAAATCGAATGGCTGAGAAGCACTTAAAGAAATATTCAACATCCTTAGTCATCAAATGCAAATCAAAACGACTTTGAGATTCTGCCTTACACCAATCAGAATGGCTAAGTTAAAAAAACTCAGGTGATGGCAGATGCTGGCAAGGATGTGGTGAAAGAGGAACACTCCTATTTTGTTGGTGGGATTGCAAGGTGGTACAACCACTCTGGAAATCAGTCTGGCAGTTCCTCAGGAAATTGTGTCGGACTCTCCCAGACTCTGTCAGTGTTTGCCCCCTGCTGAGCCTTGCTAATGCAAGTGAAAGCCTTTGTTCTCTTGTAGGAACATCTTGGCCTTCCTGTCCTTCATAGGGGATAGCCAACACCTGACCACTAGATCTTTTGATCTCAGCTTTAGTTTCAGTTTCTGTTTCTCCCATTGTGCTTCCACTCAGTGGTTGGGGTATACATTCTGTGTACCCAGTAAAAACTTTGGCATTCATTTTCTTGAAACATGAGTGACCAGAGTCTGTGTGTCTCTTCTTAAATATCACAGGCCTTCGCCCAGTTCCCAATGTCCTGACGATGCAGGCATCATTAAAATTGGACATAGTACTTCCTGAGGACCCACATATGTCACTCCTGGGCATATACCTTAAAGATGCCCATTTAACAAGAACACATGCTCCACTATGTTCATAGCAGCCTTATTTATAATAGCCGGAAACTGGAAAGAACCCAGATGTCCTTCAGCAGAGGAATGGATACAGAAAATGTGGAACATTTACACAATGGTATACTACTCAGCTATCAAAAACAATGACTACATGAAATTCTTAGGTAAATGGATGGAACTTGAAAATATCATCTCGTGTTGGGTAACCCAATCATGAAGGAACACATATGGTATGCACTAACTGATAAGCTGATGTTAGTCCAAAAGCTTGAAATACCTAAGATACAATTCACAAACCATATGAAGCTCAAGAAGAAGGAAGACAAAAGTGTGGATGCTTCAGACCTTCTTAGAAGGGGGAACAAAAATACTCACAGGAGGAAATATGGAGCCAACTTGCGGAGCAGAGACTAAAAGAAAAGCCATCCAGAGAATGCCCCCCTTGGGGGATCCATTCCCATGTACAGACACCAAACCCAGACAATATTGCAGATATCAAGAAGTGCATGCTGACAGGAGCCTGATATAGCTGTCTCCTGAGAGCCTCTGCCAGAGTTTCACCAATACAGAGGCGGATACATGCAGCCAGTGGTTGAACTGAGAATGGGGTTTCCAATGGAGGAGTTAGAGAAAGGAATGAAGTGGCTGAGGGGTTGCAACCCCGTAAGAAGACCAACAATATCAACCAACCAGACCCTCCAGATCTCCCAAGGACTAACCCACCATCCCAAGAGAATACAGGGATGGACCTATGGCTCCATCCTCATATGTAGCAGAAGATAGCCTTGTTGGGCATCAGTGGAAGGAGAGGCCCTTGGTCCTGTCAAGGCTTGTTGCCCCAGTGTAGGGGAATGTCAGGGCAGGGAGGTGGGAGGGAGTGGGTGGGTGGGTGAGCGAGTACCCTTATAGAAGCAGGGAGGAGGAGATGGGATAAGGGGAAACTTGGAAAGTGGATAATACTTAAAATGTAAAAACAATAACAACAACAACAAAAGACTCTTGGAATCCAATTTGGCAAATTTGAAGGGTATCTTCACAGCTCCTGAGAATTGGAGCATTGTCTCATGTAAAACAGAATCTAAGATGTATAAGATCAGAAAGCCAGATAGGAAGATAAAGGCCATATATGGCAGGCATAGCCAAGAATTTATGGGGAATAAATCTATTACAACAGTGGGAAATACAGATTAGCATTCCTTCAACTTTAAGGACATCCATAAAATAGGAGATGTTCCTGATAAAGGTATCGAAAATGTTATGAACAATTACAAACCAGTGGCCCTTAAATAAAGAAAAATTACAGGCATTAAAACAGCTGATCCGGGCTGGAGAGATGGCTCAGCGGTTAAGAGCACAGACTGTTCTTCCAGAGGTCCTGAGTTCAAATCCCAGCAACCACATGGTGGCTCACAACCATCTGTAATGAGATCCGATGCCCTCTTCTGGTGTGTCTGAAGACAGCTACAGTGTACTTATATATAATAAATAATTAAATCTTTAAAAAAAAAAAAAACAGCTGATCCAAGAACAGTTGGAGGCTTAACATAGAGAAGAGTCTACCAGCCCTGGGAATTTTTCTATGTTTGTCATTAAAAAGAAATGTGGAAATGGAGGATGCTAACAGATCTAAGGCCATTAATAAGGTAATTCAGTTTATGGGTTCTTTATAACCTGGAGAGTTCCTTTAACTTTTTTTGTGACCTAAGGCATGGCCCATTCTAGTGATTGATTTAAATGATTGCTTTTTTTTTTTTCAATACCCCTGCAAGAACAAGAGAGAGAAAAGTTTGCTTTCACTGTGCACACATTGAACCGTAAACAGCTGACTAAAAGGCACAGGTGGAATGTTTTGCACTAGAAATGCTAAATAGCCTCATGTTGTATCTTCCAAACCAAAAGAGCAAGCTCTATCAAATATTCAGTTGGGTGTGGGAAAAAATTGTGAAATTGCCATGGTGATCTTTGCACACATTTGTGAATATATTAAAACTCTCTGAACGGGACACTTGAAATATCTGAACTGTATGCTATTTTTGACATAAGTCAGAGCCTCCTGCAGTGTTTCACCCCCCTTGTCAGACCCTTTTGGGTCCCTTGCAGGGTTTGACACCTGCTGAGCCCTGCTGATGCATGTGGAAGCCTTTTGTTCCTAACAAAGGAGCAGTCTGGCCGGGTAGAGACACAGCTGGGTGATGGTCAATTTGTTCCTGTCTTTTGTCTTCCCAGTCTTTTGTTTTTGAGATTTAGGCTGGTCTTCCTGGATTTCTCCCTAGTAAATTCAGGGCACATAGTAGGTCTTTTGTTACCGAAGTCTTGAGCAGGGGTTTCCCACTGTGCTTCCCAGATTTTTTCCATGTGGTCAACTTGGAGTATATATTCGGTGAATAAAGCTACAGGAACCTCTTCCTTTTTTTGTGTTTGTGTGTGTGTGTGTGTGTGTGTGTGTGTGTGTGTGTGTGTGTGTGTGTGGTGTGTGTTCTTTAATCCTGCAGGCTATGCCCAATTCTTGGTGTTGTGTCGGTGCAGGCATCGACAGACATATAAGTTTATCAATAAATGTATTTAGTAGACCATTGAGGTGGGTCAGTGGGTAAGGGCATTTGTCTTCAAGCATAATTACCTCAGTTTGAAATTTGGACCCATGTTGTAGAAAGAGAATGATTTCCTCAAGTTACCTTTTGACCACAACTGAGCTGAGGAACACACACACACACACACACACACACACACACACACACACACACACACACACACACACACAAGAGGGAAATAAAAACTGAAAAAGAAGACAAATTAAAAGGAATATATAACTCTGCCCTGGACCTTTTGTTGTTGAGATTTTGTCTTTTTTTTTTTTTTTTTTTTTTTTTTTTTCGAGCTGGGGACCAACCCAGGGCCTTGCGCTTCCTAGGCAAGCGCTCTACCATTGAGCTAAATCCCCAACCCCGAGATTTTGTCTTTCACTGTTTATTTTACTGCTAAGTGCTGGGCTCCAAGATTTGGAGTCTGCACATAGCTTGAGGGACCCTGCCCCCAGTTAATTATATTTGGCAAATAAAGGCACCAGCAGCCAATAGCTGTGGAGAAGGTACACAGGCAGGGTTTAGGTTTCCCCAGGGTAGAGACCATGAGGAAGGAGCAGGAGGAGTGAGAGCTGTCATGGGATAGAGAAGCATGAAGAGTTGCCCTGAGCTAATGAAAGAATAAAAAAATGCAGCTAAGAAGTCAGAAGTTTAAAATGCTATCTCACCCCTAAGAAGCCCTAAATACCTCAAATTCCAGACCCTGCCCTCTACCTGAAAGTAGGTAAAAGGTCCCATTTCTTAAGTCTGCTCTCCCAGGAACTAGATAAAAGGACTTAAGATAAGGCCCTTAGATCTGCGATTCCCGACCTAGTAAAGATAACAGAAAGCTTCTCCCAGGAACTAGCTGACCCTAAAGTTAAATTAAAATCTTAGAGAACAATCTTGAGAAACAGGAAGCTCCTCCTTGTGATATTTCACTGGTATTCTCGACACTTTCCAATGACGCTATCCCTGCCCCCTTGGGTTGTGGTTTCCTCCCTTTAAATACCCTTTCTCCCAGCCTCTCGGGGTCGAACTCCACTGCCCCTGCATGGGATATGAGTCTTGACCACAGTGCACTGGTTCTATCGATAAACCTCATGTGATGACAGCCAGGGGGTCTTGTGTGAGTTCTTGGGGGGTCGAGTCATCCTGAGACTTGAGTGAGAGTCTCCCTGCTCTGGGGGTCTTTCACTAGGGGCCAGGAGAATGTGGCCCAGAGGGCTGTCTCATTGGAGCTTAAGGCAGTGTAGATGAAACATAGTTAGTAATAACTTGGGTAATGGAGGATAGACAGTTGCCAGCTCTAACACTGCCTAAAACATATTAAAATACATAGGCTGTGTATGTCTTTCATCTGAGAACATAACTTGTCTAAGGTGGGGAGAAAATCCATGCTGATTTTTAAAATATTTTTTACTACATTTTTATAAAAAAGTACTTTATCATAACAACTTGAGAGGCTTGAGTAGCACCTGGGGACTAGATATCAGTGTGTCACCAGTGTTCATTTCCTGGTCTTGATTGTTAGTTTTGGCTGTGCAGGAGAGTGGCCTTGTGGGAAGTGCACACTACTGTTTGCAGTAGTGAGCACCAGGAAGCCTTTGCAACTGACTTTCAAATGCAAGGGAAGCATGGGGGAAGGGAGAGTGCAGCTTCTTTGTAAGTTACGATTGTTTCAAAAACAATGACCTGTAAAATACAAATTTAATTTTCTTTTTCTTTTCTTTTCTTTCTTTTTGTTAACCTATCATTTGTTCTAGGGACATTGGTGGGGCTTTGAAGGATGATGAGAGGTCACACTTTTTCTAGCATTGCACAAATCAGAACACTTTGCATGGACAACATGTGTCTTGAAAACAGACATTGTCGAAAAACAAAGTGCTTATGTATTTTTTTGTTTTGTTTTAAATTGTTTTTTTTTTTTTTTTGTTGGGAGCAATGCCCTTGAAGCCCTCCATTGTTGATGTTCTTATTATGGTTAGAATTAAGTATGACTGGGTTCATGAAAAATCCCCAGCCAGTTGCAGAAGACTAATACAAATCTGGTGGTCAAGATGAATAATAATATGATAAAGTTCTCCTGCTGACTAATAATATGATAAACCTGTGACCTTTCTAACATCCTGTCAACATCAGCCAATTCCCTGACCACACGAATATTGTGTCCTTGGCCTGCGTAAATGTTTCTTACTTCCCCCCTCTCTCTGTTACCCATGTTATGGTATAAATTCAGCCTTGGGGAAAAATAAAATTGTTGCCTTGATCAGACTCTTTTCTTGGTGTCCTTCTTCACAGCTCTTGTCCCCCATTCTCTTCCAGGTACCCTCAGACCCCTTCACTTGCAAATGGCGCCCAACATGGGGCTGTTTGGAGGTCTCCTGGAGGAGAACATCGTCCTCTGTGAATAGGCAGACCTGTCTTCCTTGTTTGTCGGAGCCTTTGCTCCTCCTCGGAGCTTTTGCTCACCCCCCAGCCCCCGAGCCTTTGCTCTCCTGCTTCTGGCAACCATGGACTGCCCAACCTTGGTTCAGAGGCATGGTGTGTGTTTCTCCACAGATGACGCAGATCTCAGTGGTGAGTGATGGGACAAGCATTCTACGGTCACCATTTGTGACAGGACTCAGGGAGTCACTCAGGATATGAAGAATAGGGTTAAGAAAAAAGATTTAAAGAAATTCTTAGACTTAGTAGGAAATATTTGTCTATCATTCCCCCAGGAAAGAACAATTGATACAAAAGATAGTGCAGAGTTAGTGACTGTTTTATGGGCCAGCTAATCCTGTTGCTGAAGTCTGCCCTCTGTAATGAATAAAAATTGTGTGCTTTTTGGGTTTGAGGTTGCCTCTCCCTGCATGGATGAGCAACCCCATATACGTGGATTAAAAACCTTATACCCTCATGCTATTGCAGTGGTCACTTTGTCAATCTGTGCTTTGTGGGTGGTGCTCTTGAGGTAAGGCCACTATGGGGTCTTACAACATTTTGGTGCATCGGCCAGGAACTATGCTTCCCCAGACCTCAATTGGCGAAGAGATCTGAGGTAAGCTTGAGCAAATCTGTGTTTTGTGTTCTGTGTTACTTTCTGTTTTGTCTCTGTGTCATGTTGTCTTGTCTTTGTTTCATGTTGTCTTGTGTTGTCTGCATCTGCTGTCTGAAGGGTTCGAGTGCCCCTTGGAGAGGGGTTAGAGTCCCCTGGGTGGTTGCTGTGGGTCCTGTGAGGGGCTTACAGCTGTGACAGGCAGATGTGCTAGTTGTCACAGGCCACAGGCCCTAAAGGATGCTCTAGGAGGAGAAAGGAATCTAGAAGACACTTTGGAATCCCGTTGAGAGTTGGGATCAAACAGTCTGCCTCATCCCAGAAGCAGCTAAGGTTAAGCTGCAGTTTGGGCCAGGTACTGAAGGTATCAGGCATCTGTGGAAATTGGTTATAGGATGCCTTCTCTTGGTCTTGTTTGTCTAGTTTGTTTTCTGTGGTATTGTCGAGTGTCTTTTGGCTTTTGTTTCATTTTTGGACTTGGAGTGACGAATGTGTTTGAAATCATGGACTGACGACTGTGTTTAAAATCATGGAACTGTTTGTTTTGTTTGTCAAGGAGTTTTACTTGGTTCCTTATCTTAAGTCCTTTTATCTAGCTCCTGGGAGAGCAGGCTCAAGAAATGTGACCTTTCACTTACAGGTAGAGGGCAGGTCTGGAATTTGAGGTATTTAGGGCTTTTTTAAACTTCTGACTTCTTAGCTGCATTTTTTATTCTTTCATTCCCTACTTCTTCTAGTGGCTAGTTCTAATCATAGAACTAAATTTTAGTATCTTTATAATATTGACTTTCTTGTCCTCCTAAAGCATGATACTGTTGACATAACATCAAAATCTGAACAGTACTCACTCTTTCTCTAATGAAGGTAACTAGTTTCTTTAACACACATGGACCTATAATCAGAAGCAGAAGCAAAACTAAGAAGGGTCCTATGAGGAAAGATATCAGAGTAGTCATCCAAGGAGATCTACTAAACCAGCTCTCAAACCATCCCTGATGCGCTTCTCTGTCTCTCTGTCTTTTGTCTAACCTTTCTCTAAGTTTATTCATGGAATCCTTAATTACTCCTGAATGGTCTACATAGAAGCAACATTCTTCTTTCAGTGTAGCACACAGATTCCTTCTTTAAGGAATATCAGGTCTAATCTTCTCCTATTCTGAAGGACTACTTCTGAGAGGGAGGTTAGGTATTCTTGGAGGTCAGCTAAAAAGTCTTTTTCACTCTTTTTATATCTGAGTCAATGGCAGTTCTGAATTCTCTATAAGCCTTGCATTGCAGGGCAACAGCAGATGTCCTTGCAGCACCTAGATAGCCTTAAGTAATTCTCAACTCCTTTTTTTCTGTGTCTTACTAAGTCTTTAGATCAGGATTCCAATCTGGACACTATCTAAACCTACACACCAAGGTCATGACTAGCTTAGAACTTCTAAACTTATGATCCCTGAGGCACAGTCCCAAGAAGTGTTAGAAGTACTAAGGCACATAATGCCTTCATAGTAAGGGTATGTTACATCATTTGCAATAGAAATCAAGCCTATCCCCACACCTATCCCGATGGAACCCAGGGCAAACAGGAAATTCTTGTTTCTAAAGCACACTCCTCAAGTGAGCATTATAGCTACCTCCCAGTCACATCTCTGATGTATCCACTTATCTGATGTGCAAGTCTAGGGAGCTTTTTGAAGATCCGAGTGTCCCTCTAGGTTCCAGCTCTCAGTCCCAACAGCTAGTACTCAGCTGGTGAGGGCTGAGACTTGACGGCTGTCAGGGTGGTCAGCAGCACCAGGTACGGTCCTTTCCAGCGAGGCTCGAGTGTCTGGGCTCTGTGTCGTTGTATGTAGCTGCAGTCTCTGATCTGGAACTGATGAGATGTCTCGGGGGTCCCCGGGGCATAAGCTGCTGCCAGCTGTGAGCAGATTTCTTTCTGTATCACCTGTAGGTCTTTTAGCCTGGCATACAAATCATTATTACTATGACATGTTGGTTCAGTAACATCATCTAATACAGTCATAGGAGCTGAGACCCATATAATATCTCAAAGTAGGTAAGGCTGAATCTGGAAGGGGTATTTCTTGCTCTGAAGAGAGCAAGAGGGAAGGAGTGCCACCCAGTCTGTGCCAGTCTCCATGGTCAGGGTCTCTTTTAGAGTTTTATTTATTTACTCTACCTGTCCTGAACTTTGAGGTCTGTAAATACAACGTAATTTCCAAATCAACCTCTAAATACTTGGCCACACCCTGGCTTACCTTGGCAATGAAAGTAGGGCCATTGTCTGACCAGATTACCTTGGGCACTCCAGACCTGGGGAAGATTTCTTCCAGTATCTTCTTGATGACTACCGAGGCCGTCTCTTGCTTGGTGAGGAATGCTTCTATCTATTCCTGAAAAGGTATATACAAGCACTAGTAGATATGTGTGATCATATTTTCCTGGTTTTATCTCAGTGAAGTTCACTTCGACTTTTCACTAAACTCTCTAGGTCTCTTTGCCCTGTTTGCTTGCTAAGCATTCATTTACTGACATACCTTATATTTTTTACTGCCTTTCTGGCTAGAATCTTAAAGTCTATTACATACACCTTAACTACTTGGACAAGCTTCTTATCTAAGTGAGTCCATTTCTGTATTTGGCAAAGTGAGTTTTTTGTTTGTTCTCTGAGGAATATATTTTTCCCTCAAGTGTGCCATTGTCTTTTTTTCGTTTAAGCAATTTGGGCCTTTTCTTCTGTTGTACATTCTAAGTGAGGCCATCCCTTAGTCCAATCCCAGTTCCCAGTGGCTGTCTCTTGCAGGCCTGTAACCAGGATAGGCTCCTGTATGGCCATTTCCTGAGCCACTTTATCTGCTTTGTTATTGCCCCATGCCACTGAATCTCTTCCTTCCTGATGTCCTGGGCAATGAATAATACTCGCAGTTGCTGGCTTCATCAGGGCATCCAAGAGATGGTAAAGACATCTGTGGCGCTGATGTGCTGGGGGGTAGAGGTTCAGCCATCCCAGATGACATTGTGTTGTCCACCATGGCAGCACCCACTTATCTCTGACCTTCATGAAGAGAACTGTTCCCGTCTGTAGACAAGGTAGCTTCAGCTTTTAGCAGGGGTTGATCAGTCAGTCACAGAGGTCTTCCCTCCACCCATGGGCTTCTGCCAGTGCTTAACACTCGTGCTGTGGTGGCTCCAGGTCAGGATTGGGCAGCAAGGCGACCAGATTGCCCCCAACATGTGGAGAATCTAGTCCATGTCAGCTGACCAGTGGTCCCATCCTCTGGGACATTTCATTTAAAGGCAAAACATCAGCCACTCTACCACAGTTTAAGTCCTGGATTGGGTGATAATTGTTAGTGCCTGGCTGTCAGGAGTGATATGTTCCAGGCAGAACAGCACTAAGCCACACATCTCCCAGCATCAGGTACTGGTGCACTGAGACAGGTCTTAAGCTCCACATACACAGTCTGCAGATATGCATACACATGGCCTCACCCAGCCATTTCAGCCCATGCAAGCCATTTTGGAGAGCAAATTTCTCATGAGCAAGGGATAGGGGCAGTCAGGGATGACCATGAACTAGTGGGTTACCTGGGCCACGCCAAGGTCCACTGTTCTTCAGGCAGTCCATAAGTATTGTTTGTTGCCAGTAGCCCCCTGTAAAAGGTCTTTTGCTGGACACTAGTCCATTTGGGCGTAGGAGCACAGAGTGTTAGGCCCCCCGTATTTACAAAACAACTGGGCGGGCTTCCCTTCTATCTTTGTGCATAGCCAGCACTCTAGGACCGAGAGGCTTGCCTTCAGGGCCACTGGAGAGGCCCCTCTTGTTCTTCCTGGGGCAGTCCCTGACCCAGTATCCTTTTTCTTTGCATTAGGCACACTGATCTTTAGCCAGGAATTCTCTTCTGTTGCCAGGTACTGTCTTCCTAGGTTCCCTAACTACTGTGGCCAGTATATGTTCCTCTCTTGTCTTTTATCTCTCTTTAGCTCTCTAGCTTCCTCTTCTTTTTGTCTCTTTTCTTCCCTAGCTTTCTGCTTTTTTTGTCTTCTTTCTTTCTTTCTTTCTTTCTTTCTTTCTTTCTTTCTTTCTTTCTTTCTTCAGTCTCTCTGTCTGCATCTTCTTCTACAGCTATTAGGTGCTGTCCACTTTTGTGCACAGACCCTGAACCACACATCAACCTTATTTTCTCTGCAACTTACAATAACTCTCTCAGCGACTTAGCTTAACCCTTCAAGTTTCTGCAACTTTTTCTTCATATCTTTTCCTTACTTTAGCCAAATTGGTGGGGCGTTTTTTTCAGCCCCTCAGAGACCCACCATTGGAGTCTGACGGTAGACCTGGCGCTCCCTACCTTCAGGCATATTGAAGTCAACAGGCAGAAGTGAGGGCCTTCCATCCATGTCTGGAACATTTTTTCTGGCCTCTAGTAGGATTCTGTATTTCCTGTAACAGCTACTAACAAGCATCTCAAGTGGGATGGAGAGAAAACAAGAGTCCAGAAAATAGAGCTCCGCCGAACAGGACAAATAGCATTCAGTCACACAGAAAGACAATCAAAAGATTAACAGACAAAAAATAGAAGTGCGCACAAAAACAAAAAACAAGCGGCCACCGCGAGATCACCACAAAACTGAACTAATTTAGAAGGGAGCTTACAACGACAGATGGAGAGTGGATTTCACATCACTCTTCCTTCTCAACCACAGACAGATGAAGGGGAGTGGATTCCACTTCACTCCTCCTTCCCAAGGGGACACCAAAGACAGATGAAGGACAGCAGATCAAAAATAATGGTTAAGTCAAAGGTGCCTTCTGGAGGCCAGCCAATATCAAATGCTGGCCACTCCAAGGAGCAAAAAGTCTGCCACGGTACAAATTGTGTGCTCTAGCAGTCCAGTGGTCTAAAGTCAAACTCAGGAGTCCCATTGTCAAAGTCACAAGTAACACAAAACAAAGACCTAAAACACACAGACAAAGACCACTCTAGAAATACAGACGGCTGGGAGGATGGGTCTCTTCTCCAATCCAGGAGAATCACCGAATCCTCACTGGCACCCAGATGGGAATCTCCCAGGCGTCCCTGGGGTTCCTCCAGACCTCCTGGGATGTCTCCCAGGGCAGCACAATCGGTGAGCTCCTGGCATGTCTACCGCTTACACTCCGCTTACACTCACGTCTCTCCTGAGACACGAGCCTCCCTTCTCAGCCCAAGACGGGAGTGACTGCGAAACCAGAACTCCAGAACTCACGAGCAAATACGGACCCAGAGTAGCAAATACAGACCCAGAGTTTAGCCGGCACAAAACACAGACACAGACAAAGACACAGATGCTATCTCACCTCCAAGTTGGTCTTTGGAGATGAGGGTGGTCGCTGATCCTGGACGAGCCCCCAATGAAAGACCCCTGGAGTGGGGAGACCCTCACTCAAGTCTCGGGATGATGTGACCCCCCAAGAACTCACGTGAGACCGTCCTTGCTGTAATAAACATGAGGTTTATTGATAGGAACCAGTGCACTGGGGTCAAGACTCATATCCCACGCAGGGGCAGTGGAGTTCGACCCCCAGAGGTTGGGAGAAAGGGTATTTAAAGGGAGAAACCACAACCCAAGGGGGCAGGGATGGCGTCATTGGAAAGTGTCGAGAATACCAGTGAAATATCACAAGGAGGAGCTTCCTGTTTCTCAAGATTGTTCTTTAAGGGCCTTATCTTAAGTCCTTTTATCTAGTTCCTGGGAGAGCAGGCTCAAGAAATGTGACCTTTTACTTACAGGTAGAGGGCAGGGTCTGGAATTTGAGGTATTTAGGGCTTTTTTAAACTTCTGACTTCTTACTTGCATTTTTTATTCTTTCAGTTGTTCCACCAGCTCTCAATAGGTCACCCTCTAGCTTTCTTGCCTGGCCCCTTTCCCCTGTTCTTAAGAATTTTATCACCTAATACACTGTGTTGTTTGACTTAAAATACCTCCCATCCTGCTAATATGCTTGTCCCAGATTCCCGTTGTGAAGGTTCTAATTCTAAAACAAGGGGATGGTGCATCCCCCTAAATATTAAATTTACCTCAGTGGGTTGAAACCTGGATTGGACAGGTGGATATACTTGGGGTCTTAGAATGTTACAACCAGTTGCTGATACAAGGATTGTATTTACCATAAAATTGTTAAAAGAACCTGGACATTCCTACTTCCCCGCTTCTGGGCACTCACCCCAAGTTGGAGCCCATAGAGGCGCTGAACACGGTGCAGGGCACACTCAACATCATCTACAGCCTGCACTCCACAGAGAGGAGCTGCTTGCTCAAAGAACTGCACTGCTTCGAGTCCATTGCAGTCACACAAGAAGAACTGGAAGCTGTGCCACCCACTCCAGGACAGCTGAGATATGTGTTCTTCCACAATGCGAGACCTTTCGTAGGATTTGGCTTTTCGGATAATGCAATTATGATTGTTGCAGGAACCCAAACTGAATTGTCTATTGCTATTATTTTGAGAATTTCAACAATTTCAATCAACATGTTATTTTTCCTTCTATGTATCAACATATTATTTAATTTTCATTTTTTTATACTGTACTGTACTTAATTGGGGTTTGCTTATTTCTTATATAACATGCACGGGATATCTATGTATGTCTTTATTTTTTTTCCTGATGGTTATAATTCAATGCTGAGGTTTCCCCAAATCATTTAAGATGTTTAACATGAGCTAAAATTGTAATTCTCTGCCTGGTGGCATCCCTTCTGTGATATTTCATGGTAAACATTTACAATCATATAAATTTATTCAATTTTTAAACTTCCACATCTATCCAAAATGGAGCAGAGCTTTAAGTATATCTAACTATTTTAATTTTGACTCACACTGTCTTTAAGAGTCAGAGGTTAATCAAAAAGAACAATTGTCTGGCCCCTCTTTTAAGTAAGCTGTACATGCTAACAAGTGTACTTATTTCTGATCGACTTTTTACCTTTAATTTTCCAACTTTGAGCAATCACACTGAATTCTAGCTTGGAAGAGAAAGGCAGTGTTTGGATACTTCCTGTGTCTTAGAATATGGTTAAAGAGAGCATGAAACAAGTCAGAAAAGGCTTGGAAAAGAGAAAATGAGAAAGAGAAAAAGTTGAGAACTGGTATCAAAATTGTTCTCTGTTGGGCCCCCTAGTAGGCCTTCTTTTGGTTATATCTTTTGGCCTTTGGACATTTAATCATTTAACTAGCTTTAGTAAACAACAGTTAGATAATATAGCAGCAAAACCTATTCAGGTATATTATCATAGGCTAGCTATGGAAGATCCTTTGATGATGGCCAAGCTCACCTACACATCTCCTCCCAGCCCAGGCAAGGTCATTTTTGTCCTTCAGCAAATGAGGCCAACATTCCTTTCTGCCTGCTGCCCTGATGTCTTTGGTGAAAAATCAATGAATTGTCACCCCTGCGTGCTGAGCTGGACAGTCAATGATGGGTAAGAGAGTGATATATTCACAAATAAAGGGTCTAAGACAGGAGGGCTGCCATTAGCTGCTGCCTTATCCCATGACGAACCCTGGCCACAAGATTCTCTTGGCCATGTGACAAATATCACTCCAACCTAAGACAGACGCAGTTCCCAAGGGGCTCATTCCAGGACAGCATGGCCATTGGTCACCTTTTCATTTGACTATAAGGAAGGGGGAGATGTTGGGAGCGATGCCCTTGAAGTCCTACATTGTTGATGTTATTATTATGGTTAGAATTAAGTATGACTGGGTTCATGAAAAATCCCCAGCCAGTTGCAGAAGACTAATACAAATCTGGTGGTCAAGATGAATAATAATATGATAAAGTTCTCTTGCTGACTAGTAATATGATAAACCTGTGACCTTTCTAACATCCTGTCAACATCAGCCAATTCCCTGACCACACGAATATTGTGTCCTTGGCCTGTGTAAATGTTTCTTACTTCCCCCCTCTCTCTGTTACCCATGTTATGGTATAAATTCAGCCTTGGGGAAAAATAAAATTGTTGCCTTGATCAGACTCTTGTCTTGGCGTCCTTCTTCACAGCTCTTGTCCCCCATTCTCTTCCAGGTACCTTCAGACCCCTTCGCTTACATTTTTTACATTATTTTTTAGAATTTTTTATTGGATATTTATTTATTTATTTACATTTCAAATGTTATTCCCTTTCCCTGGTTTCCTGTCCATAAACCTCCTATCCCATCCCCCTCCTCCTTTTTCTATGAGGGTGTTCCCCTACTCCTTCCTGCCTCTATACCCTGACATTCCCCTATACTGGGGAGTCAAGTCTTGGCAAGACCAAGGGTTTCTCCTCCTATTGGTGCCCAACAAGACCATCCTCAGCTACATATGCGGCTGGAGCCATGGGTTTGTCCATGTATACTGTCTGGATGGTGGTTTAGTCCCTGGGAGCTCTGGTTAGTTGGTATTGTTGATCTTGTTATGGGGTTGCAAACCCCTTCAACTCCTTTAATTCTTTCTCTAACTCCTCCAATGAGGATCCCATTCTCAGTTCAATGTTGACTGCAAGCATCCATCTGTATTTGCTCTGGCAGAGCCTCTCAGGTGACAGCTATATCAGGGTCCTGTCAGTATGCACTTCTTGGCATCAGCAATATTATCTGGTTTTGGTAGCTGTATGCATATGGGCTAGATCGCCAGGTGGGCAGTCTCTGAATGGCTTTTTCTTCAGTCTCTGCTCTGAACTTTGTCTTCGTATCTCCTCCTATGAATATTTTTGTTTCTCCTTCTAAGAAGGACTGAAGCATCTGAACTTTGGTCATCCTTCTTCTTGAACTTCATGTAGTCTGTGGATTGTATCTTGGGTAATCTGAGCTTTTGGGCTAATATCCACTTATCAGTGAGTGCATACCATGTGTGTTTTTTTTTTTTTTTTTTTTTTTTTGATTGGATTACCTCAGTCAGGATGATATTTTCTTTTTCTTTTTTTTTCTTTATTAACTTGAGTATTTCTTATTTACATTTCAATTGTTATTCCCTTTCCCGTTTTCCGGGCCAACATCCCCCTAACTGCTCCCCTCCCCTTCTATATGGGTGTTCCCCTCCCCGTCCTCCCCCCATTACCGCCCTCCCCCCAACAATCACGTTCACTGGGGGTTCAGTCTCAGCAGGACCAAGGGCTTCCCCTTCCACTGGTGCTCCTACTAGGCTATTCATTGCTACCTATGAGGTTGGAGCCCAGGGTCAGTTCATGTATAGTCTTTGGGTAGTGGCTTAGTCCCTGGAAGCTCTGGTTGGTTGGCATTGTTGTTCATATGGGGTCTCGAACCCCTTCAAGCTCTTCCAGTCCTTTCTCTGATTCCTTCAACGGGGGTCCCGTTCTCAGTTCAGTGGTTTGCTGCTGGCATTCGCCTATGTATTTGCTGTATTCTGGCTGTGTCTCTCAGTTACCTCAGTCAGGATGATATTTTCTAGTTCCATCCTTTTACCTATGAAATTTTATGAAATCTTTTCTTTTTTCTTTTCTTTTTTTTTTTTTTTTTTCAGAGCTGGGGACCCAACCCAGGGCCTTGTGCTTTGCTAGGCAAGCGCTCTACCACTGAGCTAAATCCCCAACCCTGAAATCATTGTTTTTGATAGCTGAGCATACTTTGTTGTGTAGATGTACAACATTTTCTGTATCCATTCTTCTGTTGAGGGACATATGGATTCTTTCCAGCTTCTGGCTATTATAAATAAGGCTGCTATGAGCATGTGTCTTTGTTATATATTGGAGCATCTTTAGGGTATATGCCCAGGAGAGATATAAGTTGGGTCCTCAGTTAATGTACTATGTCCAATTTTCTGAGGAACTTCCAGACTGATTTCCAGAGTAGTTATTCCAGCTTGCAATCTCAACAACAATGGAGGAGTGTTCCTCCTTCTCTACATTCTTGCCAGCATGTGCTGACACCTGAGTTTTTGATCTTAGCCATTCTGACTGGTGAGAGGCGGAATCTCAGGGTTGTTTTGATTTGCATTTCCCTTATGACTAAGGATGTTGAACATTTCTTTAGGTGCTTCTCACCCATTCAATATTCTCAGTTGAGAATTCTTTGTTTAGCTCTGTACCCCAGTTTTTAAGAGGGTTATTTGATTCTCTGGAGTCTAACTTCTTGAGTTCTCTGTATATATTGGATAAATTTAATTTTCAAATATGAAGGCAGAATTAACATTGCTGGGTTCTGGGCAACTGAAGGGATCAAGGAGTGTGTTTCCCTGACAGCCACCAAAGCACCTACAGCAAGGATAGGGTGGTACAAACCTTTATCCAATTGCAATGAAGGTATAGGTTTTATCACTTACTGCAGAGTTTCTACTCTGAACCATGAACACTGTGCTCTCCTTGGCAGCATGTATATTTAACATTGGAAGGATGCAGAGGTTACCATGGCCCTTGCTCAATGATGACATGCAAATTCATGAAACACTCCATATTTAAGAACAATTGTCTAGGAAGTAAGGTCAACACAATACTGAGTAATGAGGGAGTAAAACAGTTATTTGAAGAAAGTTTACTGATGGCCACATCTGTTTACAGTGAGAGGAATCAGGTCACTTTGGAATTTGCTGCTTAGAAGTAGGTCAGCTCATCATCCCTGGTTTTGTTAGTCTGGTAACCAGTCAGTTTCAAATCACCGTTTTCAGAAAGACCCTTGAATACTTTTATGTGGGTGAAACAATCATGTCCCATATCCATCTGAAAGACATAAAAGAAGAAAGAAAGAAAGGAAGAAAGGAAGAAAGAAAGAAAGAAGGAAGGAAGGAAGGAAGGAAGGAAGGAAGGAAGGAAGGAAGGGAGGAAGGGAGGGAAATTATTCACATGGATCTCCATTGTATGACAAATTTTCTTTCTTGTTAAGATTTAACATGCTAAGGTCTCCTGAAACAACACTTCTGGCCCAGGCCAAGACCCGTGAATTGAACTTCTATCAACTTGTATGTTAAGAAAAAGAGCAGCTAACAGTGTGGCAGAAAACATATTTCCTAGATGTATTTTGAATACCTTTTAGAAAAAGATTTTATTCAATTTATCAGTACTTAAGTGCATCACATGCATGCAATGCCTAATGGCATCCGAAGAGGGTGTCAAATCCCTCCAAACTGCAGTCAGAAATAATTGTGAGCTTCTACATGGGTGCTGAGTCTCAAACCCAGGTCCTCTGCAGGAGCCTGTATGCCTACGCACTAATCCATTTCCCCATCTGGGTTTTGTTTATTGTACTTTTCATTAAAACCTTGGCACAAATTACATCCCATTTTATTTTCTTGATGCCTGGAATAAGGACAGAGGGTAGCCTATATCTTTGGTGATTCTGTTTTCTGACCTCTAAGCTGAGAGAAAAAGTGGCTTAGTTTTGTTTTACGGATTTTTTTTTTTTTTTTTTTTTTTGGTGAGGATTAGGTAAAGAGGGGTGTGGCTTGCTTGTAAAACAGTACCTGGCATATCCTAAGCCCACCTTAGATTATTATCCTCACTATTCAGAGTAGGGGATTATTAGGCCTAGGGGAGGAGATCCTGGGATCGTATTGATTTAGAACAGGTAAGAACAGGTTGAACAAGCAGAATAGTGGAACAAGGGTCAATCCCAGGACAACCTAACATGGAAGCCTATGGTCCTCGACTGCTCTCTCAGTGGGGGTTCAAGATAGACAGAACACTCTACTAGTAACAAATGAAATCTAGAGAGTGGCTGAGAGCAATGGGGTCAGCAGCCAACCTGCAGGAGGAAAGGAGGGAACTAAGGCTCAATAGCAGAATGGAGGATGAGGGCGAGAGCCAGAGGTGGGGGTTGGGGGTTGGGCTAGGGCTTGGGAGCACTCAATCACATTGAAATAGTGTGGTCAAGGGAAGAAATTCCCAAGATCATTTTCTGATGACATTTTTAAAAAGAAATATGTGAGGGAGTTAATATGAAATGTTCATATTTGGATAATCAGTTATTAAAATGATCCCAATTTTGGTAAAAATTTTCCTATCTTTCAATATAATCATTTTTTTTTCTGATTTTTTTTTTTTTGTCAGATGTGAAGAAAGATCACGGAAGGAAGCAATCCCTTCTGAGGACACAGCTGGGGTTCACTCACACGTTTCTTCTGGCCTGGAACACACCAGGAACTCAAATTTGTTTGGACTGAGCTGGTCTAGTCCTAATATACAACCCAGCATTGAGAGAAGCTCATGTCGAGCTGGCTAGCTCTGCTCGTGTCATTAAAAAAACCAACCAACCAACCAACCAACCAACCAACCAACCAACCAACCAACCAAACACATTAAAAACATATTAATTTTAATTTTAAAAAGAGAAACATGTAACTGTGCCTTGATACAATGACAAAGCAGGGCTGGTAAAGGGACTTGACTGCTCTCTTTTGAATCAGGATTGACACTGTTTAATAAAAAGAGATAAATACAGCTCCTATTTATTATCCACAGTTGAGTTTTTGAATTGGTTCCCTTGACATTGGTTCACAAGAACGTCAAAATGTTTTTTTCATTAGAACCTAATCAGGAAACCATTTAATTTAATTTTTGATATAAAATTTGTTTTAAATTAAAAAAAAAAGTGTGTGTATGGCTATGCACACCTTGGATCAGGTGCCCTTGGAGACCAGAGGTATCAGCTGGAGTTACAAGTTGTTGTGAGCCACCTGATGTGGGTGCCGGACACTGGGTTTCTGCACAACTGCACTCACTCTTAACAGCTCCTAAAATGTATTTTATAAAATATTATGTCTTTATACTGTACTTGGAGTGCCATCAGTTGGATCTGCTTGAATTGTAAAGAGAATTATTTGGGGACTGGAGAGATGATCAGCGGTTAAGAGCACTGACTGTTCTTCCAGAGGTCCTGAGTTCAAATCCCAGCAACCACATGGTGGCTCACAACCATCTGTAATGAGATCCGATGCCCTCTTCTGGTGTGTCTGAAGACAGTGACAGTGTACTTACATACATGAAATAAAAAAGTTAAAAAAAAAAAAAAGAGTATTGACTGCTCTTCCAGAGGTCCTGAGTTCAATTCCCAGCAGCCACATGCTATTTATAATGGGACCTGTTGCTCTCTTCTGGCATGAAGGCATACATGTAGATGGAGCACTCATATGCATAAAAATAATGAAAAGGATTATTTAAATTATATTAATAACTACTCATTTAAAGGATTAAATTGACTTGAATTATTCTTTCAGCTAATGGTCGAAATCCTTTTTAGGTGCATTTAATTTGACACACAGAATTAAGAAGTTATAAGGTGGAAAATATTCTAAGGCACTAGCCAATTCCCATACCCTAAAATGTTCGCCTCCACATCCTCCTGACAGAATAAACAGCCATGGCTGCAAACCAATGTTTGACCTATGTTACACCGTCTTTTTCTACAGAGTTTTGCATTCATGAGGAAAAAAAGGTAAACATCCTGCCATCCAATAGATTTGGGAGTCTTCCACTTTCAAGTGTCTTAATTAAAGACCAGTGGCAAAAGCTAGAGTTGGGGCAACAGGAAACAATTGCATCAGTGCTTGAGGGAGGTCTGGGTCTAACCTTAATGAAGTAATTGATTCCAGCGACAACTTGAGTTTTATACTCAACGGCTTCGTATTTTTCACATTTTTTGTTGGTTTTCTCTTCAAGCTGTGCTTTGACCTATTGAGGAGAAAGAAAGAGATGGTGTTAGGGCTGTGTTGACTGAGTTTACGTGAGTCACAAATCTGGGGACCTTGTCTTGCTGAGAGTGCTCAGAGATGCTGATGAGCCTTGGCTGGCAGCTCAAGCCTCTAATCCTGGAACATGAAAGACTGAGGCAGGAGAATGTCATTCAACAGCAGCTTGAGCTATATAGAAAGTTCTAGGCTACTTGGGATTAAAAATTAAGATCCAAACTAAACTAAAAGTGATGCGATTTCTTTTTTCCAATAGAAAAATCTTTACACAGGTTAAAAAGTCAAATTATATTGCATGAGGCTGAATAATATCGTCGCTGCAGTATTACAAAATAGTCATAGTTTAAGGCCATCCCAGTAACTAAGCAGGTAAAGTCCCTTGCTGATGGATGATGTCATTATGCAGATGAAGGCAGATACAAGATAGAGCGAGATCTGTCATTGGACGAGAAGGAAGGATGGGCGGGCGGGAGAAAAGTTTTAGAGAGGAGGAGGAGACTGGAGCAAGGGAGGGAGAAACAGCCGAGAGAACATAGAAGCTGATGTTAAGATTCCTCTCTGCCTATTTACAGGTTGTTATGAATATTCTTTTTTTTCTTTTCTTTTTTTCGGAGCTGGGAACCCAACCCAGGGCCTTGTGCTTGCTAGGCAAGTGCTCTACCACTGAGCTAAATCCCCAACCCCCTGTTATGAATATTCTTAAGGGATGAACGTGTACAGGGCTTTGCATGTCTAGGTGGGCAATTATATCTTATCAATTGGATCAGAGGTTATTGTGTTGTGTGTTCTTTCATGTGGTGATTTAATTGAATTCAAGAGAGTGTGTGGTGGTTGGAGACATTGGGCCGCCACGGAATTGAGATGTGTATGTCTGGCACGGTGGCAACCCACCTTGGGAACTAGATGGGTAGAGAGATTGCTGCCAGGCTTAGAGATTAGCCATTGGTAGTGTGAGATGGGATAGAGCAAAGCGGGTGAGAGGCTTTGCTGACTGAGATGAAGATATCTAACAAATGTCTTGGGGCACCGGGGTGCTGGATCAAGTGAAGGGTAAAAGATACCTCCTTTATTTTAATTTTATTGCAACAACTTGCCACTAAGAAAGTGTGACAACCTGAATTCCATCACTGGGACTCACGCGGTGGAAGGAGAGAATGAATTCTTGAACACACACACACACACACACACACACACACACACACACACACACACACACACCTATACCTATGGCAGGGCTTGGACGCTTACATGCTCGCATTGCTGAAAGGAGTTAGTCTCACATTCAGTGTGTAAACCTTTCCTGAATGTTATGTATCCACCCTTTCTTCAGGTGCTCAGCTAGACCCTATATGCTAGGATCCGTTATGATCACTAGGCTTAATTTCTGCTAATAGTCAGGCTCCAGGTTTCCACCAGGGCTGAGAAGGGAGAATAGCTCACATCTCAGGATGGAGGATATTGAGGGTAAGGAGGAGGGTTGGGGGTCTAGCTGTTAGTCATACAGATCCACCAGGTCCCCTGCTCTCTTGACACAGCCCTCAGAATTTCTGGTGTTGCCAATGCCAGCCATTAATAATCTGATACAGCTGTATTAAAGCTGCTGTTTGAATCTCCTGGGTGAGCTTGGTTGTGTCTTCCACAGCTCAGCCTCGATCTAGACGTCTCTCAGTTTCATCTTCTAACCTCCATTCATAGCCTTCAGGTAGTGTCTTCTGATTTCCTGTTGCCTCTCCCATGGGTGTGTTTCCCACAATTCTTTCCGACTCCTAGAAGGAAAACCAATTCTGTCTTCAGTATATCTTTGAGGCCTCGATATATCCTCTCCATTGGCGAGTTGGTGCACTGCTCTCTGATGAAGCATTTGGGTGCTTCTAGCTTCAGTCAGGCCCCCCAGGGCACCCAGAATTTTTTCTAGACCCTCTGAATTCCTCCCCTCAGCGGGGAGATGTTTTTAATCCTTCTTTGCTGGTGCCTCCGTTGACTGTTAGAACTGTTTTCAAATGTGTCTGCAGACTGAGTTCTCAGATTTTGTTAAGTCCCAACAGGCACCACACTCATTTGCCCCCAAAGCCTTCAGAATAGGTGGGATGGCAACAGTTGCTTTGTTGAAATGGAAAACGAATCTTCAGGTCGGGGAAAGAGGACAGGAAGTGAGAGGGAAAAGACTGGACTGGCAGGAGGCAGGGTAGAGGAGAGGATCCATGGACAGCTGTCCAGAGAGAAGCTGAGCGGGAAGAGGGTTATGAATATCTTAGGCTCTTGCCTCCTGAATCTTTTGAGTGGCCAAAGGATGCCAGTACTGGGTACCCACTGAGCCAGAAAGGCCTAATCCCTACACTAATCCCCAAACTGATTTATTAAGCATCATTTTACAAGGAAGGAACTTGAGGTTAAAGTTGAAAATCATTGATCATTGTCAGAGCAATTTAAAAACCTTTGTATGATATAAGTTTCTGAGCTATGATCCTTCGGGTTTTTAACCTTGGTAATTTTTTAATTTTGTTTTATTTTTCATGTTAATTATGTGTCTCTGTGTGTGTATGCGCACATGTGCATGTAGGTACGCATGGGGTCCAGAAGAGGGCACCAGATCTTCTGCAGCTAGAGTTACAGGCAGTTTTGAGCTGTCTGGCATAGCTCCTGGGAACTGAACTTGGGTCCTCTCAGTATTCGTGCACCCTTAACTGCTGAGCCATCTCTTTAGACTGTCTTTTTTTTTTTTTTTTTTTTTTAAAGCTATACTGTAAGTGCTGATTTCCACCTCTCCTATTAATAGATCTAAATTGCATTTTCTTCATCATACTTGTGTATGTAGATAAATGTCCAGAATTTTCTGGGGGAGAACTTATTTCAAATGCTTTGTTTTGTATCTTTACAAGCACTTGTACCTGCCCGATGTCTAGTTCATTGAGGAAGATGCAGTCTCTCTCCCCTGTGTAGTAAGACTGATTTGTGTCCTTTCATCTTGGCGCTGAGTGAATCACCAGGAAGGGTACCAGAAGGTACCCGAAGGCATTCATGGAGCCTGGTGTGACAGACAGGACTTGTGTTGTACCCAGTCTCTACTATCCTTGCAGTGTCTGATGGTGGCTGGAGACTATGCGTTTGTTACTTTGTCCTCCCTCAGAGAAAGGGGCACCTCGTAAATATATTTACTCCAGAGTTGTTCCTGCTTTTCCAATTGCTGCAAATCTTGCTGAGGTGCTGGTTTTCTAGGATCTGAAGAATGGAGCCATGGAGGCATCAACACCAATGCACTTCCCCCACCTGCAATCATTCATCGGAGCAGAATGGATAGAAGGTACTGGATGCAAGGTAGATAGACATTATTTAAGGAAATTTCCAGTAAGAAAAGAGAATTCAGAGGGCAGTATGAAAAAAAATGGTTAGGCTAGTGGGATATGTCTTGTGGACACTTGTCAACTGATATGTTTAGAAAGGAATAGAAAGAAGAACACACAGGACACAAGAAAATGAAGTCACTAGACTATGAGCAGAGGGAAAGAGAGCATAGGACTGAAGGAAATAGTTAGATCTGAAGCAATATGATAAGTTAGGGTGTTCCCTTGTCAGATTCCAGCAATTGTCTAAGCAGAGTAAGAACCTGTGGGGGAGACCACGGAAGGCAGGGTGGGGGTGGGAGACAAGGGTAGAAGGTATAGACCTCTGGAAAACCAACAGCAAACAGAACTAAAGGGATGCTGTGCTGTCCCCAAGGTCCTGCTGGGACATGGATATTCTTGCAACACACTGGAACATCTGTGGTTCTGTGACTCCCCAGAGCAGAAGTGGAGGAGGAGGGAGGGCAGAGGGAGTGATCTCTAATTGAAGATTGGAATGTAATGGATCACCGGATCACAGGAATCAGAGTGGAGGAGTACAGAAACACATCCATCCTGGACAGGTGACCAAGAGGATCTAGGCATGCTCTGATAAGACTGGAGGGTAGGTGCCTTGAGTTTCTGGCATGGCTGAGTGGCTTGTTCTCCACGGATGGGACAACAGAATTGACTGACCAGAAAGCTCAGGTTGGAGAGAAAGAAACATAAGTCTGTAGACCAGGTCAGTGGGAGCCATGACTTGCTAAAGCCCAGGGTGTGCCCAGCTGCACTGAGGTATTTGTGTGGTGTCCTGGCCAATGAAGCTCGTGCTTAGCATGTTCTCTGGGGGTGGTGCTCATCCACAGGTTTCTGAGGTGAAGATGAGCGTGTGCAGTGTGCACATACATTTGCATGTGTAACCACAGCCTGTGCTTCTAAAAATAATCCTTAAAATAACATTTCCTTCCTTCTGATAAACATACTTGGCATTCTCACCCAGTGGCCACTTACATAGATGATAAAAGAGCACCCAGCTGCAATCTGGAGTTGTTACTGCAAGAAGCTGTTCCATTGGCAGGCCACTGGACATGGTTTGGTTTTTCATGGGTGGGAATGTGCGTGCCTCTTTACTTTATGACAATCTACACTTGATCTTAGCCAAAAGGCCGAGAAGCGATACTTTATGACAATCTTATTTCCCAGTTTACTTTGTAAATTTTCCTGAGGGCAGGGACCATTTGATGTCCTCCTTCCCTGCTAAGCGACTCAGCGATGTCTAAAAAAGTCAACATTATTTTTTTCTTCTTATTTCTTTTCAAGACAGGTTTTCTTTGTAGGGCCTTGGCTGTTGTACTAGAATTCACTTTGTAGACCAGGCTGGCCTTGGACTCAGAGATCTGCCTGCCTCTGCCTCTTGAGTGCTGCGATTAAAGGCCTGTGCCACCACTGCCTGGCAATCATAAACTTCATCATGTGGGTTCAGGCACCGAGACACCTCGACTCCTGATAACCAGTGACTTCTGAAGGACAGACTTTAGAAATACTTGTCTCCTAAAGTCCGAAAGTTCTTACATCCTCCCAATCCCAAAGCCTCTGCCTGCCATTCTGTGGGTTTGATACTCAATTCCCAGGGCATGAAAGTACCACTGCTCTGTGGTCCTTTCCTTCTCTATCTGGGGACCGTTCCAAATGCTCCCTTCCTTCCTCCCTGGTGGGGGTCTGCTAACACTCCCCAGTTTCTCTTCTAAGACCACGTAACAGTGGATTTTTGAAAATAAAAAATGTATCTTAAAATATTAAGGAATAAAAGTACAAAGTAAATGACAGGTAGTGGAGATTTTCTCCGGGCTCCATCAGATTAATCCCCCATCTAGGGATACAATAACCCCCTCTGGCCTGTCTGGAGACACAACAGACCAGAATCTTAGAGGCATAGAATGAGTTTCCTGACTTAACCAGGACTTTCCTTAGTGTCTGCACTATGGTTCTCTGTGATTGAGAAAATGCTTCCTAAAAATACAGTTTACTGTCTGTTTCTCCACCTCCCTACACTTTAGTGGTAATCGTCCCCTCAGGCTGTCTTCTGTAAGACATCTGGGAGCTGAGCCACCACCCTGTACCTGTTCACCTGACAGTAAAGGGGTTGGCAGTACCTAATGTCCTATTTGGTCTTAAACCTATGATCATGAAAAAGTGCTTAATTAAGTTTTATTTTCATTTTCCCTAGATATCTTGGTTCTTTTTTTTTTTTTTTTTTTTTTTTTAGAGCTGGGGTCCTAACCCTGGGCCTTGGCAAGTGCTTTACCCCTTGCTTACATCCCCAATTCTTTCCCCCTGGTATATTTTTTTCCTCCCCGTTATTTGTCTGGGGGACTGAAGGCCATTTCATTCAGTCCTTTATGTACCTTCTACAGTTTGTATCCTGATGCTCGATACCTTGGAGAGGCTCAGGAATTGTCTCTGTGTTATGTTCTTGACTATGCATCTCACATGGCGATTTAAGCTGAAGGATCTCACTTCTACAGAGACAGGAAGTTTGCTGCATTCCCTCCCCTGATCCCTGCAAAGCTCCCCAGTGTGCTGAGGCTGTGCTGTGGGAAAGGACAGGTTAGTGTCTCATCTGGGTGACTCTTAAGCATGGTGAGTCTTGGGTCCATCATCTAAACGTAGGCTGGATTGCATCCTTGCCTGCCTCGGGCTTTGAAGATCAACTGAGAGGTGGGACAGAAATCAAAGCTTTTAAAACAGCAAAGCTCCTTCCCCGTGAGGTGACTTTGTTAAGATCTATGTCTCTTTCTGCTTCTCTGGTACTGCAAGAAGACAATTCTAAATTAATTTTATTACTGAGGATGTGGTCTACAGATGGTGTAATTATCAAGATAAGCCCTTCTGGTAGCTTCTTAACTTAAAAAGTATATGATCAAATTACATTTTATGCAAGTATAAAATTCTCAGAGAACTAATGAGAATAACATATTCAAAATTGGTCCTAACCAGCAGGATGACACACTTCTGTAGTCCCAGATACTTAGGAGGCTAGAAGCAAACCTGTGAGGTTTGGACCACTCTGAGAAATAGCAAGATCCTTGTTTCAAAACAACGGTTATTCTAGATAACCAGATGATCAACTATTAAAAATCACTAAAATCTTTTAATTTCAAATGAAGTATTTCCCTGTCTATCTCCCCAGAGCCCTGGTTCCTGGAACATCTCAGGGGGATTTTTTATTTGAGTCAACATAATAATCAACTGTGACTCATTTATGTATTTGTTTTCAAAATAATTTTTATGCATGTTATTTTAGTTAGCCTTTTAGTTTCCTTCTTACAGGTGACATGGAAACCTTTTCCTTGGCCTCCTATATAAGGCCCCATCTCCCCCAAGCCTTCTAGGATGAGAGATATTTCAGGTCCGACACGAAAGTAAAGTCACGGATAGGAGTGCCCACACTCCCAGAGACCTTGGAAGCCCTCTTCAGTCAGATGAGTATTTTATCTAGAGCGACAGGTGACTCATGTGCACATTTAAGGTTGACAATACCAACTTGATGTGAGTATTCTAATGAAGGTATAAAGATTTAATATGCCTCAAAAATAAAATGCTCCAAATATTTATTGAAATAAACCTATGAATGAGAACTATTTAGCCTTAAATATTTAGTCATTAATTTTAGGCCTGTGACCCCATCTAGAATGTTCAGTGTCCTAAGCATAAAGGCTCCCATCTGTTCTACTCTCATAAAATCTGATGGCGCCTAGCATGGTGGCCCATGGCTGCAATCCCAGAACGTGAGAAGTCGAGGCAGCAGGCATACCTTGAGTTTGCGGTTACCCTGAGTTACCTGCAGGTTAGACACATGTAGCAAGACCATATCTCAAACAAACAAACACACATGTACACAAGGAAACAAACACACACACACAAACAAATAAACAAATACCAAACCAAACTGATCTTGTCTGCCAGGAAGACTTGGCTTAAGAGAAGAAAGCAATGTGATGTAAGAAAATAAGGTGACAGATTCCAAACCTACCTCCATAATTTGCATATGTTTTTCCTTTGTAAAATAAGTAACATGATTCATCTTTCTATGTAGATGATAGTCATGCAACATGTATGAACTTGCTAGAAACACTGAGTTCCAGTTTGATGGTGATGGTTTGGTGGGCATAGCATCCTGGAATCAGGTCGGCGATTCTTAACAACTTTAGGAGCCTCCATATGTCAGCTTCAACTAGTGCGACTGGAACATTCCATCAATAATAAGAGCTCCTGGGATCAGACAGATGAGGCATAGAGACGATCCAGGGTGAATTCACCTTCAACTACTCAGAAACTGAGGCTGCAGTAAAGAGTGTGGCTTGGCCGATTTTATGCTTGGGGTTTTAAAATTTCTCTGCAAGGCTTAATGTTCCACTTTTAGGTGCTATAAAAGTCTGAACAAAATCTGTATTTCTGGTTTCTGAGATATCCCACACTCACAAGGCAGGGCAAAATTATGAATCAAATTCTGAAAATTTGTTGTGTGGATCAAGTGTTTTTCCTGAAGTCCATCGACTCACCTCGTTAGCAATCTCCTGGATTTCTGGGGTAGCAGGTCTGGCCGGTGTCAAGCCTCCGGGCATCATCCTGGTGAGTTACTTCTTTGCTGGGCAGGATGCTGAGAAGAAATGATCTGGCATGCAGGGAGACTTAGGATTTTAAAGGTATCCACAAGCTCCTCCTATGTAATGTATAATCATCACAGAATCTGAGGGAACGGGGAAGTGAGCGTGGCCTCAGGCAAGTCTTGCCGCATCCCTGAGAGGAAATGCTGAGTGGAGTCGGAGGGATGAGGTGGTGGACATGACCAAAGAGGTGTGCCCAGGACTCAGGAATGGTGAACATGGCTCCTCCCTGCACTCTCTGTGCCAAGAAGGTCATCCTGTTGTGTCAGAAGAGGAAGGACATGTAGAACATGAGTTTTTAAATATATTAAACCTCGAAAACTTTTTTAAAGACAATACTTAATAATGTCAAGGCTGGTTGCTTAGGATCCACCCAACTTTACAAAGATAATAAAATTGTCTACAGTGAATTTTCACTTGCAGTTTCTAAAATGTTTATTCCCAAACATGAAGAATAAAACCATAAACACTTTCATCTCTTTTGATTTTCTTCTTTTTGTTTATCCTTTGATGTTCTTGTTTCGTTTTGTTTCAGACATGTTTTTCTGTGAAACAGCTCCTGTATCTCCTGGAACTCACTCTGTAGACCAAACTCTGGCCTCAAACTCACAGACATCTGCCTTCCTCTGCCTCCCAAGTGCTGGGATGAAAGATATAGCTTGTGTTCTTCTGTAGAAATCCTAGAAATCAAGATAATTATGAAATACACATATCTAAAAATAATCAAAGACCTTCTTACCAGGGGGCTGAGACCCTGTCAAAAAAATCTGCTAAATCACCTTTTGTTAGATGTACAGAACCCGGAGTGTCTGGGAATCTTTATATGACACCAGATTCTTAGACTTCTTTAAAGAAAATTCTGTGCATCAACTGGCACAGGCTGTAGATTTCTGTGAGGTTTGATTTATAGGGAAAAAAATATGGCTGTCTAAAAAGAAGGAAAGGGAATTTGGCTTGAGGGTCCACTGACTGTTGGTATGTTCTGATGCTTTGGAGAAGAAGGAAGCAAACCCATGGGCCCTGAATGATGCAGACACATTGCATGCTTCCTTTTCTGCTCTGTGCTTTCCCCTATACAACCTCTTTGTACCCTATGAGTTGACCAAGATGGATCTTTGCAGATGACAGCCCCTCTCTGCTGTCATGTCCCCAAGCAGTGCTCCCTGGGTAAACCTGGACTCCTCCCTACCAGCTGTCATCTCATGAACATTGACCTTTACGCACTGAGAGATCAGGACTTCAGTAACCATTGGAACTTTGGCTCATGACCTAGGGTACATTTGTCCAGGTGGAGGAAGTAGGTGAGGGGCAACTGGTCTCTTGTGTCTGGTGTCAGGAGGCAGAGAAGGACAAGCGGTGGCTCTCAGCTCATTTCCTCATTTTTGTTCAGCCTAGGACCATGGTATGATGCCACATACATAGGAAATGGGTCTTTCCACCTTAAATGACCCAATATTGAATGTGTTTCAGTGTGGTAGAGATTTGTATCCAAAGACTTTCTAACTGTATCACACCAAGTTGGAATGATTAATAATCATGATGGTGAACTAGAGTTCGAATGAATGAATGCATTGGAAACAGACCTGTGCTACTATGAGGCATAGACTTGACTTGAACTCCCTATTTACCCTCTCTTGATTTTGAACTCATGATCCTCTTGAACCTGCCTCTTAAATTCTGGAATTATAACCATGTGCCTCTGTGCCCAATGCTAAGATCAGCCAATTTTAAATGCCTCACTCTTGAAAATTTCTTGCTGATGTTCAGAATCAATAAATGACACTTTCAGGTTAGGGATGTAGCTCAATGTTAGGGCTCTTTGCCAAGCTTGCTTAAGGCACTAGGTTCAATCCGTAGTGCCACCAAGAAAAAACATTCTTTCCCAAAGCAGATCATAAAACCCTTGAAGACAGCCATAAAACCTAGATTCTGTGTTCAAAACTTCACCTGCCCTTTTATGTAGGAAGTGATCCTGAGCAGGAAGTTTAGCCAGTCTTGCCTGGCAGTAGGTCAGACAATCTCATTCTAGGAGAGATTCTGCCTAGTACCATAGAGACGGACCTCCTCCCAGACAGACCAAGAATCTGAGCAGACCAGCCTTGCTGGTTCTCCCACCCGGTCTTTCAGCGGTAGGCCATAAACCTCCCTGTCCAATCACATCTGCAGTAAGCTGTCTATTTCAGGCCAAATGAAAACATTAAAAATAGGCAGCTGCTGTTCTTGGTTATTTAGGACTCAATTTCCAAAGTGTCCTGTGTCATTTAAAACTTGGATTACATAGACCTGCCCCACTTTTTTTTTTCCTTTTCCTGTGCTATCTGTTGTTATAGGAGTGTGAACCTTAGAAAGAAGAGGATGAGTCTTACCTTCTTGCAGGCCTCTACATGACATTCATCTTCATGATTCATTTTGAAATATGCTTCTTTGACACACCCTTCTTTTAAAATAACTTTTCTTATTTTGAGACAGTGTTTCAGTAAGAAGCTCCGACTGGTGTGGAATTCACTATGTAGATCGGGCTAGTCTTGAGCACACAGAACTCCACGTGCCTCTGTCTCTAACGTGCTGGGATTAGAGGCGAGCAGGCTGACCCCTAGAATGCTGGCATGGTTTGACTATTCTCCGCCCAGTGAGTGGCACTGTTTGGAGGTGTGGCCTTGTTGGAGTAGGTGTGTCACTCTGGGCACGGGCTTTAAGAACCTTATCCTAGCTGCCTGGAAATAAGACTCCTATCAGCTTTCAGATGAAGATGTAGAACTCTCAGTTCCTCCTGTACCATGCCTGTCTGGATGCTGCCATGCTCCCACCTTGAGGATAATGGGCTGAAACGCCAAATCTGTAAGCCAGCCCCAAATATGTGTGGTATATGAGTTGACATGATCATGGTGTCTGCTGACAGCAGTAAAACCCTAAGACAAATGTCAATATCTAGTTCTTTGTAGTTGTCCATACAATAAGCACAAGTTCAGAAAGAGTCAAGGCATTTTTTTTTCTTAAAGAAAGGTGTGTCAAAGAAACATATTTCAAAATGTCACTCAGTGTAAAATGAATCATGACAATGAATGTCATGTAGGGGCACGCAAGAGGGTAGGACTCATTCTCTTCTTTCTAATGGTCTTATGTTCTTTTTTTTTTTTTTTTTCTTTTTCTTTTTTTCGAGCTGGGGACCGAACCCAGGGCCTTGCACTTGCTAGGCAAGCACTCTTACCACTGAGCTAAATCCTCAACCCCTGGTCTTATGTTCTTATGACAACACGCAGCACAGAAAATAAAAAGGTGGAGCAGGTCTATGTAATCAAAGTTTTAAATGACACAGGACACTTTGGAAATTGAGTCCTAAATACCCAAGAACAGTTAATGTTCCATCATTAATGTTTTTATTTGACCCAAAATGGACAGCTAACTACAGATGTGACTGGACAGGAGGTTTATGGCCTACTGCTGAAAGACTGGGTAGGAGAAACAGCAAGGCTGGTCTGCTCTGATTCTTGGTCTACCTGTGAGGAGGTCCATGTCTGTGGTACTGGGCAGAACTTCTCTTAGAATGAAGATTGCATGGCCAACTGTCAGGCAAGGCAGGTTAAACAACTTGCTCGGGGTCATGACCTATACAAAAGTGCACGGGAAGTTTTGAACAGGTTTCTAGGTTTTATGGGAGTCTTCAAGGGAAGGGTTCTATGACTTGCCTTCAGTAATAATATTTTCTTGGTCACACAAAGGTTTGACCTAGTGCCTTGAACAAGGTTGGCAAAGAGTTCCACCACTTAGCTACATCACCAAGTCATTTTCTGGGTCTGAACATCATCAAGTCATAAGTTAGCATATGTTAGCACTAGGCATGGAGGCACATGTCTATAATCCCAGAATTTGAGAGACAGGTTCAAGAAGATTTGAGAGACAGATTCATGAGTTCAAGATCAAGATGGACTACTTGAAGAGTTCAAGGGGAGTCTGCATGTGCTACATAGAAGCAACGTTCTCTCTCCAATGAAATGAATTATTAGAACCCTGGTTGAATATCACGTTGGTTAATTCTGTCGACTTGACAGGATTTTGTTAGAAAGGCCTTGGATATAAACTCTGCAACTCACTAAGAATGTTCCACAGCAAAGTTCTCTTTCTTTCTTTTAGGAAGGCCGTATTTCTTTTCTGTGAGTCAAACCTCATAGAAATCTACAAAGCTGACAGAGTGAGGCTGTGTCAGTTGATGTACAGAATTAAAAGAAGAAGCCTAAGATTCTGATGCTATACAAAGATTACCAGACACTGGGTTCTATAATCTAAAGAAAGGTGAATTAGCAGGTTTTATTTCCCATTGTTGTTGTTTATTAAAGACAGAGTCTCATCCCCCTGGGATAAAGGATTTGGTCTGTTTATAGATATGTGTATTTCACGTGTATCATGATTTCTAGGATTGTTTACAGAAGAACGCAATAAAATAACAGACATCTATGTCTCTGTCACTCAGAACTGAACCTGTCTTCACCCCTTTTCTCTGGTGGAATATATCCAGTGGGCAGAGATGGGTGAGCAGCAAGCCTCTGTCTCTTTGCTGTGCTAATTCCCTGTTACCTCTAGCCTTCCCCTCTTGACAACAGTAATTCTTCTAAGAGTAGTCTTACCTTTTAAATGGTTGGGCTATTACCTGGTAAGTTACCTACTGACTGTCATCCCATCACTTAGGAAGCAGAGGCAGGAGGATCAGACATTCAAGGCCATGCCTGGAATCCCATGGCTCTGCAGGTAGAGGCAGAAGAGTAAGAAGTTCAAGGTTCATAATGAGTTCCAGGACAGCCTGGATACAGAGTGAGTCCCAGGCTAGGCTGGGCTATATGCAAGCCCTTCTCAAAGAGAGAGAGAGAGAGAGAGAGAGAGAGAGAGAGAGAGAGAGAGAGAGAATATATCACCAGGTATAGTGGGCCATGTCTTTAATACCAGCACTTAGGAGGCAGAGGAAGCCAGATCTCTGTGATTTCAAGACCAGCCTGATCTTCAGAGTTAGTTCTAGGACAACCAGGGGCTGTTAAACAGAGAGTCCTCGATTCAAAAAGCAAAACAGAACAAAATAACAAGAAAACCCCAAGAGAATCAACAGCAGTAGAAGAAATAAAGGTCTTTGCCATTTTATTCTTCATGTTTGGAGATGAACATTTTTGAAATGGCAAGAAAAAATTCACTGTAGACAATTTTATTATCTTAATAAAGTTGGGTGGATCCTAAGCAATCAACCTCAACATTATTAAGTATTCTCTTTAAAGAAGTCTCTGAGGTTTACCATATTTAGAAACTCAGGTTATACATGTCTTTCCTCATATGACACAATAGGATGAGATTTTTGGCACAGACAGTGCAGGGAGGAACCATGCTCACCACACCTGAGTCCTGGGCACACACACTTGCTTACTTTCCCCACCTCATTTATCCCCCAACTCCACTCAGCCTCTCTTTTTAGGAATGCAGTAAAACTTGCCTGAGGCCACACTCAGTCCCTGAGATATTGTGGAGATAATACATTATAGAGGAGGAGTTCACAGATACCTTTAAAACTCAAATTTTCAGGTGCTGAGATTACAACCATGTGCCACCAATGTAGGCACCATCAGATTTTATGTGAGTAGAACAAATGAGAGCCTTCATGCTCAGGACATTGAACATTCTAGAGGGGGGGGTCACAGGCCTAAAATTCAATGACTAAATATTGAAGGCTAAATAGTTCTCACTCATAGGTTTATTTCAATAAATATCTTGGAGCATATTATTTTTGAGGAATATGAAATCTTTATACCTTCATTGAAATCCTCACATCAAGTTGATCTTCTCAACCTTAAATGTGCACACGAGTCACCTGTGGCTCTACATAAAACGCAGATCTGACTGAAGAGGGCTAGACCGGCCTGGGTGTCTCCATTTTTTCCGAGGTCTCTGGAAGACCCTGTAGGATCAGATATCAGGCATCCTAGAAGGCATGGAGGATCTAGGGCCTTACATGGGATGACAAGGAAAAGTCCTCCACTTCACTGTCATAAGAAAGAGCTAAAGGGACTAACTGAAATACGGGCCATAAAGAATTTTTCAAAAACAAGTAAGCACAGATGAGGCATAGTTGATGTTTATATTGACTGAAATAAAAAAAAAATCCACAGACATATTCCAGGACCCATGGTTATACAGGGGCAGATAGAAAAATACAGTTATTTGAAATAAAGAAATTACTGTAGATTTTCATGATCTTTAAATAGTTGATAATCTAATTATCTAGAATAACTGTTCTTTTGAAATTGCTATTTCTCCAAGTGGTCCAAACCTCTCGGATTAAGATAAACCTTTTGCTTCTAGTCTCCCAAGGAAGAAGGACTATCAAGTGTGTCGCCCTGCTGGCTCGAATAATTTTTGAACATGATATTCTCATTAGTTTTTTGAGGATTTCATACATACATAAAACATACATTGATCATACACATTTTAAGTTAGGAAGCTATTGGAAGGGCTTATCTTGCTAAGGACACCATCTATGGACCGCATCTTCAATAATACAATGAATTTAGAAATGTTTTCTTGCAGCTCCAGAGAAGCAGAATGAGACACAGATGTTAACAAGGCCACTTCACTCGCTAAAGAGCTTTGCTGTTTTAAAAGCCTTAATTTCTGTCCCACCTCTCAGTTGATCTTCAAAGCCCGAGGCAGGCAAGGATGCAATCCAGCCTATGTTTAGATGATGGACCCAAGACTCAAGATGCTCAAGAGTCACCCAGAAAAGAAACTACCCTGTCCTTTCCCACTGTACAGCTTCAGTCCCCTGGGGAGCCTTGCAGGTACCAGGGGGAGGGGATACAGCAAACTTGCCTACTCTGTAGAAGCCAGGGCCTCAGACTTAAACCCCTGTGAAAGATGCATAGCCATGAACCATTACATAGGGAAAGTTCCTCAGTCTCCTTAGGTTTTGAGCATCAAGATACAAAGTGTAGAAGCTAAATACAGCACTGAAAGACACCAGCTCTACTCCTCCAAATTAATAGTGTAGAGATTCCAAGATATCTATAGAATATTATAAAATAAAACTTATTTAAGCACTCTTTCATGATCACAGGTTTAAGACCAAAAAGGACATTAGGCACTGCTGCCAACCCCTTTACTGGCCGGTGAACAGGTAGAGGGTGGTGACTCAGCTCTCAAATGTCACTCATCTGTATTGTTTTCCAGCAGACAGTCTGAGGGGACAACTCCCACTAAATTGTGGGGAGACAGAGAAGCAGGCAGTAAACTGTGTATTTTTAGGAAGCATTTTCTCAATCACAGCAACCATTCTACTTCAAAAAACAACACAGAGCAGATACTACAGAAAACCCTTGTTAAGTCAGGAAATTTGGTCTATTCCTCCAATATTATGGTCTGTTGTGTCCCCACATATTTTCAGGTTCTAGGAGCTTATTGTATTCCTAGAATGATCTAAAGGAGCCCAGAGAAAATCTCCACTATATGTCGTTTACCTTGTATTCATTGATCAAATATAGATGTACCTATTGGGGCCTTTCATTGCAAATCATGAGTACATGTTTTTTTGCTTTGTTGTTGTTGTTGTTATTATTATTATTATTATTGTTGTTGTTGTTGGTGGTAGTGGTGGTGTGTGTGTGTGTGTGTGTGTGTGTGTGTGTGTGTGTGTGTGCGTGTGTGTGTGTATGTGTGTTTTGATTTTTGAGGCCAGATTCAATGGGTAGCCCCAAGTAGCCTGGACATTTCTATATGCCCCTGTGGGGCAGTGAAAGACATCCTGGTTTCTGGTTGAGCTGAGGTGCAAAACCCCAGTGACCCTGAAAGGGAAGGTATGCATTTCTCTAAGTTCCCAGGAAACCAGCCTAGTCACTGGCTTGCAGCCCTCCATAGATTTGTGACCATCAGTCACATAAGGGCAACTCACGTGCCAAGCCCCTTTGCAGGTAGAGGATGTGAGCACAGGTCACAGAGGGTAAAAACAGATCTCAACTATAATGAGGTGCCTAAAGGCCTGGAGACTTAGTCAACGAAGCTTTTCTCTCCAGACACTCCTCTTTGCTAAAGATATTTAATCTCAGGCCCACTCTGAGAAGTAGGGGATGGTTTTACTCATCCACTTTCTGCCATGACAACAAATGTCTTGAAACCATGGACTGCCTCTTTTCACGGGATCTGCCATGGGGAGCCATAGAGAAGGTCTTTGTCTTGGAATAAGGCTTCCCATTTCAAAAACATCGGGTCAGGCAGGGAAGAACGGCAAATATCTCTCCAATCTTGGGGAGTAGTAATCTTAGGTTGGTAATATGACTCTGTAGGAGAGATTTTGTCCAAGGTGCATGAACCATCTTCCTTCACTGCCTGCCTGAATTCTTTTAAATCTGAGGCTTGCCATGGGTACCCTAGTGGTCTAGTTCAACTGGGATTGATATTAACAGGGGATGTTTGCACACTTTGGGGTTCTAGTTCCATATTAGACTGGGAAGAGGCAGGTTGAAGGTCCTTTATATTTTTAATGGAGCCCTGCCCTTGGGTGGGAGAGAGAGGGGCAGGAGGAGCAGATGGTTTATTTATTGCCTCCTCTGAAGTATAAGGAGGCAGGGATGGGTAAATGGATTTTATTTCCCTTATTAGTTGGGTAAGGGCTGTGAGATCTGAAATAGGGTGTTTTTTAGGACCTTGATCTTTGGGTTCATCTGACTGAGGGGGCTCAGGAGCTGTGTTGCTGTCAGACTGTCCTATTTTAGATGGCCTATGAATTGCCAAATTGCAGCTAAGATCAGCAAAAAATCACGGGAAGGTATTTTTCCTTCTTGCTTATCTCTGTTTTTAATGAGAGAAGCTACTCAGGCCCATGAGTCTGGGCTATAAATATTGTCATTGGCCATGCATGGCACTATCTGAAGGACTTCTTCCCAAAACAAGGGGGCTTGGTTTTTTGTTTTGCTTTGTTTTGTTTTTTGGCTATTTTTATTCTGTGGGATTTTAGTAGGGCACATATCTCTCTAGCATGGGGGAAATCTTTATGTGATGTTGAATTGCCCATGACAGAAAAGAGGAGAAATGCTTTGTCCAGTTGGAAAGTTCTCTCGTCCTATCAGCTTTGGGGTATTCTATAGAGGTCCAAAGTGCCAAGCCTTCCCAGAGATTTAAGAAGTGGCAGCTGCCCTGTGGCTTTTAAGTGACTGTTGCATTACCAGGTTTTCTTTTTGTTTTAAGGAGAAGTTAGATAGTTTTTGCCAACACCCGTTGTGGGCTGTCAGGATTTAGACAGGGGCTAGAGGAACCTTCAGCCAACACCAGAGAGTAGCTCTGGCCAGAAGGCTTGCCTCTTCAACTTGTCCAAATCCATGTGATGGGACTGACAAAAAGCACAGCAGAAAAGGACACAGAGTTGGGGCTGGGCCTCACCTTCCCAGAGTATCTGTTCCTGCAGTTGTTTACCTGTTCAAGCCCCACATTGGGCGCCAGTTGTAGGATTAATGGGGGTCTTGTTCTACTCCGCTATAGGGGTCAGCAGCTCAGGGAGGCAGGACACGGAAAGTTTGACTATGCTTACCCCATGCTGCTTCTGGGTGGGTGTTGGGCTGTGAGAAGCCACAGGACAACACTCTGGGGATGGGGAAGTGCAGTCTGAGCACAGGACACAGCCAGAGCTAGCTCAAGTATCACCAGGCCTGCAAGGAAGCTGGAGCTATTGGTTCTCAGGCTCTTGGGCATCCAGGCCCTGCTGGGATAATGTGGAAGAGATGAGAATGGAGTGAGGTCCTGGGGGACTGGATATAGCCTGGGGCCAAGAGGCAAAAGAGGGGGGATGCTCTGGCTGGTCCTGCCAGGAGAGTCTTTGGCTAGATGGCAGTGGCAGGCTTGGGATTGGTGGCAGCCACCACTGGAGATGCAGAAAAGCCCTCTTCGGGAGATTAGACAGTGGCTTTGTAGGTGAAAGCCTTCTCTACGGCTCCCCATGGTGGATCCCATAAAAAAGAGTCAGTCCATGATTTCAAGACATTTATTGTCATGGCAGAAAGTGGATGAGTAAAACCATACTCTACTTCTCAGAGGGGGCCTGAGATTAAATACCTTTGCAGGGAGGAGTGTCTGGGAAGGAAAACTTCATTGGCTAAGCCTCCAGGCCTTTAGGCACCTCATTATAATGGAGATCTGTCTTGAGCCCCTGTGACCTGTGGTTATATACTCTACCTGCGAAGGGGCTTGGGGCATTGCCCTTATGTGATTGATGGTCACAAATCTATGGAGGGCTGCAAGCCAATGACTGGCCTGGTTTCCTGGGAACTTATGGAAATGCATACCATCCGTTTCAGGGTCACTGGAGTTTTGAACCTCAGCTCAACCAGGAACCAGGCTGTCTTTCACTGCCCCAATGCTCCAAACTGAATAACATTCTTGAATGACATTCTCCTGCCTCAGTCTTCCAAGTTCTGGGATTAGACACTGGATGCTTGAGCAGCCAGCAAGAGTCATCAGCATCTCTGAGGACTCTCAGCAGGATAAGGTTGTGACTTACATAAATTGAGTCAATACGGCCTTAACATCATCTCTTACTTTCTCCTCATAAGGTCAAACCATTGCTTGAAGAGAAAACCAATGAGAAATATAAAAAATTTCAAGCTGTTGATTATAAAGTTCAAGTTGTCGCTGGAAAAAATTACTTCATTAAGGTTAGACACTGACTTTCTTCAAGCACAGATGTGATTGTTTCCTGTTGCTGCAACTGTAGCTTCATTTCTACCGCTGGTCTTTAATTAAGACATTTGCAAGATTCCCCAAATTCTCATCAGAGTGACATATATAATGGTAAACTTTAATTAGTTTCATTTGAAGATTAAGGTAGGAAGGGATATCAGAACACAGTATCTACTGTAGAGCACAAAACCTTTATTGCTTCAATAAAGGAAAAAGTGGCAATTCTTATCTAGATGGTCTTGGTCCCAGGTTCATGCCCAACCACCATTGGGAGTTATCACAATGGTACTTAGGATTCATTATTTTTACTTTACAAAGGATGCAGCCTGATGTGCATTCACAAAGTAAATTGAAACACAGGAGAAATATGGGGCCCATACTGTTCCTATTTTCTAAAGCCAATCTGAGTTTATTTTCCCTTATCAAACTATATATCAATTTTTGTCCCAACTTAGAAGTCAGAAAACAGAATAACCAAAAACTCGGGCTGCCATATGCTCCTGTTCCAGGCACCATGAAAATAAAATGTAACACTGGAATGTAATCTATGCCAAAATTTTAATTCAAAGTACAATAGATTAAATCCAGATGGAGAAATGGATTAGTGGGTAGGAGCACTGGCTGTTATTGCAGAAGACCTGAATTTGGGTCTCAGCACCCACATGGCAGCTCGAAACTATCTCAAATTCCAGTTCTAGGATATTTAATACCCTCTACTGAGGTCTTTAGGCATTGCATGTGTGAGATGCACTTAAACGCAAGCAGGCAAAACATTTATACAAATAAATTGAATAGGGGTTGGGGATTTAGCTCAGTGGTTAGAGCGCTTGCCTAGGAAGCGCAAGGCCCTGGGTTCGGCCCCCAGCCAAAAAAAAAAACCAAAAAAAAAAAAAAAAAAAAACAACAACAACAACAAAATAAATTGAATAAAAACTTTTTCTAAAAGGTATTTAAATACATCTAAGAAATATGTTTTCTGCCACACTGTTAGTTGCTCTTTCTTCTAATATAAAGGAATTCAGTTGTTTGGAGTTCAGTTCATAGGTGCTGTCTTGGGCCAGAAGTGTTGTTTCAGGAGAGCACAGCTTATCAAGTCTTGTCAAGAAAGTAGATTTGTCATTCAATTGAGACCCATGTGAACTGTCTTTCTTCCTTCCTTCCTTTCTTCCTTCCTTCCTTCCTTCCTTTCTTTCTTTCTTTCTTTCTTTCTTTCTTTCTTTCTTTCTTTCTTTCTTTCTTTGTTTCTTTGTTTCTTTGTTTCTTTGTTTCTTTCTTTCTTCTTTTATGTCTTTCAGATGGACGTGGGGCATGGTTGTTTCACCCACATAAAAGTCTTCCAGGGTCTTTCTGGAGAAGATGATTTGGAACTTAGTGGTTACCAGACTAAGAAAACCAAGAATGATGAGTTGGCCTCCTTCTAAGCACCAAATTCTAAAGAGATCTGATTCCTCTCCTTGTAAACAGATGCAGCCACCAATAAACATTTGTGAAATAACTGTTTTCCTCCCCATTACTCATTATAGTGTTAACCTTTTCTTCCTAGACAATTATTTTTAAATATGTTTTATGAATTTGCATGTCATCCTTGGGCAAGAGCTATAGTAACCTCTGTATCCTTCCAATGTTAAATATACATGCTGCCAAGGAGAGCGCAGTGTTCATGATTCAGGGTAGACAGCCCACAATTAACAATAACAACTGGAAACTTTATAAAACCTATATATAGCTCAGTTGTAATTGAATAAAGGATTTTATCACCCCATCCACACTGCTGGTGTATTGGTGGCTGTCAGGGGAGCATACTCGTTGATCCCTTTAGTTGGCCAGAACCCAGCATGTCATCTTTGCCTTCATATTTGAAAATTAGTTTGATTTTTTACAAGACATGTTTGGAAACAATCATAACTGATAAAAAGGCTGCCCTCTCTCCCACCCCCATGTTTCTCTTATACTTGAGAGTCAATTGCATTTTTTCCATCACCTACAAATGCTTCCTAGAGCTTTCTAGTGTAAATGGTAGTGTACAGTTCCCACGAGGCCATTCTCTTGCACAGCCAAAACCCAGCAGTCAAGAGCAGGGAATGAACATTGATGGTATCCTGACACCTAGTCTCCAGGCACCACTGAAGCTTCTCAAGTTGTTGCAGTATTGTCCTTTACCCCAGAGGTCCAGTCCAGAGTCATGTATTAATTTCTGCTTTCTTTTAACACACACGTGTGTGTGTGTGTGTGTGTGTGTGTGTGTGTACAATAGAGAACTATATATTGACATTAAAAAGTTGTTATCCAGGTATGGTGGTTTTTGCCTATAATCACAGCACTTGAGAGACAGAGGCATGTGGAGCTCTGTGAGTTCAAGACTAGACTGAACTAAATAGTGAGTTCAACACCAGCCAGAACTTTTCAGTGATACACTGTCTCAAAAATGAAAGGAAATTTTAAAAGAAAGTATGTCAAAGAATAATATTTCAAACTTTGACTCAGTGCAGAATGAATAATTACAGTGAATATTATGTAGGGGCATGCAAGAGGGCAATACGTATTCTCTTCTTTCTAAGACTCACACTCCTTTGACAAGAGACAGTACAGAAAAAATAGGATAGGTTTACATCATCAAAATTTTAAATGACACAGGACACTTTGAGAATGGAGTCTCAGATATCCAAGGTCAGCTGTCCATCTTTAATGTTCAAAAATGGACAGCTTACTGCAGATGTGACTAGACAGGGAGGTTTATGGCCTACTGGTGAAAGACTGGGTAGGAGAACCATCAGGGCTGGTCTGTTTGGATTCTTGGTCTACCTGTGAGGAGGTCCATCTCTAGAGTAGTGGGTAGAACCCCTCCTAGAATGAAGATTGTACGACCTCCTACAAGGCAAGGAAAGTCAAATCTTAAACAAAAGGGCAGGAGAAGTTTTGAACAAGGTATATTTAAGTATTATGGCTGTCTTCAAGGGATCGAGTAGGGTTCTATGATCTGATTTGGTAAAGAATATTTTTTTCTTGGTGGCACTACGGATTGAACCTAGTGCCTTAAGCAAGCTTGGCAAAGAGCCCTAACATTGAGCTACATCCCTAACCTTAAAATGTCATTTACTGTTTCTGAACATCAGCAAGAACAAGCCATTTAAAGTTGGAAGATTTTAGCACTGAACACATAGGCACATACTTGTAGTTCCAGAATTTGAGAGACAGATTCAAGAGGATTTGAGAGCAGATCCATGAGTTCAAGATCAAAATGGACTACATAAGGTGTTGAAGGAAAGCCTGCGTGTGCTACAAGAAAAAGACTTCAATGAAATCTATTAGAACTCTGGTTGACCATCATGATAGTTAATCCTGTCAACATATCAGGATTTGGCTAGAAAGACCTTGGATAAAAACCTTTGCATCTCACTGAAGATCGTTTGACAGCAGTCTCTGAAGCAAAATTCCCTTTTCTTCTTTTTAGACAGCCTTATTTCTTTTCTGTAAGTCAAACCTACAAATCTTTGACATACAGGATTAAAAGAAGGAGTCTAAGATTCTGATGTTATATACAGATTACTAGACACTCTGTGGGTTCTGTAAATCTAAAGAAAGGTGATTTAGAAGTTTTTTTTTTTAAGACATAATTTCAGCCCCCTGGTAAGAAGAATTTTGGTTGTTTTTTGATATGTGTATTTCATTTTATCTTGTTTTTAGAATTACTTGAACATGGAAGAACATAATAAAATAACAGACACCTATGCCTCTTTCACTCAGAACTCTACACCCCTTCCTCTTGAATGGAATTACCCTAGTGTGCAAGGATGGGTAAACAGCAAGCCTCTGTCCCTTTTCTCTGCTATTCCTAGTTATCCCTAGCACTTCCCAATTGATACCTAATATTTCTTCTAAAGAGAAGCTTAAATTTTAAATGGTTGGGCTATTAACTCATCAGTTAGGAATCCCATCACTTGGGAAGCAGTGTCAGAAGGATAAGACTAGTAAGGACATGCCTGTAATCCAGGCAGGAAAGTAGAAAGTTCAAGGTTTATAGTGAGTAAACCTGGACTGCAGAGTGAGTTCCAGGTCAACCTGGGCCACATGCAATACCCTCTTTAAAAAAAAAAAAAGAACACTGGACCTGGTGGCACACATCATTAATCCCAGCACTGGGGGCAGAGACAGGCAGATATCTGTGAGTTCAGGCCAGCCTGGTCTACACAATCAGTTCTATCACAGCCAAGGATTGGTACACACGGAAACCATATATCAAAAAAAGTAAGTAATAATAATTAAATAAATATAAAAATGAGAGAAGCATGAATTAACCTATCAGAATTACACCAGACTTCTCAACAGAGACTATGAAAGCTAGAAGATCATCAGCAGATGTCATTCAGTCCTTAAGAGAACACAAATGCGAACCCAGGCTATTATATCCAGCAAAACTTCAATTACAATAGATGGAGAAACCAAGATATTCCATGACAAAACCAAATTTACACAATATCTTTCCACAAATTAGCTCTAATATGATAATAGATGGAAAACTCCAACACAAGGAGAGAAACTACACCCTAGAAAAAGCAAGAAATTAATCTTCTTTCAACAAACCTCAAAGAAGATATCCACACATACATCATTCCACCTCTAACAACAAAAATAACAGGAAGCAACAATCAGCATTCCTTAATGTCTCTTAACATCAATGGATTCAATCCCCAATAAAAAACATAGACTAACAGACTGGATATGTAAACATGATCCAGCATTTGCTGCATACAGGAAACACACCTCAGTAACAAAGACAGACACTACCTCAGAGTAAAAGGCTGGAAAAATTTTTTACAAGCAAATGCTCCCAAGAAACAAGCTGGAGTAGCTATTCTAATAGTGAATAAAATCGACCTTTAACCAAAAGTTATCAAAAAAGATAAGGAAGGACACTTCATACTCATTAAACAAACAAACAAACAAAAAAATCCCCAAGATGAACTCTTAATTTTGAGCATCTCTGCTCCAAATGCAAAGGCATCCTCATTCATAAAAGAAATATTATTAAACCTCAAGCACCCATATCACCTCACACAATAATAGTGGGAGACCTCAACACCCTACTCTAATCAATGGACAGATGAACTAAATAGAGACACAGTGAAACTAACAGAAGACATGAACCAAATGGATTTAACAGATATCTATAGAATGTTTCATCCTAAAACAAAAGAATATGAATTCTTCTCAGCACCCCATAGTATGGTTTCCAAAATTGACCATATAATTGGGCACAAAACAAGTGTCAACTAATACAAGAAGTTTGAAATAATCCCATGCATCCTATGTGATCACATGGACTAAGGCTTGTCTTCAATAACAACAAAAACAGCAGAAAGCCTACACACTAATGGAAGCTGAACAATAGTCTACATAATAACTTGTTCACGGAAAAATAAAGACTTTTTAGAATTTGATGAAAAGGAAGGTACAACAAACCCAAACAATGAAAGCTGTGCTAAGAGGAAAACTCATCTGTCCTGTGTTGCAGGAGACAGGCTGTGGGGACACCTCCTACTAAAGTGTTGGGAGGCAGAGAAGCAGACAGTAAACTGTACTTTTAGGAGGCATTTTCTCAATCACAGCACTCACTCTCCCTCCAGAGAACACCATGGTTCAGACACTACTAAGCGTTGTTATTAAATCAGGAATTCAGTCTCTTCCTCCAAGATTCTGGTCTGTTGGGTCCTCACACAGTGTCAGGCCAGAGAGGGTTATTGTATCCCTAGAATGATCTGAAGGAGCCCAGAGAAAGTCTCAACTATGTGTCATTTACTTTGTATTCACTGATCAAATATAGATGTACCTATTAGAACTCTTCATTGCAAATTGTGACCATATTTTTGTTTGTTTTGTTTTTGTTTATTTATGTATTTATTTGTGTGTGTGTGTGTGTGTGTGTGTGTGTATGCTTTGATTTTTGAGGCAGGATTTATTTAGGTAGCCCCAACTAGCCTGGAACTTTCTATATGCCCCAAGGTGAAAAACATACTTGACTAACATTCTCCTGCCTCAACCTTCCACATTCTGGGATTAGAGGCTTGAGCAGCCAGCCCAGGGTCATCAGCATCTCTGAGGACGCTCAGTAGGATGAGGTTCCCAGACTTGTGACTCAGATAAACTGAGTCAACACATCCCTAACATTATCTCTTAATTTCTCCTCATAAGGACAGACCACTGATTGTACAGAAAACCCAGTGAGAAATATGAAAAATCCACAGTCATCAAGCATAAAGTTCAAGTTGTCTCTGGAAAAATTTACTTCATTAAGGTTGGTCATGACCTCCGTCAGACACTGTTGCAATTATTACCTGTTGCCCCAACTGTAGCTTCATTTCTACTACTGCTCTTTAATTAGGACTCCCAAAAGTACTGGACGTCAGGACTGTTACTTTGTTTTACCTTGTGAATACCAAAAGCTTTCTTCAGACCTATGTTAAGAAGTCAGTGTGACTACACACACACACACACACACACACACACACAGACACACACACAGAGAGAGAGAGCGAGAGAGAGAGAGAGAGAGAGAGAGAGAGAGAGAGAGAGAGAGAGAGAGAGAGAGAGATATCTACATGCATTTACATTCCCATAGTACCATATATAATTGTGTACTTTGGTTAGTAGCATTTGAAGATTAAGGTAGGAAGGGATAACAGAGCACAATGTCTACTGTAGAGCACAAAACTTTAATTGTTCCAGCTAGTCAAAAATTGCCCTGCCATCAGTAGCTGCCCTGTCACCTGGCCTGAGACAAATAGGTCAGCAACAGTTTACAGACTTCCCGAACAACAGTTTCTAATCAATATGCCCCAATAATGGTTCTAAAATATCCCTAGTGATGGACTCAACAGATTAAGATAGAGGTTACCTACACCCAGATTCTCCTAATGTGCTTTAAATCAGGCCTGAGAGCTCCCTTCAGGGTCTTTTTCTTGAGTTGTTGTATGAGTCCCCGACATACTAGACTTCTACAAAATAAAACACTCTTGGCAGCTACATACTATTTATGCCTGGGATATCATTCTTCAGTGAAACATAGACCCTTACAAGACATGTACCGCTTTGAGTAACCTACATTTTCATAATCATTATATTTGAAAATTATAGCTATATATATTTATTATTGCAGGGCTTTCACGGGATCACATGTTTTGTAAAGACATGTAGAAATCTATATAGCTTAAGACAGATGGCCTTTGGCTGGGCAGTCTCTCAGCCTAACCCAACTCTGCCATTGTGCCCTACATCCCAGCTCTGTCCTGTCTCCCTTCCATCTTCCTTTGGTGTCTATCTTGTCTCTCCTGCATCTGTCCACATCTTGGCCTGCCCAAACATTCTGCCCATTCTCCTGCTCCACCTCCAAGCTATCAGCCCTCTATAATGCAAAAAGACATACTCCTTACACTACCATTTGGCTTTGGGGACTTTGTGGCCTTCTTCAGAGCAGCTTGCTTTTCTTTCTGGAGCTGGTGAGGAGGTGACAAACATTTAAATATCCTGATAGCCTGACATTCATTCAATTAACAATTGAAAGCACAGGGACACACTTTCCTATAGCTGATAAATACAATATGTGTGGGTTTTCACAACAGTTTCCCCCCTGTAGATCAAGAAATGGCTTTGTCTATAGTAACAGTAGATTATATACAATAAGAACAACTATGAGATCTATCAGGGTAAGAGTTATTTTCCGTGTCTAATCCATTTGTATTTAGCATTTGTATTGTTAAGAGATAATATTTCAATATCTATCTGAAATATTTCATTCCTTTTACATATCTTAAATCATTTTCTTATCACCATGTAAGCTTTACAACCTCTAACCTTTACAACTTCTATTGACCAACATTAAAATACCTTCTTAGACCCTAAAACACTTCTTTAGGTCCCTTGAACTTTTTTGGCTTTTAATCTTTTTGAACTTTATTCCTCATTCATGAGTTTTTTTTTGAATCTTGTAACAAGGAAACCTGAAAAGCAATAGCTATCTAGTCTTCAATCCTGTTAGAGACCCAGGAAGGATAAAGCTTACCTGAGTAAATAGGATTTGCAGAGCAAGTTGCTTCCAAATCTGTAAAAGTGACAGAGACTTACTGGTTATGTGGACAGTAACCTAAGGCCCCTCTATGTCATCCATCTTCAGCCAGCAGGTCCAGAAGATCTGGCAGACTTTTTTTTTTTTTTTTGTAGTAGGAACTTGGATGGACTGTCCCATCTTGTGTCGGCAAAGAGGAGCAATCGACTTCCCAGTTTCTTGCTTATCCATAGTGAGGACTGTACTGTCAGCAGTCAAGGTTAGGGGCAGGTAATAGCCCATTGGCCAGCTTCACTGCATTTGAAGCAAATTCCATCTGGAGAATCTGCTGTACCTATCATCTTCCTGGGAGAAGATTGGGGGTACTGACTGAAGCTGACATATGTCTGCCTGTCAAAAAAAGCCCTTTTTAAATTAAAACTTCCTAAAAGACATTTTCTGCAGACTCTAAAGTATTTGAGAACCCTCTCTCTATCTAAAAGTATATGCAATTAGAAAAAATTGTGTGTTACTAGTTACTTGTTTTGGGTTAACTTTGAAAACATTTATAGGTGGCTAAATAAAGCTTACTCCTGCAGTCAACTGCATTAGTACCTAACATGGCTACTAGTTCTGAATGCATTAAATGATATGATTATATATAGGTGACTGACCACTAACTAGTATTTCTTAATTATTAGTAACAGTTTATAATAGTAGCTTTCATAGGACTAGGATTTTAAGTTACATTTTTAAATGAATTGTGTTCAAGTTATATGCACATATATCTTTTTTTTTCTTTTTTTCGGAGCTGGGGACCGAACCCAGGGCCTTGCGCTTCCTAGGCAAGCACTCTACCACTGAGCTAAATCCCCAACCCCACACATATATCTTTAAACAAGAGTTGAATCATATATTGTGATGTACCCTACATTATGGTGTACCAAACATACATTAAATTTCTATCATCATATAAAAACTCATACCGCGGGTGAAAAAAAAATAAAAACTCATACCAATGTAAAATGTTTGAGACTTGTTTATCTCTTAGTCTAAGAGGAGATAGATTAATTTACCCATCTTTTCCCAACTTTGGGGGGGGCTGAATCTACCTCACCATGAAGGTGAAATTGTATGGCCCCTACTGACTCTCTGTGAAGCCTCCTCCCCATGATGGTGATATGGTTCAGCTGGACAAGGGTAAAAGAGAGGAGCAAGAGACTTCTTTTATGAGCAGTCAGACCTTGACTGAGCTTGTCATTTTGGTTTTGAAGGCAGGGATTCTTCTCTTTGTGCTTTCAGGAACAACAGAGAAGTATGTGTTAGGACACAGGTAAAACAGTATTCTAGAAAAGAGAGCTAAGGAGCCTTCTCAAGTTTGGAGGACCACAAGAAAAAAGTAGACAAGCTGCATAGATTGACCCAGATAGAAGGATTTCGAAAGAGATGGCAAATTTAGTTACAGGATCAAGCTTTTACATAGACATTTTGTATATAGCTTAGAAAATAAAGTTACCTTGCTGAGCTAGCAGGTTTGTAATTGAATTTACACTTTTAGTCTCCATTGGTAGAGATATTAGATAATTTATGTGGCTATCAGACTATTTAACGTTGAATTGCCTTGTCACTTTGAAATAAATTACTTAGCTCAAGTTGTTAGTCCAGTTATGTGCTGTAACAAATTAATACATACTAGCAATTTTTGAAAATCATTAAGAGCTTGTAATTGGTGTCTTCTGGTCTGTACTTACTGTGGCTGGGTTTTCTAAAGACTTATCTTATATTCTAGATTGTTAATAGAATCCCCCTTACGTATTTTTCAGGAGCACTTTTAACTATCCAATAAGGAAAACTTACGTTTAATTGAACAAGCATTTTTTGTAAGACATCTGTATTAGAATAACCCATCAAGATATCATCCAAATAGTGATAAGTTATAGATTGAGGAAAGTGTTTCCAAATTAATGGTAATGGCTGCTGTGCAAAATATTGACACAAAGGGGGCCTGTTTAACATTCCTTGTGTCAAAACCTTCCACCTGTACCCTTTTAAAAAATATATTTATTGATTTTATTTGTATGAGTATACTGTAGCTATCTTCAGACACACAAGAAAGGCTCATCGGATCACATTTCATATGGTTATGAACCACCATGTGGTTATTGAGAATTAAATCCAGGGGGTTGGGGATTTAGCTCAGTGGTAGATCGCTTGCCTAGGAAGTGCAAGGCCCTGGGTTCGGTCCCCAGCTCAAAAAAAAAAAAAGAACCAAAAAAAAAAAAAAAAAGATATCCAACAGATATCTTGGGACACTGCGGTGCTGGACCTAGAGCGGGTAAAAGAGAATTAAATCCAGAACCCCTGGAAGAGCAGGCAGTTGTCTTAACCTCTGAGCCCTCTCTCCAGAGCACACCTGTCTGCCACATATGGCCTTAATCTTCCTATCTGATCGTCTGGTCTCATACATTCAATCCATTTTAGACTCTGTTTCACCTGTGACATTGTCCCAGAAGCTGTGTACATGCCTTTTGAAGTAGACAGCTTGGATTCCAAGAATCTTGTGAAATTATTGTTACATATGCTCTAGTATGCACTAGACATTCAATATCAATTCCATCTAATTGTAATTTCAATTTTGATCTCCAATGATTTATAGAAATTTGCCAAAATATGTGCTTCCTGTACTTTTAACATTTCTTGTTCTTTCCATCAGAGTGGTTACATGTAGAACAGCACCGTCTGTCAGGCACTAATTTTTCTAGTTGCTCTCTAGAGCAGGCTCTCCTTGGCTGACATGAAACAAATGGCTCATGTTGCTTTTTGGTGGGGCCTGAGCAAAGCCCCTTAGGCAGTATTTCCTGATTGTAAGGGATTGCCTTGTGTATCTCTGCATGATCTGAGCCCTGCGTCTGCACTTTCCACACCTTTTTCATATCCCAGGAGGCTTTCTTCCTGGATTACAATCAGAGAAAATATTATCCTAAGGAATTATTTGTTTACACCCCATTAAGAAATAACCTGGTCGGGCTGGAGAGATGGCTCAGTGGTTAAGAGCACTGACTGCTCTTCCAGAGGTCCTGAGTTCAAATCCCAGCAACCACATGGTGGCTCACAACCATCTGTAATGGGATCCGATGCCCTCTTCTGGTGTGTCTGAAGACAGCTACAGTGTACTCATATACATGAAATAAATAAATCTTAAAAAAAAAAAAAAAAAAAAAAAAAAAGAAATAACCTGGTCTTCCCTAGCCACAGAATCAGGCATTCTGGGCTCTCATGCTTTTAGCAATCGCCTGTCCTATCATAGCTGCATTGAACACATTAGATCCAATAAAGCATTCATACACAGATGCACTTCTGGTCTTTACAGGTCTAATAGTCTCTTTGCATTTAGCATTATTGTTCTTAAAAGCTAAAGGTTCAATTAATCCTGCTCCTGCACCTGGACCTGATACTGCTCAATTTACAGTTGGAGTTAATCTTTGTAAAAGAAAAATCACTCAAAGTTTGATCTGAGCCCTGGGTTATCTTGGTAAACGATTCAGATCATTTTCACTGTTATCCAACCTTGTTCTAAGCATTTAAACCTACTGTTAGACATTGATCTAAGGTGAGATCATCAATCAGAATCTGCATTGGAAACTCAGCACTTTCCCCTTCACCTAGGACTGATACTTAGGAATGTTAACCCTTCCAGTCCTATTATCTTGCTCCATACCCAAAGCCTCCCCTGTCCAGCAAATGAGCGACTGTAGTCGAGGGCCATTTTTTAAGATGGCTGTTATTAAATCTTTCCAATCTTTTGTAATTGCACAAGTTTGCATGGCTTAATCATTTAGTACCTGTTTCATACACAGTGAGTGCATGGTATAGGCAACAATTGCCTCTTTAAATTTCCTTAGGTCTAGCATTCCCATGGACTGCCATCCAAATTCATCATAACCTGTGGGTTACTCTTCTGGAGGTATTTGTTTTATGGTAGCTGGAAAAATGTAGCGTTTCCACTAGTCCTATGTAAGGATAGTTTTAAAAGTTGCCTAGTTTTTCTCTAGCCCTCCTAGCTCTCAAATGAGGAACACTAATTTGAGGGTGAAGGAAAGGAGATTGTCTCCTTCCTTCTTTGTTTTGATGTTTCTTACAGAGGACAGAGAAAACTGTGATCAGTAGCATTAGGATTATGATGATAATTAAAATGAAACTATACAGGGTACAAATGTCCTTTACTATAGTTTTTTTTCCATTTTCAACACAGCAAATATTTTCAATTTTTTTTAAAGATTTATTTATTTATTATATATAAGTACACCGTAGCTGTCTTCAGATACACCAGATCTCTTTACAGATGGTTGTGAGCCACCATGTGGTTGCTGGGAATTGAACTCATGACCTCTGGAAGAGCAGTCGGGTGCTCTTAACTGCTGAGCCATCTCTCCAGCCCATATTTTCAATTTTTAATCTCGCCAATTCTCACTTTTCTTCAGAGAATTTACCTCATTATATTCAAGTTTAAATTTTTTTCCTCTGATCGTCAATTCTCAGTTTCTTTCTTTTTGCATTATCTGTGTCCACTTACAAAACATTTCTTTTACTGTTTGGAAACACAATTTCATTTCAGTAAACAAGCTTCTCTAACCCGTCCTCGGATGCTGTCAACTCTGAGCATACATTACTGACTCTGAGGTCTGGGGTTCAGCTACAACTACAGCTGATGCCTTCCTTTCATGCTCCTGTGCCTGGATTCTCTCCTCTGATTCTTGTGTCTAGAATTCATTTTCTTAGTCTGGATCTCATGCCCATTGTTGTACCTGGTATAGCAGGGCTTTTGTGGGATCCTGCTCCAGGTTGAATAAAGACAGGCAGACATCCCCATAATTTAGAGCTGCTGACCTTTACCTGGAGCAGTCTCTCAGCTAGCCTCTACCTCAACCCAACTTCTCCACCATTGCATTGCTCCACATGGTTCTCATTGTACATTTCCCAGTCCCGTCTCCTTTCAGTCTTCTGCATCTGCCAGTATCTCTGCCTGAACAGAATTTCTGCCTCTTGTACTGCCTCACCTAAGATGGCAGCCCTTTATTCTCCAAAAGCCACACTCCTCATTCAAACTGTTGGCTATGAAGGCTACATGACATTCCCCACGGCAATTTAACTTTCATTATAAACAAGTGACTAGGGGAAAAACATTTACATATCATAGTAGGCTGAAATGAACAGATTTAACAATTGAAAACACAGGGACGCACTCTTTCTTCTGCTTTTAGTTTGGGTCTTTTTCTTTGTGTTTATTTTTACTCATTTTTAAATAATAAATATTTTACTTATTTGCATCCCAAATGCTGCTCCTACTTCTTGGTTCCCCTTTGCAGAGTTCTTCCTACCATCTCCCCTTCCCTTCATCTCTGAGAAGGTTCCCCATTTGGTTATCTCCCCATCATGAGGCATCAAGTCTCTACAGGATGAGGCCCATTCTCTCCTACTGCGGCCAGTCAAGACAATCTATTGCTACATATGAGCCTGGGGCTTTGGACTAGTCCTTGTATGCACTTTGGTTGAGCCTCAGACTCTGGGACCTCCCAGCGTCTAGGTTAGTTGACACTGTTGGTCTCCCTGTTGGGTTGACATCCCCTTCAGTTGCCTCAATCCTTCCCCAATTCTTCCATAGGGGTCTGTGACCTCCGTCCCATGTTTGCCTCTTTGTATCTATACCTGTCTCAGTCAGCTGCTGGGTAAAGCCATGCTAGGCTCCTGTCACTGAATACAACATAGTATGAGTAATAGTGTAAGAGATGGCCCATAGGATAGATTTCAAGTTGGGCAGTCACTTGTTGGCCATTCCTTCTGTGTCTGCCCCATTTTTGTTCTTGTATATCTTTTAGACAGGAATAATTTTGGGTCAAAAATTCTGTAGGTGCATTGATGTCCCCATCCCTACTCTGGGGGTCCTGCCTGGCCAGGTGGTCTCTTCAGGTTTCGTATACCCACTGTTTGGCATTTTGGCTGAGGTCATCTGTACTGAGTCCAGGAAGCCTTCCTGCCTCATCCCAGGTCTCTGGGACTTCCTAGAAATTCCCCAACCTCCACCCCCACCCTTACTTCCTACCCTAACTGCCACCCGCCAAATCCAGTAGGCTGTATATTTGTATCCATTTTCCTGGCACTCTGTGCCTTGTTCCTGTCTCTTCCTGTACATGATCTTACCCTACCTATTCTTTTCCCCTCTGCTCTCCCACCAAGATCCTTTCCTTTTTGTTCCTCTCATGACTAATTTTTTTTTCACCTTCCAAGTAGGAGTGAAACACCTCACTTTGGCCTTCTTTTAGATAAACAAACCTTTAACCAAACTAACAAGAGGGCACAGAGCCAGTATCCAAGTTAACAAAATGAGAAATGAAAAGAGAGACATAACAACAGAAACCGAGAAAATTAAAAAAAATAATCAGATCCTACTACTAAAAGTTTATAATCAACAAAACTGGAAAATCAAGATGAAATAAATGATTTTCTAGACAGATACCAGATACCAAAGTTAAATCAGGATCAGATAAACCATCTAAACAGTCCCATAACCCCTAAGGAAATAGAAGCAGTCATTAGAAGTCTCCCAACCAAAGAAAGCCTAAGGCCAGATAGTTTTAGTCCATAATTCTTTTGGATCTTCAAAGAAGACTGAATACTAATACTTCTCAAACTATTTCACAAAATAGAAACAGAAGGAACACTACCCAATTCTTTCTATGAAACCACAGTTACCTAAGCGACAAAGAGAGCCAAAAAAAAAAAAAAAAAAACCAAAACAGAATTCAGACCAATTTTTCCATATGAATATAGATGCAAAAATACTCAATAAAATTCTTGAAACCGGGGTTGGAGAGATGGCTCAGAGGTTAAGAGCACTGTCTGCTCTTCCAGAGGTCCTGAGTTCAATTCCCAGCAACCACATGGTGGCTCACAACCATCTATAATCAGGTCTGGTGCCGTCTTCTGGCCTGCAGGTGTACATGCAGGCAGAAAGCTGTATGATGTATACATAATAAATAAATGTTTAAAAAAAAATTCTTGAAACCGAATCCAAGAACACACCACAACAATCAATCACATACTCAAGTAGGCTTCATCCCAGGAATGCAGAGATGGTTCAATATATGGAAATCCATCAATGTAATCCACTATACAAACTATACAAACAAACTCAAAAGAAAAAAAAACAATGATCATCTCATTAGATGCTGAAATAACTTTTGACATAATACAACAGCCCTTCATGTTAAAAGTATTGAAGAGATCAGGAATTCAAGTTCCATACATAAATGTAATAAAAGCAATATACAGCAAACCAATGGTCAATATCAAACTAAAAGGAAACCAACTCAAAGCAATCCCATTAAAGTCAGGGAGAAGACAAGGCTACCCACTCCTTTCCTACCTATTCAATAGAGTGCTTGACTTTGGAATCATTACAATTAGACAAAAAAAAAAAAAAAAAAAAAGAGATCAAAGGGACAAAGGGATACAAATTTGGAAGGTGGAAGTCAAGATATTACTATTTGCAGATGATATGATAGTATATGTAAAAGACCCTAAAAATTCTACCAAAGTACCTGGATATAAAATTAATTCAAACAAATCAGTAGCCTTCCTCTACTCAAAGTATACATGGGCTAATAAATTAAGGAAACAGCACTCTTCAAAATAGTCACAAATAATATAAAATATCTTGGTGTGATTCTAAACAAGCAAGCGAAAAATCTATATGACAAGAACTTCAAGTTGCTGAAGAAAGAAATTGAAGAAGCCCCCAGAAGTTGGAAAGACCTCTCATGTTCATGAATTGGCAGGATTAATATAGGATAAATAGCCATCTTGCTGAAAGCAATCTACAGATTCAATGAAATCCCCATCAAAATTCCAACTCAATTCTTCACAGAGTTTGAAAAAGAAATCCTCAAATTCATGTGGAAGAACAAAAATCCAGAATATCAAAAACGATTCTCAACAGTAAAAGAACTTCTGGGCGAATCACCATCCCTCACCTCATGCTGTACTAGAGAGCAACAGTGATAAAAAGCTGCATGGTATTGGTGCAGAGACAGGTAGGTAGATCAATGTAATAGAATTGAAGACCCAGACAGGAACCTATGCACCTATGGTCACTTGATCTTTGACAAAGGAGCTAAAACCATCCAGTGTAAAAAAATCATTTTCATATATAACATAAACAAGGACACTTGCTCTACTATGTCCATAGCAGTTTTATTCATAATAGCCAGAAGCTGGAAAGAACCCAGATGTCCCTCAACAGAGGAATGGGGTACAGAAATTTTGGTACATTTACACAATGTAGTACTACTCAGCTATTAAAAGTGGATGGAACTAGAGTGAGATAAACCAGACACAAAAGTACACAAATGGTATGTACTCATTAATATGTGGATATTAGCTCCAAACCTCTCAATGCCCATGATACAACCCACAGATCAAATGAAGTTTAGAAGAAAGGAAGATCAGGGTATGAGTGCTTCAGTACTGCATTGAGATGGGACAGGATGATCGTGGGAGATATAGGGACAGGAGGACAAGGAGGGAGAGAGTAGGGGAAGGAAATAAGGGAGGCAGTATCAGGTACCAGAGTGGATAGAAGATACAGATGGTTAGGAAACTGTATAAAAATATGTAGTAAAGTGGGGATGAGGAAATGGGGATGGCCACTGGAGGGTCCCAGACACCAGGGAAAGGAAAAGCTCCTAGGACTCAACAGGGATGATTTTAGTTGAGAAGGGGAGATAGAATCTGTAGAGATCCCCTCCATTGAACAGGCATGGCCCCTGGTTGAGTAATGGGACCACACACCCGTCTCAATGTTTTTTAACCCAGAAATGTTCTTGTCCAACGGAAGAATGGACAAAAAATGGAACAGAGACAGAAGGAATGGCCATCTGGGGACGCTACCTGAGGTTCCATCCTGTTTGCAGACACCAAACCCAATACTTGCCATTACCAAGAGGCACTTGCTGACATGAAACTGGTACGGCTGCCCCTTGGGAGGTTAGCCAGAAACTGATCAATGCAGGTATGGATGCTTGGAGCCAACCATCAGACTGAGCTCAGGGTCTCTGCTGGGGGAGCTGGCAGAAGGACTGGAGGAGCTGAGAGGATTGCAATCCCATAGGAGGAACAATGATCCCAGCCACCAGACCACCAACCAAGGAGTGTACAGGGAGGGATCTGTGGCTCTAGATATATAGGTAGCAGAGGGTTGCCTTGTCTGACATTAATGGGAAGGGAGGACCTTGGTCCTGTGGAGGTTTGATGCCCCAGAGTGGGGGAATGCTAGATGGGTTGGGCTGGAGAGGCTGGGTGGGTGGGAGAACATTCCCATAGAGGCAAGGGTGGGGGGGAGGAAATCTGTGAGATGAGGGGCTTAAAGATGGGGAACTGGGAAGTGGGATATCATTTGAGATGTAAAGGAATGGAATAAGTAACAAAGAATAAAAATAAAAATTAATTTTCTAGGAAGTAAGGTGAACACAATACTGAGTAATGAGGGAAGAAAACAGTTATTTGAAGAATGCATCTTTATTTTTTTATTTTTTTTTTCTGGAGCTGAGGACTGAACCCAGGGCCTTGTACTTGCTAGGCAAGTGCTCTACCACTGAGCTAAATCCCCAATCCCCAGAATGTATCTTTATTGATGACTGCATTTCTTTACAATGAGAGGGATGAGATCATATTGGGATTTGCTGTTTAGAAGCTGGTCAGCTCATCATTCTCGGTTTTGTTAGTCTGGTATCTATGAAGTTCCAAATCATTTTCTCTGGATATACCACTGAAGACTCTTAGGTGGACGTAACAACCACACCCTACATCCACCTGAAAGACATAAAAGAAGAAAGAAATGGAAGAAGGGAGGAAGAAAAAAGAAGGAAGGAAAGAAAAAAGAAAAAAAAACAATGGAAGATAGGAAGGAAGATTATTTATGTGGGTCTCAATTGTATGACAGATCTACTCTCTTGTCAAGACTTGATGTGCCAACCTCTCCTGAAACAACACTTCTGGCCCAAGGCAGCACCCGTGAACTGAACTCTCATCAACCCTTATGTTAGGAGAAAGAGCAGCTAACAATATGGCAGGAAACATATTTCCCAGATGTATTTTTAATACCTTTTAGAAAAAGATTTTATTGAATTTAAATGTTTTCTTTGCCTGTAATTAAGTGCATCTTGTGCATGCAATGCCTGAAGTCACCAGAAGTGGGTGCTAAATCCCCACCAACTGGAGTTTGACATAGTTGTGAGCTGCTAAGTGGGTGCTGAGACCCAAACCTAGGTCCTCTGCTAGAACAGTCACTGCTCCTACCCACTAATCCCTTTCTCCATCTGGATTTAATTTATTCTGCTTTTAATCAAATTCTTGGCACAGATTACATTCCAGAGTTACATTTTATTTTCATGATGCATGGAAAGTTGCAGAAGGCAGTCTTTGTTTTTGGTGATTCTGTTTTCTGACTTCTAAGTTGGGAAAAAACCTGACATACAGTGTGATAAGGGAAAAGACTCTCAGACTGGCTTTGGCACATATGGACTGCATGGTCTCCATATCTCTGCTGTTACAACCTACTTGGAGAATGCACACCAGGCTGTCTCTTTGTAATGTAAAATTAAAGAAGCTTAGGTTCCTTCAGGGTAACATGCCCAATGGTTTTGAGGCATGAACCTGGGACTGAGACCATCTCGATAAGAACTGCTAATTTTCTTATTTTTGAAACAGTAAATGTTTTGTGTTCTACAGTAGATATTGAGTTCTGATATCCCTCCTGACTTAATCTTCTAATGCTACTAACTAAAGTTTCCTATTACATATGTCATTCTGATGAGTACCATGCAAGTACAGACCTGTGCATGCGTGTGTGTGTGTGTGTGTGTGTGTGTGTATGCATGTGTGTGTGTGTCTGTGTGTGTGTGTGTGATCACACTGACTTCTTAACATAGGTCTGAAGAAATCTTTCTGTATTCCCAAGGTAAAACAAGGTAACTCTCCTGTATCTAATGGATTTGGGGGTATCCACTCACAAGTGTCTTAATTAATGACCACTGGTAGAGATGAAGCTACAGTTGGGGCAACAGGTAACAACTGCAACAGTGCCTGAGAGAGGTTTGTGACCAACCTTAATGAAGTAATTGTTTCCAGCGACAACTTGAACTTTATACTGGACGGCTTCGAATTTTTCATATTTCTCATTGGTTTTCCTTTCAAGCTGGGGTCTGACCTAATGAGGAGAAAGTAAGAGATGATGTTAGGGCTGTGTTGACTCAGTTTATCCGACTCATAAACCTGGGAACCTCATCCTGCTGAGAGTCCTCAGAGATGCTGATGACCCAGGGCTGGTAGCTCAAGCCTCTAATCCTAAAACTAGGAAGACTGAGGCAGGAGAATGCCATTTAAGAATGTTATTCAGCTTGGGGCATGTAGAAAGTTCCAGGCTCGTTGGGGTTACCTGTTTAATCCTGCCTCAAAAATCAGAACACACACACACACACACACACACACACACACACACACACACACACACAACACACACACACACACACCAAAGCAAAAAACAATGATTTACAATGAAGTGCTCTAATAAATAAGTCTATATTTGATCAGTTTCCAAAGTAAACAACACTTAGTGCAGATTTTCTCTGTGATCCTTCAGATCATTAAAGGAATACAATAACCCTCCCTGGCCTGACAACAATAGACCATAATCTAGGAGGAATAGACGGAATTTCCTGACTTAACAAGGGTTTTTCTGTAGTTTGTCCTGTGGTGTTCTTTGAAGGTGAATTTTGCTGTGATTGAGAAAATGCTTCCTAAGAAATAGACAGTTTACTGCCTGCTTCTTTGCCTGCCAACACTTTAGTGGGTGTTGTCCCCTCAGGCTGTCTCCTGCAAGACAGGACAGATGCGTGACATCTGAGAGCTGAGCCACCACCCTGTACCTGCTCATCTGACAGAAAAGGGGTTGGCAGCACTGCCTAATCTCCTTTTTGGTCTTAAACCTGTGATCATGGGACAGTGCTTAAATAATTTTATTTTGTAATATTCCCTAGATATCTTGATTTCTTCTACACTGTTAATTTGGAGGAGTAGAGCTGGTTCCTTTCAGTGTTGTATTTAGGCTCTACACTTTGTATCCCAGTGCTTGAAACTCAAGGGAGACTGAGGAAATGTCCCTCTCTAATAGTTGATGGCTATGGTATTTAAGCCTGAGACCCTGGCTTCCACAGAGTAGGCAAGTTTGCTATATTCCCCCCCCGCCCCTGATCCCTGCAAAGCTCTCCAGGGGACTGAAGCTGTGCAGTGGGAAAGGACAGGTTAGTTTCTTATCTTAAGTCTTGGTTCCATCATCTAAACGTAGGTTGGATTGCAACCTTGCATGCTTGAGGGCTTTGAAGATCAACTGAGAGGTGGGACAGAAGCCAAGGCCTTTAAAACAGCAAATCTCCTTAGAGGGTGCGGTGTCCCTGTTAATACTTGTGTCTCATTCTGCTTCTCTGGAGCTGCAAGAAAACATTTCTAAATTCATTCTATTATTGAAGATATGGTTCATAGATGGTGTCATTAGCAAGATAAAAACCTTCCAGTAGCTTCCTAATTTAAAATTTGTATGGTCAAAGGATGTTTTATGTATGTACTCAAAGAACAAATGAGAATAATATGTTCCAAAAGTATCCTAGTCAGCAGGGTGACGCACTTGTACTCCTTGTTACTTGGGAGGCTAGGAGCAAAAGGCTCATCTGAACCTGAGAGATTTTGACCACTTGAAGAAATAGCAAGACCTGTGTTTCTAAAAGAACAGTTATTCTAGATAATCAAATGATCACCTATTAAGGATCATGAAAATATGCAGTAATTTCTTTATGTCAAATAACTATTTTTCTGTCTGTCCCTGTACAGTCCTGGATCCTGGAATATGTCTGTGGAATTTTTATTTCAGTCACTATAAACATCAAGTATGCTTCGTCTCTGCTTGTTTGTTTTTGAAAAACGTTTTATGCCCAGTATTTCAGTTAGTCCCTTTAGCTTTTTCTTCTTACAGTGGAATGCAGGATTTTTCCTTGTCATCCTATGTAAGGCTCTAGATCCCCCAAGCCTTCTAGGATGCCTGGTATCTGATCCTATAGGAAAAGTGAAGTCATGGATAGGATTACCCACACTTCCAGAGACTGTGGAGAAATGGAGACACCCAGGCCCATCTAGCCCTCTTCAGTCAGATCTGCATTTTATTAGAGCCACAGGTGACTGGTGTGCACATTTAAGGTTGAGAAGATCAACTTGATGTGAGGATTTTAATGAAGGTATAAAGATTTAATATTTCTCAAAAAATAATATGCTTCAAGTTATTTATTGAAATAAACATATGCATGAGGACTATTTAGCCTTAAATACTTAGTCACTGAATTTTAGGCCTGTGACTCCTTCTAGAATATTTAGTGCCCTAAGCATGAAGGCTCCCATCTGTTCTACTCACATAAAATCTGATGGTGCATAGTGTGGTGGCACATGGCTGTAATCCCAGCACTTGGGAAGTTGAAGTAACAGGAATGCCTTGAGTTTGAGGCTAGCCTGAGTTACCTACACACTACACTATCTAGCAAAACTACATGTGAGACATATATACAAACAAATAAACCGACAGACAGTAAACCAATCTGGTTGTGATCTCTAGGTTGATTTGGTGTCATAAAAGAAAACAGCATGATGTAAGAAAATCAGGTGACAGATTACAAACCTACCTTCAAAATCTCCGTGCATTTCTCTTTTGTAAAACACGTAGCATGACATTTTTATTATTTAGATGATTGTTAAACAAGATGTGTTAACCTGCTAAAAACACTGAGTTCTATTTTTGACTCTGATGGTCAGGAATTCTTAATAAACTTAGTTTCCATCACACATGAGGTTCAAGTAGTGGGACTGGAAAATTCCATCAGTGTAGTCACTGGGATGAGACATGTAACGTCTGGAGACCATGCAGCAAGACTTTAGCAGTGGGAGAATAAGAGGGCATGGTAAAGAGTGCAGCTTCGCAGAGATAAAAATTACTTTGAAAGGCTTAATGTTCCTCTTTTGGCTCTATCAGGTCTGAACAAATCCCATATATTTCTGGTTTCTGTGATTTCCCACACTCTTACCACAGTGTCAAAATATGAATCAAATTATGAAAGTTTGATTTGGGATCAAGGTTTTTCTTAAAATACATGAACTTACCTTGTCAGCAATCTCCTGGATGTCTGCTGTAGCGGGTCTGGCCTCTGACAGGCCTCCCTTTACTCTTGGGGCGCCTTTGTCCATGGCTGGGCAGGGTGCTGAGAAGGAATGATCCTGCAAGCACTGAGAGTCAGGGTTTTAAATGTATCTGTAAACTCCTCCTCTAATGTATCATCTCCACAGTATCTGAGGGGCCTGGGAAATGAGTCTGTCCTTAGGCAAGTCTGATTGCATCCCTGAGGGGAACTACAGAGTGGAGTTGGGCGGAAATGAGTTGAGGGAATTGAGCAAGCATTTGGGCCCCAGACTCAGGTGTGGTGAGCATGGTTCCTCCCTGCATTCCGTGTGCCAAAAATGATAGCATATTGTGTCATACGAGGAAGGCTAAGTAGAACCAGGGTTTCTAAATATGGTCAACCTTGAAAACTTCTTTTAAGAGAATATTTAATTATGTCAAGGCTGGCAACTTAGGATCCACCCTACTTTTTTAAAGATAATAGATCTGTCTTTGGTGGATTGTTACTTGTAGTTTCAAAACCGTTTATCCCCAAACATGAAGTATAAAATGGAAAACACCTTCATTTCTTCTAATGCTGTTGATTTTCTTGGGTTTGTTGTTGTTGTTATGTTTACAGAGTTGGGGTTTCTCTGTTTAACACCCCTTGCTGTCCTGGAACTAACTCTGTAGCCCAGGCTGGCCTGAGACTCCCAGACAGCTGCCTCTGTGTACCTCCCAGGAGCTGGGATTAAAGACAAGAGCCACCATGTCCTGTGTTATCTTTTGTTACTTGTTTTTCTTTAAAAGAAGGGCTGCACTAGCCTAGTCTGGCCTGGAACTCACTCTGTAGCACAGGCTGTCCTAGAACTGTCTATGAACCTTGAACTTCTCAGTTTTCTACCTTCACCTTAGAGCCCTGGGATTACAGGCATGGCCTTGAATGCCTGATTCTTCTGCCTCTGCTTCCCAAGTGATGGGATTACAATCAGAAGGTAACTTATCAGGTTATATCTCAACCATGTAAAAGGTGGGGATTCTCTTTAGAATTGCTGGGTGAGGGATGATGTCATTACGCAGGTGAAGGCAGGTGAAGGCAGGTACAAGATAGAATGAGGCCTGTCATTGGACGAGAAGGAAGGATGGGTGGGAGAAAAGTTTGAGGGAAGAGGAGGAGACTGGAATGGGAAGGCAGGAGGAAGCCACCGAGAGAACATGGAGGCTGATGTTAAGATTCCACTCTGAACCTTTACAAGTTGTTATGAATGTTCTTAAGGGATGGATGTATATAGGGCTTTGTATGTTTACGTGGGCAATTATATCTTATCAATTGGATCAGAGATTATTGTGTTGTGTGTTCTTTCTTGTGGCAAACTAATTTTAAGAGAGAGTGTGGCGTCTGGGACACTAAGCCACCATGGAATTGAGATGTATATTTCTGGCATGGTGGCAGCCTGCCTTGGGAATCTGGTAGAGAGATTGTTACAAGGCTCAGAGAGAGGCCATTGGCAGCGAGATATGGGATAGAGCAAAGCGGGTGAGAGGCTTTGCTGACTGAGATTAAGATATCTACCAGATCTTGGGGCACTGCGGTGCTGGACCTAGTGCGGGGTTAAAGACACCATTTTTTATAATTTTACAGAAAGATTTGGGTGTCAAGAGGGTTAGGGTTAAGGGAGAACAGGGAATAGGGCACTGGGTCCAGTTCTGAGTGACAGAGACATTGATGTCTGTCATTTATAGTGTTCTTCTGTACTTTAAACTATCTAGAAATCAAGATAAATGTGAAGTACACACACCTATAAACAACTAAATTCCTTCTTTTCATGGGGCCAACAATCTGTCTTTAAAAACAACAACAACAACAACAATGGAAAAAAAACCCTGTTAAATCACCTTCCTTTTTTAAAATTTGATATTTTTTATTTATGTTTCAAATGTTATTCCCTTTCCTGGTTTCTCCTCCATAAGCCCCCATCCCATTCCTCTCCCCTTCTACCATAAGGGCATTCCCCCTCCTCAACCACCTACCCTTCTGGCCTCCCCAACCTGACATTCCCCTAAACTGGGGGCTCCAGCCTTGGCAGCACCAAGGGCTTCCCCTCTCACTGGTGCCCAACAAGGCCATCCTGTGCTACATATGCAGCTGGAGCCATGGGTCTGTCCGTGTGTGCTTTTTGGGTAGTGGTTTAGTCCCTGGGAGCTCTGGTTGGTTGGTATTGTTGTTCTTATGTGGTTGCAAGCCCCTTCAGCTTCTTCAATTCTTTCTCTAACTCCTCCAATAGGGACCCTGTTCTCAAATCAATGGTTTGCTGCTAGCATTTGCCTCTGTATTTGTCAAGCTCTGGCTGAGCCTCTCAGGAGACAGCTATATCAGGCTCCTGTCAGCATGCACTTCTTGTCTTCATCAATATTGTGTAGGTTTGGTTGCATATATTTATCTCTCTATCTATATATATCTTTATCTCTATCTATCTATCTATCTATCTATCTATCTATCTATCTATCTATCTATCTATCTATCATCTATCTATCTATCTATAATTTGGGATGGATCTCTAGGTGGGGCAGGCTCTGAATGTCCATTCTTTCAATCTCTGCTCCAAACTTTGTCTCCATAACTGCTGCTATGAATATTTTTCTTTTCCCTTTTAAAAAGGACTGAAGCATCAGCACTTTGGTCATCCTTATTCTTGAGCTTCTTGGATTGTATCTTGGGTAATTCGAGGTTTTGGGCTAATATCCACTTATCAGTGAGTGCATACCATGTGTGTTTTTTTGTGATTGGGTTACCTCACTCAGGATGATATTTTCTAGTTCCATCCATGCCTATGAATTTCATGAAGCCATTGTTTTTGATAGCTGAGTAATATTCCATTGTGTAACACATTGTGTACCACATTTTCTGTATCCATTTCTTTGTTGAAGGACATCTGGGTTCTTTCCAGATTCTGGTTATTATAAATAAGACTGCTATGAACATAGTGGAGCATGTGTCTTTGTTGTATTTTGGAGCATATTTTGGGTATATGCCCAGGAGAGGTATAGCTGGGTCCTCAGGTAGTGGAATGTCCAATTTTCTGAGGAACCTCCAGACTGATTGCCAGAGTGGTTGTAACAGCTTCCAATCCCACCAAAAATGGAGGAGTGTTCCTCTTTCTCCACATCCTCTCTAGCATCTGTTGTCACCTGAGTTTTTGATCTTAGTCATTCTGACTAGTGTAGGTAGAATCTCAGGGTTGTTTTGATTTGCATTTCCTGATGACTAAGGATGTTGACCATTTCTTTAGCTACTTCTCCATTATTCAATATTCCTCAGCTGAGAATGTTTTGTTTAGCTCTGTACCCCATTTTTAATAGAGTTATTTGTCTCTCTGGAGTCTAACATCTTGTGTTCTTTGTATATATTAAATATTAGCCCTCTATCAGATGGAGGATTGGTAAAGATCTTTTCCCAATCTGTTGGTTGCTGTTATGTCCTAATGACAGTGTCCTTTGCCTTACAGAAGCTTTCCAGTTTGATGATGTCCCATTTGTCAACTCTTGATCTTAGAGCATAAGCCATTGGTGTTTTGCTTAGGAAATTTTTCCCAGTGCCCATGTGTTTGATGCTCTTCCCCAGTTTTTCTTTTTTTAGTTTGAGTGTATCTGGTTTGATGTGGAGGTCCTCGATCCACTTGGATTTAAGCTTTTTACAGGGTGATAAGATTGGATCGATCTGCATTCTTCTACATGCTGACCTCCAGTTGAATCAGCACCATTTGTTGAAAATGTTATCTTTTTCCCACTGGATGGTTTTAGCTCCTTTGTCGAAGGTCAAGTGACCATAGGTGTATGGGCTCATTTCTGGGTCTTCAATTCTATTCCACTGATCTTTTATTGTTGAGAATAGTTTTTGATATCCTGGGTTTTTTGTTATTCTAAATGAATTTGCAAATTCCTTTTCCCAACTCTATGAAGAATTGAGTTGGAATTTTTTTTTTTTTTTTTGGTTCTTTTTTTCGGAGCTGGGGATCGAACCCAGGGCCTTGCGCTTCCTAGGCAAGCGCTCTACCACTGAGCTAAATCCCCAAACCCTTGAGTTGGAATTTTGATGGGGATTGCATTGGATCTGTAGATTGCTTTTGGCAAAATGGCCATTTTTACTACATTAATCCTGCCAATCCATGAGCATGGGAGGTCTTTACATCTTCTGAGATCTTCCTCAATTTCCTTCTTAAGAGACTTGAAATTTGTGTCATACAAATTTTTTACTTGCTTGGTTAGAGTCACACTGAAGAATTTTATGTTATTTGTGATATTATAAAAGGTCTCATTTTCCTAACTACTTTCTCAGCCTGTTTATTCTTTGAGTAGAGGAAGGACTGGTTTGTTTGAGTTAATTTTATACCCAGCCACTTTGTTGAAGTTGTTTATCAGCTGTAGGAGTCTCTGGTAGAACTTTTGGGGTCACTTATGTATACTATCATGTCATCTGCAAATAGTGATATTTTGACTTCTTCATTTCCAATTTGTATCTCTTTTATCTCCTATTCTTGTCTGATTCCTCTGACTAGGGGTTCTAGTACTATATGGAATACGTAGGGAAAGAGTGTGCAGTCTTGTCTAGTTCCTGATTTTAGTGGGATTGTTTCTCTCCATTTAGTTTAATGTTAGTGACTGGTTTGCTGTATATGGCTTTTACTATGTTTAGGTATGGGCCTTGATTTCCTGATCTTTCCAGGACTTTTATCATGAAGGGGTGTTGAATTTTGTCAATGCTTTCTCAGCATCTAATACGATGGTCATGAGTTTTTTCCTTTGAGTTTGTTTACATCACTGATTACATTGATGGATTTCTGCATATTGAACCATTCCTGCATCCCTGAGATGAAGCCTACTTGATCATGATGGATGATCATTTTGATATGTTCTTGGATTCATTTTGTCAGAATTTTATTGAGTATTTTTGCATTGATAAGGGAAATTGGTCTGAAGTTCTCTCTTTTCGTCTTTGTGTGGTTTAGGTATAAGTGTAATTGTGGCTTCATAGAAGGAATTGAGTAGTGCTCCTTCTATTTCTATTTTGTGGAATATTTTGGACAGTATTGGTATGAGGTCTTCTATAAAGGTCTGGCCGGAACCCATTGTGTCATATGTGTCTCCATATTTGAAATTAAATTTGTACTTTACAAGTCATGTTTTGAGTCATGTTATGTAAAAAGGTGCCCTCTGCCCTCCCCCCATCCTTCCCTTGCCCATGAAAGTCAATTGCAGAGTTTTTTTCATCACGAATAAATAATTTCTGGTGCTCAGTAGTGTAAATAGCGGTGTATACTTTCAACAAGGCTGTCTTCTTGCACAGCCAAAATCCAACAATGAAGACCAGGAAATGAACTATGATATTGCAGAATAATATCATGTCCCCAGGTACCACTCAAACTCCTTGTGTTGTTGCAATAATGACCTTTATTATAGAGGTTCTGTCCAGAGTCATGTATTCCATTTAATAGTGTCTTTTTTTAAATTCTTATTTCATTTATGTGTGTGTGTGTGTGTGTGTGTGTGTGTGTGTGTGTGTGCACCACAGTCCACTTGTGGTCAGAAGACAACTTGAAGAAATCTATGTTGTTTCTACTACATGGGTTCAAGGCTAAAACTGACATATTTAGGCTTGGTGGCAAATGCCCTCATCCACTGACACATTGAATACTTTTATTGATCAACTTATATGCCAGAAATACCACTCAGTTCAGATATTTCAAGGGAGGGACTTTCAGTATATTCATAAATGTGTGCAAACCTAACTATATCATTTCATAATATTTTCCTTTCCACACACAAGGAAATGCTGTCAGTCCTCTAACTTCCTCCCTCTCCCCTCACCCCTCACTGCTAAGCAGCCACTACTTCCTTCTGTCTGAATTTGCCAATTCTAGACACTACATATGTATGTATCTGTGGATGCACCCATATGGAATTGTTTCTTTTATCATTTGTAATTGGATTTTTTTCTATGAACAATTTTGAATATTCATTAATATAACATCATTTTACACCTTTTTGCACTCAGTAGAGCACTTTTGCATTACATACTCTATGAATACATATGCAGTTAATGTACATGTATAATATGTTTGGTTTGGTGTTTGTATGTTTGTTTGAGACAGATGGCTGTTGTGTGCAGCCCAGATTGGTCTTCAATTCAAGATAACTCATGATCTTCCTGTCTCTGCCCTTTGAGCACAAAATTACAGAGTGAGAAGGATAGACTAATTCTACTATAAGATTGAAATTGTCAGTTCAGGAGACTATGCCTAAGACCTGGGCAAATTTAGGCAAGCCTAGGCAAGTCAGTTACTCAAACATAACAAAACAATAGAAAACAAAACAAAACAAGAAAATCTCATACTTAAGGCAGCTGTTCAGAAAGTGCTCTGCCATCTGCAGCTGCCCAGCCACCTGGTCTGAGACAAGGAGAATAGGTCAACAACAGTTTCAAGACTTCCTCAGCAATAGTTTCCAAACTTCCTCAACAAGAGTTTCCAGCCTTCATGCTCTGCTAAGGCTTGTAAAATTTCTCTAGCTATAGACTCCATGGAATTCCTCTAATGTGCTTTCAATCAGGCCTGTGAGATCACTTCTGTGTTCTCTCTATCTTGGTAAGGAGAGATACCAAAATGCAGGACTTCTACAAAATAAAGCACTCTTTGCTTTTACATAATAATTGAATCTGGGATATTATTATTCAGTGAATCATGGACCCTTACATTTGGGGGCTAATCCAGGATTTGCTAGAGATCCCCTGAGCCATATAGTGGAGTGTTTTCAGATTAGTAAGTCCAGGCACCCAGTTGTCTTTTTTCTTTTTCATCTTTGTGTTTATGTTTCAAGTTTAATCTGGAGTCTGAGGGGGACAAAGCAGATATGTATTTTATCAACCTTCCATGGGCAACAGAGGATGCTCCTGACCCACTACCACATGCAGGAGAACTTGCTACTTCTTATCTGAATTCTGAACTGGCTGTGGGTCTATGGGCCTCCCATGGGCAGCAAGGAAGATCATCTGAGACAGTCTTTTAATTTTGTTTTTGTTTCCCTTGGAACATCCTCTGTGTCTATTTATGTATATACTATTTGTGCATTTTGTTTTATACAGATTTTTATTTGATTCTGAGGATAGGACAGGATTAAAAGTACCCCATTTTACCTGGTCTTGAACCATTTTAAGGACTTTCACTGCATCATAGAAGACTCAGGTCTGGTCATTTGTCTCTGAAAACTAACCATCTTATGTGGGAATGAATGGTCCTGATATGGCCTGAGGAGGGGAATTTCCATCTCCCCATCATTTACAGGGTGAAGGTTTAGTTAATGATGCCTAGAGTCACCCAGACCAAGTGCCATATATCACCATGAGACAATACCTGGTGCAGAAGCCCCTATTTGGATGAGACCTTTTTGGTAAGGTGTTACCACTCCCCACACTACTTCTTCTAAATGACAGTGAGCCTCAGACTCATGTCTAGCTCCTCCTTTGCTCCTGAGTTGAATCTCTATCATCCTCCTTATGTTTCTGCTCCTGCTGCTGCTGCCCCTGGCCAGACAGCACAGACAGAGGAAGGGGCAGCCTCTGACTTCTCTGACTCACCTGACTCCACATGGAGTCCACTTCACACTCTTGGCTGTACTGCAAATAGAGCCCACTCTACAAGGCCTTTACTAGACTTCCAGATGCTCAGGGAAGACAGTTCATGGCTACTCTAGTTCAGGTTGGTATTCACACCTTTTCCTTGACTTGACCTGCCTAGAATTTTAACACTGCTAAAAGGAAGGAGAGACAGGTCTACCACCAATTTTGATGTGGGGCCTTCAAAATCTGCTGGACAAATTATTCTTAGGTGAGCCATATGATATAGGAAAAAAAGAGAGCCCTAGGGAATATCTAAAAGACTTTTTCTTTTTTTTTTTTTTTTCCGGAGCTGGGGACCGAACCCAGGGCCTTGGGCTTCCTAGGCAAGCGCTCTACCACTGAGCTAAATCCCCAACCCCTAAAAGACTTTTTCTAAGCCCATAAGACTTATATAGCTTTTGACCCAGAAGCCAGAGAATACCAGGAAGCTGTGAACATGGCTTTTTTTTTTAAACCAAATTGCTCCTGACACCCACTGGAAAGTTCTGCAGCTGAATGGTTTGTGACCTGCTGCCGTCACCCAAAAGCCAGCTTATATTTGCCTTTGAATGGCAAGACTTGGAGAGAGGTTTCAAAGGTCAAGTGACTTGGACATACCTGTGTCCAGGATTGAAGAACTCACCCATCATTCTTGACGAGAGACTGCATGAGGACTTGGGTGAGTACTGGCCGGCCAACTCTTAGATAACTGCTCCAGTATGTAGATGACATCCTGATTGTGGGTCTTGAATTGGAGCCATGTTAGGAAGCCACACAAGACCTGCTAAAGGAGCTGAATCAACTTGGCTACCAAATGTTTACTAAGAAGCCTCAGAAGTTTTGTCAACTTGAGGTCACCTATCTGGGGTACATTCTCAAGGGAGTCAACACAGACTATCAGACTTCTGGAAGCAAAACATCCTTAACATCCCAGTCCCATCAACCAGAAGATAAGTACTGAAATCTTTGGATTCTTCCAGGTTCTGTAGACTTTGGGTTTCAGGATTCACTGAGATAGCTAAACTGTTATATGAAGTCACCAGGGCCCAAGAAGACAAAGTTAAATGGACCTCTGAGAATGACATGGCTTTTAAGACTCTAAGAAGGGCTTTATTAAAGGTTCCAGATTTTGCCTTCCCAGACATTCACAAAACTTTCCAGTAAATATAAACAAGACAAAGGGGGTGCTCACCCAAAATTTGTGACCATATCTGTAAATTATTCATCTAAGAAGCTGGACCCAGTAGCCCAAGGATGGCTACCCTGTCTCTGATTCATAGCTGCCACTGCCCTCCTAGTCAAGGATGTTGACAAAATAAACATTGGGTAGGATCTAGTTATCACCACACCCATGCTATTGAGAGGGCCCTCAAGAATTTACACGGTTGGTGGTTGTCCAACATCAGACTGGTGTACTCCGACTCTACTTTTGAATACACCACACAAAAGATATGTTCCAACATTTGACCCAAAGCTAGCCACCCTGCTACTTGAATCATCTTCAGATTTACAACCTGATTGCTCTATAGTTCTGGGGCACATTCAGAACATCATGCTGTAGATATGTCATGGCCAGATGCAGAATGTTTCTATTTCACAGATGGGTACAGCATCATCCAGAATAAAAGAACAATACAGGGGCTGCAGCAATGGATGTGGACTCTGTTATTTGGGCAAATGCTTTGCTATGGGGAACTTCAGCCCACAGAACTGAACTAAAGTCTCTAAACGAGTTTTAAAACTAGCAAAAGGAGCCATAGCTAATATTTATACTGACAACAGATGGGATTACTGACTGCAGAAAGAGAAACCATCCAAAATATTAAAAAAAGAATACCTATTTTATCGGAGACATCATGGCTTCTTCTCAAAGTGGCCATAATTCATTGCCCTGGGTACCAGAAAAGGACATCAGAACTAGCCTGAGGGTACAGGCTAGCTGATAAAGCTGAAAAGGAGGCCACCCAAGCTTCCACTCCTGACATTCTGGTAGCATTGTCACAGCCTCTGCACTCCCAGCCATCTATGAATATACTAGTGAAGACAAAGGAGGTCAGGTGAAATACCAAAGAGTTTACAGAAGTGACAGATGCTTGCTGACCTGTGAAGGCTGCTTCATCTTACCTAAGGAGTTTGCTAGACAAGCCATCATTCAGATTGACCAAGTTTAACCCTTGTTCCCTGAAAACTGAAAGAATTGCTGTGAGAGACAAGGTACAAAATATTTGACCTATGATAATTGGTTGATCAGGTAACCTTAGACTGTGCCACCTGACAGGCTATGAACTCCTCGGGTCCCAATCAAGGAGCTGCTTAAGGAACCATAATCAGGGGCTAATGGCCAGGGGTAATTGAAAAACAGATTATAGAAAAATAAAACCAAGAACATACGGATACAAATATTTGCTAGTTTTTATGGATACATTTTTAGGATACATGGACGCCTACCCTACAAAGAAGGAGACTGTCAACTTAGTGGCAAAGCAGCTTGTTGAAGGTGTCCTATGCATATATCATTTGCCTACCCTGTTTGGGTCTGACAGTAGATCAGCATTCATTTTCAGGAACTCAATGTCTACCACAGTTTCTGGAGACCAATTGAAAATTACATTGTACATACAGATCCCAAAGTTCAGGATAACTAGAGGAGATAAATCAGACCCTAAAGAGAGCCTTGACCAAATTAACCCATAATACTGGTGGCAATGGGAGGAGAGATGTCTCGTACCTTAGCCTTATATAGAACTAAGAACACCTCCAATACTTTAAGTCTCACCCCCTTTGACATGCTATATGAGTGGCCTCCTCCCGTGCTACTTTACCTTCAGTCTGATATCTTAACTGAATATGAGAAACCTAAGCTAAGGAGCACTCTTACGTTTAGAAGACCTCAAGAGAAAAGTAGATTAGTGCTATAGAATGACACAGA